>NC_141066.1:47658245-48040745 GCF_041138505.1 Cibotium barometz | reverse complement strand
ATTTGTGCAAAATTTAGTTTAATGGAATGTACAAGTTGGCACAAGATTAATGTATAGATGTAAATGTGTACATAGTCATTTTATGTAACAAGACCCACTAGATATTTTATTTGGGAGCAAAGGTTTTTATATATACAAACCTTAAGACAGTTCATATGGTTAAAAATGTGTAAAAGCAATACTCCAAAAGTGGAAGAAAGAAACCCAATATGTATACTCATCTATTCTTAGCTCCTTGGACTATTTTTATTAATAAAAATCTCAAAACACTCAAGTCATGGAAGTGGAGCCACACGTTTGAGAGGGAAAGATTGCACCCAATCTGTTTCCATTGTGTAGTACTCTCTATCTTATCTGTTGATGATGATGATGTTATTTTATTTTCTTTGCTTAATGATATGTTATGTTATTTGATTTTAATTTAATTTCAAGTCTCTGTTTTAATAATTGATGTATTTTGTGAGTATTTAACTATTTCTTCAAAAAGTACAAAAGGATCCCGTATCAATAATACATTAAGCATATGCTTAATGTATGAATGCATAATGTATTAAGCATAATCTTAATGCATTAAACATCAATGTTTAATGCATGAATACATTATGCAAAATATTTTATACATAATCTTATGCATAAATGCATTAAAGGATTATGCATTTCTTGCTTTATAGTCTTTTCTATCCTAATTAGCAATGTAATTCTCTATTATTTATATCTAATCTTACTTGGGATTAGTAAGGGATCAGGGAGAGGGTTTATGTTCTTGGCTAGAGATTGTTATAAAAGAACATTTTTGACATTACAAGGGCATTGGCAATACCATTCCTCTCAACAGTGCACCAAATCAAGTGTTTTTTAGAGGCATTTTCTTAATTATGCTTTGAAATGGTCATAATTTAGTAATTATTCCGAGTTTCAAGATGTAATTTAAAAATGTTGATTATTAGAGTTATGCTACAGCATAATGTATTAATTACATAAGTCATATTACTAATCAAATATATTTAATATCTTAATTAATCCACTTAATTAAAAATTACAGAATAGATGTTAATGAAGGAGCCCTAGCTTTAAATGATCAACTTTTAAATGTGGTTCAAAATAGAGAAACAAAAAGTTGAATAAATGCTATGTTGATTTTCTTAGAATTATTGGGTGTTATTTTCTATTTATTAATTAATTTATAAAATCAGAGCAGAAATAGTAATTAATTATTATGGGAGAATGAATTGCATACTTATCAAATGTCTAGGAATAAAGCACGGGACTGGGATCCACACAGCATAGAAGATCCATCTATGGACGATTGCCACCACTCTGGGGATGTGCATACCTAATTTCATACTCAAGAAAGTCATCAGTAGATCCTTTTCAAGCACCAGTCACAAGCATGGAACATAGGTAGGGGACTTACATGTAGGAGTCAACTCTCAGAAGGCTTGTGCTCAGAAAGGAAGAAAGACTGAAGATGAGATGGCTTCATTAGCCAGTCAGCAAAAGGTGGAGCGCTTAATATTGTCCTCTTGGACCGGTCATAAAGTGCAGAATGTTTCTGAAAAACAACACCACAAAAGAATGACAACTCAAAACTTCGCTTACCTTCTCTTAGTAGAGTATTCTGTTTTAATTCTCGGATATGTTCTGTTGTTTGGAAACAACGAAGTAAATTACCTTCAATTCCATATATGAATATTGAGCGGAGTCTTCATCAGGTGAAAGACGAGCCTGAATTGAAACATACAATTGCATGAGCCCTCTCCTGTCAGCACATCCATCACTGTCATTATTGTCAAGGTTCAAGCAGCAATAATAGAGGCTAAGGTCACCTGCACCCCCACACCCCCCCCCCCCCCTTCTATCTTTCTCTCTCTGAAACTTGCTAGTCTGTTTGCTCTCTTGTGAGCCTGCTAAGTGCTGGCTGACCAGCCCTGCAAAGAGTGAGTGCACATGATATTTGTACTAGAACAACAGAATGTGACAATCCAAGAGAGAGAGAGAGAGAGAGAGAGAGATGAAATGAAATGATATATTAATGTCTTCAAAAGGGCAAAGCGACCTATGAGACCAAAAAGTTACAAAGTGGTGAATCTAATACAATGTTTGAGTACAAAAAGACTAAAAGGTACTAAAAAAGCTACTATAATAGCCTAGACTGCTAGAAGTGAGCTAAGCAGCTAACTGGGACTCTGTAGAGTATGAGCAAGAGCTGATACAATCAGTGAGGGCTGATACAATGAGTGATACGATCTCAACAGAGATGAGTGGATAATGGGTGAGGTGTGTGATCATCAATGTCACAGGATATCCAGCATCAGTCGCTGGCGGATCTCATCAATATCCTCCATGGTCAATACTCTGACTGGGCGTCTCACATGTCGGGATAGAACGATCCGGATCCTCTGTTGCAGCCTCTGTCGATGACGTGAAGCCCCCGCAGTCGTGGGCATCTGGATCTCCCTAGCTCAAGCGCTTGATCAACCCGTGTGCCTCTGGTGTGGGTGAGATGTGAGCTCTGCTGTGATGTGGTCTAAAGAAATCTGTAACCTGCCTCTGAGACTGTCTCTCTCCTGATCTCCTCAGTAGACTCTCTCTATGTCTGCGCAGCTCGAGTAGAAACAGTCCAAGACATCTATGGTCCTAGTATCTCATGACTCTAGAAAGTGGTCCAAAACCCTCTTTAAACAGCCAATGAAATCGGCCACATATCTCATAGTATACTGGGCAATGACATATGCAATGCAACTCTCTCTCTGGCTCCATATGGCATAAGTGACATATCCTGGCCTCTGCTGGTACTCTAAATTTGCCAGTCTCAACCTCAAGTTGATGCGAAGATGTACGTATCTAACCAATAGCACATCGTAGCCCATGAGATAAGTGTGTATCCATGTAACTGGGCCTAGCCACAAATCAATCCTTCGTGAGTTGGAGAAGATGCTCTCTATAGAAAGCCATCTTCGTGCCCAACTCCCGTGTCGGCTGTATCGATGTCCTCTTGGTATCTAGTTGAGTCAAGTCCTGATGGATGAGTCTAGTGATCTCTATCCGTGTGAGTCAGAGAGGGTACATCTAGAGAGTACTGGAAGGGAGGCAATCTGTCCATGATGAAGCCATGTAACTAAAACCATGATGTCATCTATGCATACCAGCATACTATATCCGCTAGCTGTCGGGAGGACTCGAGAGCTAGCCGGGCATATCTGTCTCTGTGGAGGTCCCATAAACTGTGCATAAAGAAGACTGATCTAGTAAGTGCCTCGACCCACCAAGGGAGAGGCAGCTAGCTCTACTTGAAAAATCTCATGTGGTATCGAAGCCTTGGCTCTAATCATCCGAGAAATCGTAGAAACCAAAGGCCTCTCCGTACATCTCCGCCCATCAGTGCTGCAAGATTTGCCATGGTGGTCCACCGAAGGTCCCCATATCTGAACTCCATAAAGCATAGCTGAAGCCACTAGAGTGTCAAAAAGCCAGCGCTTTGTTCGAGGTTCCTGAAACTAAACCTGCAAACACATCCTCTCCAATCCTCCCAAGGTTGCATAAGCTCTGGTCAATCTAGTCTTTGCTGCTCTCCTCAATGAAAACACTGGCCCACTGAAGACTAACCCCAAGGAAGGTGTATGCATCTGTGTACTCCACTGCTTAAATGTAGGTGCTGACCTCCTTACTAATTGCAGTGTGGTGTTAAACACCATAAGCTTGGTTTTGCCAAGGTTGACAGACAATCCACTATCATGGGCAAATGCGTGTGAGGCATCCGAGTGACACTACATCCCCTCCGAAGAGTCAGAAATCAACACAATATCATCAGCATATAACAACTATGGGATCCATGTCCCTGCCAACTGTGCTCCTCTGTCACCCTCCCTCTCGATGTAGTCAGAAACCTCATCCACATACATACCAAATAAAGTAGGAGATAGTAGGCAGCCCTACTTCACCCCAATAGTGGAGTGAACTAAATCAAATATCCCCTCTGGAGTGCGTACATGCCCCACTACTGACCTGTACAGAGCCATGACCCCCAAAATCAGCTCTGTGGGCACCCCCATCTCCTGTAATCTGCGCATCAATCTGGCTTGGGCATTGTGTCAAATGCTTTGCGGAAATCCACAAAATTACAATAGATCCGCCTCCCATGTGATCTACCCTCCTCAATAATGGCTCTGAGTGTCAGAATGTGGTCAAGAGTAGAGAAACCCCTCTTGAAACCCACCTGTCCCGCTGCTCGTATACCCTCTCTCTCTGCCCATCTACTCAACTACTCTTCAAGAATGGATGCGTACAACCGTGCCGATATGTGTCCAATCCTGATAGTGCAGTAGGCTCCATAGGGTCCCCTACCTTGAAGATAGGTACAATAGTAGACGAACTCCAAGTATCAAGTAGACCCTCACACATGGCACGCTTGAAAATCACTACTAGGAGCTCCGCAAGCATATCTCTGGCATGTATAAAATGCTGTGCTGCTAAGCCATCATGATCATATGCTCTCGTGGTCCTCGTCCTGCCGATGGCCTTCTTTACCATCTCGGCGGTAAAGAAAGCACGTGTGTGGGCATGGTTATGGGGGATCTGGAAGAGGTGGCTGCCCAGGACTGTGTACAGGGATGCTGCATATTGACCCCAAACCTCTGTAGAAGTGATGGCTGGAGGGGGAGAGTGCTCATGGAAGAGTCGCCATGCCTCACCTGAGTTCTAAATCAAGAATAACTAGTATAAATCCTGCTCTAGCTGAGCAAGGAACGCCCACTTCTTCCATCGCACCAAGCGCCGGAAGGTAATCCGTGACTATCTTTGAGTGATAACTCCCAAAAGTACCTCCCTTTGGAGCCGGGCTCTTGTCTCTCTACACTCCTCATCATACCAACTGTTCTGGGACATGCTCCCAGAACGCCGTTTGTGCTGAGGTTGAGTATGTGGGTATGCCTCTACTACTGCGTTGTCGTGCCGCTACGCGGACACAGTGTGAAAACTCCTTTGAAGCCTTACCAGCGAGCTTCTTGCTATTCTAAGAGTAATAGTGTTAGTTTAGCCACTACTTTGAGTGGTCACATTATGGACGGTTCATATTTTTTATATTTTTTGATGGTTCAGCTTATTTATGCATATTTTGGACATACTTTTTGTAAAAATAGCCCAAAAGCGAATGAAAATTCCCAAAGTAGGATTTCATGCAAAAAGCAAGTTGCTTTTTCACCTAATTTGGAGAGATATATAAGAAGAAGGGAGGTTCCCAAGTTCGCGCATCGCGCGACCGCACATACGAGACAGCAAACAGCACTCCGGAAGGGGAAAGAGGAGAACGAGCGTCCCGGGAGATTTCTGACCAGGTATCCTGGTGTTTTATCCCCCTTTCGAAGCCAACGGAGCCATCAGAATCGCCGTCTGAGTAGTGGAGCAGAAGTTGGTCTTTGGTGAGGTTTTCTGACTATAAAAGGGCAATACAATACACAAATTGGGGGAGAACTCTTTGTAGGGAGAGAGGTGACAGTTGCTTCGAGAAGGGCAATCCTTCTGTGAAGGTGCTCCTTCTCTTCTTTCCATTGTCTTTCCTCTTCCGCTTTCACTCGAAGAAATGCCACTTTCTCTTTTCGCCATTCTTCCATCTCCTTCCTCCATTCCTTCATCTCCTTCTCAACGATGGAGAGGCGCTTACTTGTGATCATGAATGTTGTTTTCATGACCATGGGTGACGCTTTATTCATAGGTGAAGCCATTTTCTCCACTTCTTGATTAAGATGAACACTCCTCTCTGTATGCTCACTGTGTGCACATATGGAAGAAGCTATGGAGAGAGGGGGGTGCCTGTGTGTATGTGTGTGTGTGTGTGTGTGTGGAGAAAGAGAGAGAGAGAGAGAGAGAGACAGAGATGCAATAAATGTAGACTTGATTAGTAGCAAGACATGCAACAGGCTTGGTTCTGCCAGTGTGCATACACGTGTATACAAATGTGAGATAGGGCCTGCCGTATAGGCATTAAGTAGCCAACCTTACAATACCCTTAAATATGAGATGCATATTTCTAACGCCCCCTCGGAACAGAGCACCTGCCAACTTGTGGCTCCAAAACACAACGCCGGTCAACAGCCAATGGCTCCAATTCCTACTAACGGTTGTGAACCCAAGGAGGAAACATGGATTGCAGAATCCACTTGACAATGAACCAAAGAACACATCTCCTCCATAGCAGCTACTCAAGTTCTACTCACAATAGCCAGATGTGTGCCTTGAAACTCTGACGCACTGGCCTCCATGCACCAGACTAGGAGGCATTGCACAACCCCTCTTCCTGCCATGCTCTGGCTGACAGCACGTGAGGGCTCTTGTCCTTCACATTCTAGAATAGCCGAGATCTCCCTATCCTTTATGCTTGCCAGCCCCATGCTCCCCAAAGCTGAAGACCTCAATTCATATGGCTAAACACATCTCTTCAACACAACTCATCCACGTCCTCGTTTGAATCTCATGACAATGGTCCTCCGAGCATTGAAAACTTCCCAGTACAATGGTCATGGTCCTTGGATCCAAATCTCACAACGAAATCACCAACACCCAAGGCTTTGTTGTCCTCTTGTCCACTGGTATGGACATCCAAGCCCACTCTTGAGTATTGTCGAAACAATCTGCCAATTGTCACAGTCCAGGCCTTGTCACGCTTTGCTGTGTGGGTGCCTTGTTGAGCTCTGCTCCACAATGTCAACACACCGTGAAAGTACCTTGGCGATAAAATACCTCCTGAGCCAAGGCTCTCAACCCATGCATAGGATTCGTGATATTCAAGAGCTCAGCTCGGACACACCAAAAACTGAGGACACAAGCATCTATGCGCAAAGGAATGGAACTTGCACCAGAAACCAATTTGAAGAGATCGCGGAGTTGATCAGCGGGAACAAGCTTTTATTGGACGGGATGAGCTATATTAAAAACCCCTTCTTAGACTGCAAATCCTCTCAGAAAAACACCTTGACAAAATAAATCCATTAATCCAATCATAGCAATGCCAAGTTTATACTTAAAAGTGGCATGAGGGCACTTAAGCGTGGGAACAGGTCTCTTGAGAAGACAGAATTTTAACGTTCAAAAAAATAAAATCTGGAAGAAGAAAACAATGCACAACCTGCACCCTGAGCTTTGTGCACTGCAGGCCATCATAAGCCACTCTAACTTGCTCACTCTGGCCTCTGCGTGCCTTGTAATCCCTACCTTGTAGCCATGGCCCACTACCCTCAACCGCCACAAGAAAAGCACGCTTTCTCTCCCTTTTTGTGTGTTGCATGCACGTCGCCCTGCAGCAAGTCTTTACTTGTTTAAAAAAAACCAGATTGGACAAATGTCACCCAAACTTCCAGCTTAGCACGCTCAACCACCGATGCTGTCTCCAACAGTCATGTGCCTGCTCCTCCTGCTGTGAGGTGACGTCCAAATGAATCAACACCATGCATCATCTACACCACCTCACACCTGAGGGTTCACGAACCAAAACCTGTGCTACCATATTAGAATGGCAGAACATGGAATCACGAGACAATGTGAGAGACTTGAGAGAGAGGATTTGGCTGGAGGTTATTTCCTCCCTTCACAGCCAATGGGATTTATCAGATGGTTCCTCCGGGGCAGCGGAGGAGAGACGGACTGCATTCCTTCGTCGTTGGTCTCACTCCCAGCTATTCTTTTACTACTCTCAGGGGCACATAGAGTGGCAGTACTCTCCACCACAGTGGTTCATTCTTCACTCCTAACATCGACCTCCCTGATGTACATAGCCTTCTGATGTACACAGCTTGAGGGCGTTTCCCCTCCCCCTACCAGCTTTTGTACTACCCTTGGGATAGGCCTTCTTCTGGCATCTCTTGGGACTTTTGGTACTCAGTAATATAGCCCTGTTTCTCCAAAAGAGAGAGAGAGAGAGAGAGAGAGAGAGAGAGCAGCAATGTAGACTTGATTAGCAGCAAGAGATACAAACGGGTTCGTTCAGCCAATGTGCATACACAAGTGTATACAAATGAGAGATAGGGCCTACTTTTATATACGCATTAAGTAACACCCTTCCTGAGAAAGTCGCCAGCCTAGAATAGCTAACTAATCAACTCAGTGCCAACCTTACAATACCCTTCAATATGAGATGCACAATTCTAACAATTTGCTCAATCAATTTAATCATTATGCCTCCTACTTGCGTGTCTCAACTAATAACATAACATCCACATCAATTTTCAACTCTTCATACTGTACCCATTTGTGCCCTAGGTAGCTATCACATTCCAAAAACATACCCTCAGCCATTGTCAGGTCTCATAAACCGTCTTTCTCTATTTGAGAGGCAATGTGGTGTTCTCATCCGGAGCACGCAGAGCATTCAGGAGAAAAGAGATATTGCACACCTGGCATACCGCATTGTGTAACTTGAAGTGGATACAGGTACCTTGAAAGTAGTTTGAATGCAAAGGTAGTAAACACAATGGTAATCATGTCATCGACTAATGCGTAGTAAACACAATGGTAGTCGTGTACTTTCTCATATCAAGGAACAGGATGCATCATGTAGAGAACTTTGTCCTTGGGTAATGGGTACCATAATTGGACCACCCGCATTTATATGTAGAAATTATATGGGGAATGGACCAAACAAACGCGTAATCTACGTGTCACGTAAGCAACTCGTTGGATTTTATAAGGATACCCATATAGTGAGTACAATAGAGGGCCTAGACTCTAGAGTAAGAGTAAGCCCTCAGCAAAAATAATAAAAGCACCAGTGATAAATGCTTACATCCACAAGTCAATTGCGCCCACAAGTAACACCCACTAAGCCATCCAGCCTAATGCCTCCAAGCTACACGATTGCCCTTCCAAACATAGCAAAATCCTCTGTCAAAATGTAAATTCTTTTGTTATATAAGAATCTTTTCCATGGCAATTGAGGCAGGCTACTGACCATCTTCTATTTTGAGCCTTAGCATATAATCCACAACAAAGCTTCTTCTGCATTTTGATGTTCTTTCATAGGCAACTATCACTTTTGAAAAATGTTGCAATGTTTGAGGTTACTTTCATAGACACCTATCACTTTTGAAAGAACTTTCTTTTCTAACATTCAATAAAAGCACGCACACACGTGCATCTTGCACTTGTAATGAGAAAGGACTCTGTTCCCCTTCTCTTTCTGACTCATTTGTAGATGATTTTATGAAAACTCGGATCCTTAGTGACAGAGGTTAACCTTGAAATACATGATTGTGTTGCAGATGAAAGTGCACCCTTCATTGATGCTCCCTGTTTTCGGCCTGTTGTTCCAAGAATCACCTCGTGAAATCCACTCGAATTCCAAACAATGGAATACCTGTATCACCAGCCAGTGTGTTTGGAGTCTTCTGCTTTAAATATAATCACAACATATTTGTCACAATAACATGAACACTATGAAAACAGAGCCCTTACCCACAAGCAAGAGTTTTGGTGTCACCTGCCCGCATACTGACTTCTTTTGGTGGGCATGGAGCTACAAAGAAGCTTGGCTGAAAATATAATGCACTGGGTCAAAATACTACTCAAATTGCAACCCTCCACTTCTAAAATGAGGCCAAAAAATTGAACAAAAAAATGGTCCTAAAACAAACATAATTGTCTTGACAATGTCATGCCTAAAATCATCGGTTCTGCCACACAACTTTATTTTACAGGATCAGGAGTTATGAACCAAGACGGGTGACACTGATAAATCAAGCACTGGAACGTTTCTATCATGGGAGCAACCTTATAGGCAATCTCGATAACACCTATGTAATTGTTGGACGGTGGGAGGGCACCCCCGCACGCGCACACCCCTCTGCTGACAGGGAGATACATGACAGAGAGAGCTCGTAATGTGGAAACATATTTTGATAGATCATGTTTGTGGAGTACAAAGTACATGTGTGTAAGTGAGACAGATGACACTTCTACCACCTAGGACTTTAAGTCCCAACACACATAAAATGTGTTCAAACGGAGAAGAACCCTTGTAAGCACACGGTAAAAAATGCTCATGTGTAGGACTGTTCACACTAGGACTTCCAGGAGGCCAGAGGCTAGCAAACCCACCTGAAGCAAGTAGTGTGGACTTGTACAGAATGTAGCAGACTACTCTAGTAGAGGTAATGAGTTTAAAACTTTCCTAAAAGCTTCAACAGTCTCTCTCGTAAGAGACTTTATAAAGCCATCTTCTACATTGCATGTGTAGGCACACAAGTCAAGTCAAACTCCCCTGCAAGGACCCCCTCCCTGACATAATGATAATGCAGCTCAATATGTTTCATCTGCGTTACAGGGGACTTCAATGCCTGCACAACCGGTAGACAGCTGGCATTCTTTGATACAACAGCCCCATGTATTAGGAGGTAGACATAGAGGAAGCTGACCTTGAGAGAGCATCGCTAGAAACAGTATGGATAGATTATGGCGAGTACCTCCTCTCCTTGGGGGGGCTCATAGATTAGCCATCCTGTTAATGGCCAGGATCAAGATCCTTCACATGTTATTATCATCCCATATATTCAGAGCTTTATAGCCTCGCCTCGTCTGATTGGTGTGGCGGAAAACCATGCCTACCTAGATTTCTCCCTCACTTGTCAATATACCCATAGTTGCACTCATTTGACGTACGGACAGGTTCGTACGTACCTGCCGTACCGTACGGGTCCTTACTATTTTTTAAAAATGGCCTTTTTTTTGAATTTCAAGCCGTTGGGAGGCTGTTTTGGGTCTTGGTGCTCGCCACTTGGGAAGGTAGGGACCCTTGAGGCTTGAGCCTTGGCCTTTGAGAGACTAGTCTCTCACTCTTCTATCATTTGTTATCTATAATAATTAAGTGTTAAAAAAAAAACGTACGAATATCGTACTGTACCTTATAAAATCTTAAGGTACCAATTAGTACCGTATTTTATCGTACCGTACCTTTCGTACCGTATCGTACCTGACAACTATGAATATACCATACAGACCCATTCTATTCCTAACCCTCAACACCCTAGATACCACTTCACTAGAGAGACATCTCACATCTATTCAGTGCATGTCTACCATTCTCTCTTTAACCTAGATCTCCACATGTCATTAGATGTGCTCAACCCACAGTTGCCAACCATCCTTCACAGCTCCGCCATGACAACCTTTCCCCATTCCAAAGCCACTACCTGCACCCCTCCAGTTCCCCAGATGAACTAATATGATGAGGAGTGTGGGGAGGCGAGAGCCCATCTTCAATGAGAGATCACACATTGATGGGCCCGCATCCTCACATGGATCCTCCTACGGCATCGTCACCACACATCGTCAAGCCCGCATACTCTTTTGTCACCTCATATGGTGAAAGAACAGAGCAAATCTGATTGGATTGAGGAACTCTAATAATTGTTCTTAGGAAAGGACTGTAAGAAGGCAGGGAGATTGACGCAGAGCACTACCCACTAACTCCAATTACTTCGCCAAAGATTTGGAGGAGGTATGTTACTACCCTCTATCAGGTACCAGACCAGCCTTCTAGTCCCCACCAACCTAAGCCTCGCCCACTGACATCTTCCTTCCATTTGAGAACGGTGAGAGATGCCATCACAGATTAAAAACTGGGAGAGCTTACACCCGGGCTAGTAGCAGAGCTCCTCTCACATGCAAGAGACATACTAGCACCGCTGTTGACTCACATGTTCAACTAGGCCATTCAACAGGGTCATTCATATGTGAGGAATTTCCTACCACCTGGACCTCCATTACCATAGTACGCATTCTGAGCCCTCTAGTGACCCTACGGAGCCCAATAGCTATGGGACCATCATAATAGGCCATTCACTGGCCAAGTTGTATGGATGAGCTCAGTAGATGGGCTGAGAGGGAGGCAACCAGAGCCTCAGGACTGGCAGGCTTTAGGAGGGGATACTCGACCTTGGACCATATTCTGACCCTTCGAGGCACCATTGAGGGGAAAACACATGGGAAGAGATTCTTGTTGCTTTCTGGACTTTTGCAAAGCCTTCAACACAATCCCACGAGAGAAACTCATGAGGCAGCTATAAGACATGGGAGTACCTTTGGAGATTATATGCAGGGTTATTGCATAATATGAGGTGGTTACTCACAGAGTTCAGACACCAGAGGGAGAGTCAGATGTTATTCACAGCCGAGTAAAACAGGGCTGCCCACTCCCTTCGACCTTATTTCGCTTGTATACTGATGAATCGGAAGCATCGTTAGCGCAAGTATGGATACCACTTCTCTTATATGCAGATGAGAGGTGAATCGGAAGCATCGTTAGCGCAAGTATGGATACCACTTCTCTTATATGCAGATGACATTGGTGCTTATATCATATGGAGATGCAGAGACATCTGGATACATTAGAGTCTTTCTGTGAGTAGTGGAACCTCACAATGTGGGAAGACGAAGGTCATGATCTTCAACACCACCACACAATAATGTAATAGTTCAACACCCCAATTTATTTAGAGAGGAGAGCCTATGGAGAGAAAGATGATATGTATACTTGGGGGTTACCTTCACACGCCCGATCTTTTTTTTTTTTCCGAGAAAAGATCCTTTCATTAGTTATAGAAAAACGCCCATAGGGCTACATAAGGAAACAGAGCAAAGATCCAAGCTAGGCAGCTAGGGAGACTCTCCCTAGGTGCAGAAAAGTACAAATATCAGTACAAAGACTGAGAGGCTATATCATACAATAGGAGGGGGGAAAAGCCAAACAGGTGGCCTGTAGTGCCAACGGGGGGATCCCGCGTGTAGGGTATAGAAGGGGCCGCTGCGCCAAGTGGTGTGAAAGGCCTAGCACTGCAAGATCGCCTCATCCGAGTCGCCCCGGATGCGGTCATACTGTCCTCGCAGGGTGTGGATCAACTCCTGCCAAATCCCCCGGACAGTCTCTGCTGCTAGCTCCAGTCTCCCTTCAAAGGCCCTGAAGCACCGGGCTCTCCAGGTGAACCAGATGGTGAGGCTGCTGAGGAGCTCCCATCGTAGATCCCTCTCCTGTGTCCAGCCGGCGAACAAGAAATCCGGTGAAGGAACCAGGCGAGGCTGGCCCCTAATGAATCTGATGGCCTAGCTGTCCTGCTCCATCTCATAGCCCAAAGCAGGCCCTGACAAAGTCGACCAAGCAACGGCACCCCACATATACATACCCTCTGGAGAGAGGGGGGCCAGAATGCGCAGCATCCGCAGCCAAATCTGTTGCGCCTGAGGACAGTCCCATAGGCAATGTCTCTGTGTCTCCATAGGGTGGCCGCACCGGACGCAGGCCGCCGGAAGACCACTGTAGACAAGCCAGGTGCCAACTGCAGAGCCCCTGTGGGTGACCAGCCCCACTGGAAAGTCGAGATCCTGCGTGCCTGTCGACTAGCCCAGAGCCTGGTCCAAAAATCCTCCAGGAACTCCTATGAGAGTCCCTGTAGCCGCCAATGCTCCGATGCAGCTGGAGAGACCATCCTCCTCGCTGTCAAAATATGTCGCCCCAACCGAACAGTATACTGGAAAAAGGTGATCTCTGTGGCCTCGGGGGATGCATAAGGATCATGCCACTCGTACTCGCGAGGGTCCCACTGGAGCCGGGCCAAGGGGCACGCTGCATATGCCCATACACGCCAATCAAAGTCCATATCTGCAGGGTCTCGGTCAATATGCCACTTCCGAGAAGCGGTGGCCACTACCCGTATCCTCTGAAAAATGCACTCTGCAACCAAAGGCGACTCCACCTCCACTCTCTGAAGTCTGCCCTTATCCTGGGTCTCATAGTAGAGGCATCTACCATCCTCAGTGCAAGCTCTGACAGCAATCAGGATCTCCAACTGTGTAAAGGCTCCCATCCACCGTGGGGCCACTGGCTCGAGAGGCGTGAACCACTCCTCTGTGAGTGCCTCCTGAATGTCATCCCTCATAATCAGCCCCCCTCTAAAGTGACTCAACCTCTCCACCTGGATCGCCTTGGGGAGACTGCAGAAGGCCTGCCAGTCTCCAAAACTACGTGCTGGGCCTGCCGCCAATGGTCCCCAAGCTAGACGAGGCCGAGAACCCAACATATGACCCTGCTTTGTGCGAACCGCTGGGCTCCAGATGAGCAGCTGTCTGGCCCGCTCCTCATCACAAGAAGGAGGTCTCTGAGAGAGTCCCGGTCTCAGCAACTCCCAAGCTCGCAGGATGCTCAAGGCAAATCTGTCCTCCCATCCTCTACTGAGGCCTGTCCTCCTCATCTCTATGAAGATCGATCGTATCTCCGGTACCCAAGTGCCCCCTGTTGGGGGAGCCCGAGCCTGAAGCCGCTGTAAAAGAAGCTCTTTCCAAGGCTCAGCGCCTCGAAGCAGCCCCCGAATAATAAGCTTCCCCAATAAGGCTCTTCTGATCAACTGGATCTATAATGCCCAAGCCCCTCTGGGCCAGCGGAAGTGTAATAACTGCCCAAGCGACCTTAGCCCGGGCTGGCTGACCATCCCGCCCACACCAAAGAAAGTTCCTGATCAGCCTCTGTACCTGGCTGATGCAAGAGCTCGAGAAGATCCAGCAAGACGTGATGTACCACATGGTCGCTAAAAGCACCTGATTCGCCACCACCACCCTCCAAGCCAAGGATAGCCGAGCTGTACTCCAATACAAAAGCTTCCTCCGAATACTCAGAAGAAGCGGGGCAATCTGCTGCTCAGGTGACAAATCTAGTCCAATCTGGCATCCTAAATACCGCACTGCTGTGCCAGGAGGAATACATCGAAAACCTGGGTCTGGGCTCCATGCCGGAGTGGGAGCGCTACTGATCCAAAAGGCCACTGTCTTGCGCCAATTGTTCAATGCTCCCGAAGCTGCACTAAAAACCTGAAGCGACTGCTCTGCCCTCTGAAGATTGGCCTCCTGGCCATGCAAAAATAAACCCGTGTCATCAGCAAACTCAGCATCGAGCAGGTCCTCCCCCCGGACTGGGAGCTGAAGTCCTCTCAATCCAACCTCCTCTGCCGTCAGATACATGCTCATAGCCTCAGCAAAGAAGAGAAAAAGAAACGGGGCGAGAGGACACCCCTGACGGACTGATCTGGTCAACTCAAAACTCGGCCCCCATCCTCCTGCCATCAGCACCTGGCTACGAGCTGTGGAATATAGAGCCGCCACTCCTCGAATCCAAACTGGCTCAAAGCCCAGGCAAAGCATCGTGCCCTCTAAGAAACTCCAATCAACTCGATCGTATGCCTTCTCAAAATCGAGAAGCATCACAACCAGGTCCTCACCGAGAAATCTAGCTCGGGCCGTCGCCTCTCAGAAGGTGAAAATGTTGTCAAGGATACTACGCTCCTTGACGAATCCTGTCTGGGTAGCATGAATCAACTCCCCCAAGAAGGGCTGGATCCTCAAACTCAAGGCCTTTGCTAAGACCTTGTAGACAGTATTGAGGATCGTAATGGGTCTCCAATGCCGAATATCATCTGATACTCCCTCCCCCTTGGGGATAAGAAAGATCAAGCCCTCTGAGAAGCTCTGTGGCATCACCCCAGTGTCCAAAACATATTGAAAGTCCCTGCAGAGGCCTGGCCCCAAAAGGTCCCAATAGCGCATAAAAAAGGCAGGCATCAATCCGTCCTCCCCAAGGCAACTGTGGCGTGGAAGGACTCTCAAGGCCTCAGCAAGCTCAACCTCTAAAAGAGGCTCGCCCAGAACTGTACGCATACGATCTGTGACCCTCCTCTGCACATGGGCCCACACAGTCTGTCTGCAAGCATCCCGAGCCTTAGTGGCTGGCTCCGCTGAAAGCAAGTCTCTATAGAACTCAGTGGCAATGGCTTTGATCTCCCCGGGCTCAGTGGCTACCGATCCGTCCTGCCTCCTGAGCTGGCGGACTCCTGCTCGAGCATGGCGAGGTCCATTAATCTCAAAAAACTCCCCAGTCACTCTATCACCAAGCTGCGTCCACTGAGAGGCCTGGCGGCGATAGAACTCATGTCTCTGCTCCTCTGCCTCTCTAACCTCTTGACGTGCCTGGCTCAGCTGGGACGCCACCCACTCACATGTAGGCTGCTGCTCCTGAAGGCGCTGAAGCGAAGCAAGGCTACGTCTCAACCGACGCTCCCGCTCGCATCTCTCCCAGCCGTCTCTCCCAGCCGTGTCAAGGCTGCAGCGTGCAAAAAAGAGCTCAGCTCGATGAGTCCCTGGGCACACTGGCCTGCTGCATCCTGGTCAGGGCTCTGGCTATCATGCCATATCCTCTCAATGTCCTCAGCGAGACTAGGATCTGGAAGTATCCTCTCTAGGATCCTCAACTACAAGCTGATCTCCCGTGTCCTCTCCTCAAGTGTCAGAATAACTGGCGCATGGTCTGAAAAAGAGGTGCCAGCGAGAATGCCAACGGAACCCCCATGCTCCCCTAGCCAGTCGCCCACATAGAAGCGATCAATCCGTGATAGATTAGTCCCTCCCTGCCCGGCGATCCGATCGAGAGAAACTAAGACTGTCCTGAGAGCGGGAGAAAGCCTCATGCTGCCATGCATCAGTGATCCTCAGTGTCATGCAAAATCGCTCCCAAGCTGCAAGCTCAGTGCCGTGCATTGTAACATGATTGCCTCCCACCCTATCGGCCGAATCCTCAAGCATGTTGAAGTCTCCCCCAACACACCAATGTGCGGCCTCTGGCAATGCATCCGTAACCTGGGTCTAGAACTCTGCTCTGGCACTAGCATGGTTGGGCGCATAGACATTAAGCACGCCAAAGAGCTCATCATGCATCCTCAGAATGACATAGTGTGCTCTACCAGGAACAATGATCCCGCGATCCACAATGGCCTGCCGCGCCATACATCCGCAATGACCATACATACTCCTCCCTGCCCACCCAAGGGGCCAAACCCTGCAGACCAAAAGGTGTCCAATCTACCACGCATCACCAAACCATATCTCTGGATCCTGCTCTCACCCAAATGGTGCTCCTCCAACATCAAAATATCAACACTGCCCCCAACCAGGCATCTCTATGACGAGGAGTGGGCGAAGAGGCGGGCGGAGGAAAAACGGAGGGGGGAGGGAGCGGGGGGGAAGGGGGGGACAGGGGCTGGGGGGGGAGGAGACGAGGTGGGGGGGGAGGGGGGGGGGGAAGAGGAGGGGAGAGGAGAGGGAGGAGGGGGAGGGGGCACCGACATCTCCTGATCCTCGGTCGAGGGCCTGGGGGTCTTCTGCTGAAGAGACTCAAAATGGTTCCGCAAGGGAACCCACTACTGTTGCTGCCTCTGCTGAGGCTGACGGGGAGCTTGTGGCTGCTGCTGCTGTCGTCGGTCTCTGTGGCACCCCTGAGTCTGCCACTCAGAGGTCGCCGGCTCGGTGTCGGGCACTGGCTGGTGCTCGGTAGTGGCGGAAGCACCTCCACTAGATGTTGCGGGCTGAGATGGCTGAGAGCGAGGTCTCCGACGAGGACAGGCCTTGGCCAGATGGCCGACCTGTCTACATACAAAGCATTGGTTCGGGAGCCCTGAGTACTCAACCCTCTGATCTATCCATCCTCCTCCTACCCTAGGCAACTGGATAACCTTCGGTAAGGAGGAAACATCTGGCACCAAAACACGAACAGAAGGAAGTCCAGCCGCTCTAGCCACCACGGAAGCGGCTGTCTGGCTGGCCTCCAATACAGATCCCACCACCACAGAGCCTATCCGGGGAAGTAGAGGCAAGTACTCCTGTCGTAATCGGGGGAAGCAAACAGTGACTAGAAAGAGCTGCTCGCCACTCGCGGAAGCCTCTGTGGGGTCAAAACCATGCTGCCAGTGGCTGAAAAAGGCCCGAGCCCCTCGGATATCCAAGGGACTCATAGCAAGCACCTGGGCCACGCTCTGTGCTGACTCAAACTCAATTTGCTAATGGCCACGGCCCAGAAACTGTATGTCAGTGATCCTGCCCACATCGGCCAAAAGGCGGGCCTGAAGAAGATCACGCAACTCCCCTCTGCTGGGGCGGGTGTGGACTATCCTGCAGACAGCGGAAAGCGCCTGTAGCCGTTCCACTTCTGCTGTGAGGCTCGCTTCCTCTATCGGCATAAGAGAAAGCCTGATGGGGGGATCCTCAGGGGCGGGCGAGGAGGCTGCAGGAGAGTCCCTCTGTGGTGGGGCGGGAGAATCCTCCATCAGAGTCTGAAGCCCGAAGGAAGGCGGAGGCAAATGGAAGCAGCGGTGACGGAGAATAAGAACACGGGAGGCGGATGGAGAGTGCCGCCACGGGCAGCGAGCGTGAGGGCGGGAAGCAGTGAAAGGAAGCGGGCGAGGGGGGGGGGAGCTCGGCGGGAAGTCTCAGTGCTTAGAAACAGCCGCCGAGTGCGAGGGGGGGGGGGGGGGGGCAGCAGGGCGGTAGGCTGCGAGCAAGCAAGAAACGCGCTAGCTCGCAGGCGGGTGAGTAGATGCAGGCGCAGGCTCGCGTTGACCAAGGTGAGGGAGCAGGGGCGGCGAGAAGACGAAGGCGAGGTGCACGCTTCAGCGAGTGCGATCTCTCTCTCTCTCTCTATGATGTATCAGATCCACCATGATGTAACTTTTGGTCTCATAGGTCATTATGGCCTTTTGAAGACGTTAATATAACATTTCATTTCATTTCATTTCTATCTTATAGTAGCTTTTTTAGTACCTTTTAGTCTTCTTTTATACTCGGATATTGCACCAGATTCACCACTTTGTAACTTTTTGGTCTCATAGGTCACTTTGGCCTTTTGAAGACGTTAATATGTCATTTCATTTCTCTCTCTCTCTCTCACACACACACACATGCACACGCTTGTGCTCACGCGCGCGTGCACACACATCCGCGCGCGTGCACACACATGCAGGCATCCACACACGCACATGGTTTTGTGCGCACACAAACACATGCACGCATCCACACACGCACATGGTTCACACATACTAGATGAATATCCAACACAACCACAAAGATTTGCAGGGACAAGAACTATCCGAAAGGATCTCATTGATGTTGATTAGATGCTCTCATAGGTCTTTAATATGCGGAGGTACCCATCCATATAGTCATCTTCACCCATATGCTTGATGTCAAGCTTTTTATGAAGATAAGCGACACGAGATTCGTTACGACCCTGGTACAAAGTGGCAATTGTATCCCATTGACCTTTTGAGGACGTGCATGAAGGGATATGCAGTATGACATGCCTCTTGCACGAGAGAGCAATCAACACATGAGCTTGGGCATCACGTGCATCCCTTTTCTATTATTCTTGTGTAGGAGAGGGAGATGGTGGTCTAGATGCTCCCATTGAAGGTAAAGAATCTCCCATTGCAGCCATTGGAGGGGGCACAAACTCCTTGCATTTCAGATGATGTATCCATATGATGATATTGTTGTACTATCATGGTCTCATAGGTCAATTTGGCCTTTTGAAGACATTATTATCTCTCTCTCTCTCTCTCTCTCTCTCTCTCTCTCTCTCTCTTCTTCTGCTCATGCCACTCTATCATGGTAATTTTTGCCAAGATCTATTGCTGATTTTTCTCTCAGCATTTTGATTCTGCCCCTTTGCTTTGTTAACCAAAATGAAATGAAATGAGAAAATGGGATAGGAACATCCCTAAGCTCCAAGATGCTAGAACAAACTAGGTGCTAAAGAAAACTAATTTTGGGACATGATTCTGCCATGGTGACAACTTAGCCTTGACACCATCACTTCTTCACTCTAACCTCCGATGCGGGAGATCATCAGCTGAGGCCTCTCCAGCCCTCACCACATTTTGATATCTCATTACATTGTCTTGTACTATGTTGTATGGATCACCACCCCCCCACCCCCCCCCCCCCCCCCCCCCCCAAATTTTTCAGTTCATAGGGTTTTTACAAGCTATGGCAGGAGATGACGATCATGATCCTTCTATGATGTTGCAGCTGTGGGCAAGTCCCCGAGGCTGGGGGCGTCTCGTCTGCAAGGTCACCCCTCTAGGTCCCGCTCACTGGATTTGGACTCTGATGAGGAGGTTAGTAAGAGGGCTTTGTATCGGTCCTCGGGCTGCGTCTGCTATGTAACTCTAGTAAGATGAGTCCCAGACATCTCTGATCTGAGTTATCCTTGATCTTGGATAAAGGTCCAAAACTTTCCTTGAAAAGACAATGAAATCTCCCTCTGATCTCATAGTAGACTGGAATATAATGCTCATCCGTCTCAACCCCCATGTGGCATAACTGAACTGGTGTGGGGAACTGCGGATCTAGCCAATGATATATATGACTCCATGAGATAGGTGCATATCCATGTATCTTGAACGTATGCTGAAGCCGTCCTCTGTGAAGTGGAGGAGATGATCATTGTAAAAAGCCTTCTTTGGCCCTAGGACTGTGTATGTGATCTCCATGTCCGCTCAATATCTAGTTTGATAACCCTTTTCAGCTCTCCTCAATTGAGTTGAAACAGATGCTATATTGAAAGGGGGGCAGAGTCTATATGTAATCCAAACCATGTGGTATGTCTGTGTCTCCCTTCTCTACGGCCAGTCTGTGGGAGCCCGAAGGACTCTAGTGCTAGCCTAGAATAACTCTATCTCTCGGGAGCTTCCATGATCTTTGTAGTAGTGTCAATGTCTGGAAGATGGCCTTTGTAAAGACTAGGCTGGCTCCTAGCTCTGCTCTCATGATGCCATGTGGTACTGAGGGTTTCCTCCTGGAAATCATCATCACCAAGGGCCTCCCTATGTGCTGCTATCCATCATTTCTCTTGTCCAGTCCTCTATGGTAAAGAATCGACCTGGCTCCACAGAGTAGTGTGCAGGTAACTAGAGCATTGAAGAGCCATAGCTTCGTTATCAGCTTCTGAAATTGCACTTGGGAGCATCCGCTCAAGAGAGCATAATGCAGCATATCCTCATATCAGTCTGGCCTCTGCTAACTGCTCTCTTCATGGAGAAGATCGGGCCTGTGAAATCACGTTGCCCGGCGCTCGCTGAAGCTCACGCTCCCCCCCCTGCTCGCGCTGCTGCCTGCGCACCCTCCCCCCCTTCCCGCCCACGCGTCTACTCCCCCCCCCCCCCCCCCCCCCCCCCCCCCCCCCCGGCCTGCCCTCGCGTTTGCTCCCCCTCCTCCGCCTGTGTTTTTTTCTTGCGCGCCCCTGCGCTGTAGCGCCCGCCCCCTGCTCTTCTCTTTCGCGCCCCCCCTCCTTTCTTCAGCGCCCCGCCCCCCCCTCCGCCAGCTTTCGCCCGCTCTTCCCCCCCACCCCCCCCCGGGGGTTTTTTTGTCTTCGCCGCCCCCCCCCCCCCCCTCCCGCACCCCTTTTTTCTGTTTTTTCGTCCCCTGGGGTTCTTTCTTTACTTTCTGCCTTCCCCCTCCGCCCTTTGTGTGCAGCTCGGCTCTTGTAGGATCCGCATTCGCTCCGCCTTCGACATCGCTTCAGACTCTAATGGAGGCTCCTCCCGCCCCACCTCAGAGGGACTCTCCCGTAGCCCCCTCGCCCGCCCCCGAGGATACACCCATCAGGCTTTCTCTTTCGCCAGAAGAGGAAGCGAGCCTCGCCGCAGAGGTGGAACGCCTCCAGGCACACTCCACCATCTGCCGTATAGTCGGCACTCGCCCCAGTAGAGGGGAGATCCGGGATCTTCTCCAGGCCCGCCTTCTTGCAGATGTGGGCAAGATCTTGGACGTTCAGCTACTGGGCCGTGGACACTACCAGATCGAGTTCAAGACAGCCCAGAGCGTGGCCAAGGTCCTAGCCATGAGTCCCCTTGACATCAGGGGAGCTCGGGCATTCTTCAGACCTTGGCAGCATGGATTTGACCCAGCAGCGGCCGAGCAGGGAGAGCGCCTTTTCCATGTTACAGTTTGCTTCCCTGGACTCTGCCGTGAGTACCTTCCGCTCCTTTCTAGGCTAGGAGCATTGGTGGGTTCCGTGCTTGAGAGTGGCCCCACAGCAGCTTCAGTGGTGGCGAGAGCAGCTGGGCTACCTTCGGTCAGAGTTTTAGTTCCTGACATCTCCTCCCTTCCGAAGGTCATTCAGCTACCTAGGATAGGGGGGGGATGGATTGATCAGAGAGTGGAGTTTTCGGGGCTCCCGAACCAGTGCTTTATCTGCAGACAGGTCGGCCACCTGTAGGCCTGCCCTCGCAGGAGACCCCGACCTTCACCGTAGCAGCAGGCCCTCGATGGCCTGCCCACAGATGCGGCTCGGCAGGCAGCCTCCGGGACACCTGCTCAGCCCACAGAGACCTCGGAGTGGCAGCCTGGGTAGGGGCGCCGTCGAGGGAGACAGCCCCAGCAGCACGCAGAGACCGATGCAGCAGCAGCCACAGTCTCAGCATCACTGGGTTCCCGTGTGGAATAGCTTTGCTCCCCTACAGGAGGAGACCCTAGCGCCGACTGAGGACCAGGAGATGCCAGCACCCCTCCTTCGCCCCCAACCCCCGCTCCCCCGTCCCCCCCTCCCGCCTCGCTTCCACCTTCGCCTCCTCCTGTCCCCGCTCCGGTTTTGGCAGCGGCTCCTTCTCCACCCCCTTCTCCCCCCCCTCCTCCCCTCTCGCTCACCTCAGCTCCCCGGGAGGCCCTGGCAGTTCCTTGGCGCTCACCTGCAGTCCGCCGGCGGACACCAAGCACCGACCTTGCTCGAGCACCGCAGAGGAGACTTACCATGCCGATTCGGGCTTCACGGATATTCTCTATCCGCAGTCGGCTGAGTCACCTCGAACATTAGACTGTGCTCGGAGGATTTTGATTATTCCTTCACACGGCTTTTTGGAGCGGAGGGCCCCCACGAGCCAGCACCCATCAGAGTTCATGTAGTGATACCTCTGGCCCGAGGGGAAGAGGCACTTGATTCAGCGGTGGCCTTCTCATTCCCTCTCTGTGGCCCTAGCGACCGGGAGTGGACTATGGATCTCGCTCTTAGCACTTTGAAGACTCTGGCACTTGAGTTTTCTCACCATCTGAGCGATCTAGAGGTGACAGACGTGATAGGCCGACTATGGGAGTTGGCTCATTTTTTCTTAGATCCCTGGATGCCTCCGAGATTCGACATTTGGTGGTTCGCATAGTGGCAGACTTAGCACGCGACCCTGGATATGTATGCATACACGAGGGTGCTCTGTCTGAGCGGGAGGCAGCCGCCATAGGTCACAGCCACTGGCGCCTGATCCGAGATTCTTGCAGCACACCGGGTGGGCAGATTCGTAGCCACTCAGATGGGGACTATTCTCCATCCAAGCCGCTTGCGAAGGCCCGTCGTACGGCTGAGACAGCATCCACCTCCCCCTCTTCTTCATCTCCTCCCCCCCCTGTCTCTCAGGGTGATACGACGTTCTCTTGGCATTCTCCTGCAGTGCGGCGCTCACTCACCTCGGCTCTAGCTCACAGCCCACCGGTCCGAGGGGCCATGCCGGTCCGAGCTTCACGTATCTCTTCGATCCAGAGCCGGCTGCTCAGTTTTGATATTCAGCAGCGCTATGAGGCCTTCGACTACTCTTTCGCGTGCTTGTTTGGAGTGAAGGGCCCTCATGAGCCAGCACCTATCAGAGTGCATGTGGTCATTCTCCCAGCACGAGGCTAAATCTACCAGTCTCAACCTCAAGTTGATGCGAAGATGTACGTATCCGACCAATAGCACACCGTAGCCCATGAGATAAGTGTGTATCCATGTAACTGGGCCTAGTCACAAACCCGTCCTCCGTGAATTGGAGAAGATGCTCTCAATAGAAAGCCATCTTCATGCCCAACTCCCGTGTCTGTTGTATCCATGTCCTCCTAGTATCTAGCTAAGTCAGGTCTTGACGGATGAGCTCGTGATCTCTGTCCGTGTGAGAGTCAGAGACAGTACTGGAAGGGAGGCAATCTGTCCATGTTGAAGCCATGTAACTGAAACCATGATGTCATCTGTGCATACCAGCATACTATATCCCCCTGCAATGCTAGCTGTCAGGAAGACTCAAGAGCTAGCCAGGCATATCTGTCTCTGGGGAGGTCCCATAAACTATGCATAAAGGAGACTGATCTAGTAAGTGCCTCGACCCACCAAGGGAGAGGTAGCTGGCTCTGCTCGAATAATCTCATGTGGTACTGAAGCCTTGGCTCTAATCATCCGAGAAATCATAGAAACCAAAGGCCTCTCCATACATCTCCACCCATCAGTGCTACCCGATCTCTGCCATGGTGGTCTGCTGAAGGTCCCCATATCTGAACTCCATAAAGCATAGTTGAAGCCACTAGAGTGTCAAAAAGCCAAAGCTTTGTTCGAGGTTCCTGGAACTCAACCTGCGAACACATCCTCTCCAATCCTCCCAAGGCTGCATAAGCTCTGGAGTCTAGTCAATCTAGTCTTTGCTGCTCTCCTCAATGAAAACACTTGCCCATTGAAGACTACCCCAAGGTAAGTGTATGCATCTGTACACTCCACTTGTGAGATGGCAGCGGAATTCGTGTATAGGTATGGATCTATGCAATCACACTTTACAATCCTTTTACCCTTGCATTAATGTGGTGGATGGTGTTAAGTTAAGCAATCACGATGAGACCTTAGAAATAGAGAGAGAATAGGAGAGAGAATGAGACGACACGTCGATGGGGTCCCAACTAACCCTCTCAAGGACCCTCCACACCGTTGCCGATGTGGTATTTGTTTTGTATTGCTTAAATGGTTGTGCAAGAGAATTACCTCAAATGAAAACCCTAGACTTGACACAAGTCGATGCACCGCGCTGGTAACTCAAAGATAGATATACCTTCGGGCTAATTTGACGTAGTCAATGATGTACCTCGATGTGGGCGATGGATGGCCTCTGAAAGGGGATGTTCGGGGCTGATTTGACGCGCCGGATGTGAGGATGTATGGGTTGAAAACATTTTCTCTGAAGAAAACGCAGCCTAGGATGGAAAAGATGATGCGCACAAAACACAGCCTATGTACTGCCGGAATGAGCCACAAGATCGGGCTGAGAATGGCAGGCTGAGAATGGACAACAGAAGGAGGCTTTGCTGGAGAGCAAAGAATGGCAAGCTTGGGCAAAGGGGATGAGGCACAAGAGAGAGAGATGAGCTAGGGTATGGCTGCGCAGGAAATGGGCAGCAGAGAGAGAAACGCCAGCAAGAGAGAGAGGGGGAGATGGGCTGCAGAAATGCTAGTGTAAGGGGAGGTGAAGATGGGCGCCCATATCTGCTGCTGCTGCTGGTGGAGAGGATGGGCGCCAAAAATCTGTTACTCTCCTTCTTCTGTTGTGTTAGAAATGAGCCCAAGGCTCCCTTTCTATATGCTCTGAAAGTTGGCCGCGCAATTCTAGGTTTTTGCCGACCTTGAAAACCATTCAATTGTATTAATTATTTGCTCTGTTATGTGCACCTTAAATGCACATGATTTGTCTACTCTGCTATACCCTCCTCGGTCCCTGATTGATGCGGGATCTGAAACATGACTTGGTCCTATCCTAGTCTATATGCTAGTGTTGCCGGATGCCCACCGAAGTGTAACAACACCCGTCAAACACCACGTACAAACCATTTATGCAAGAGGGTTCTAACTGACCGACTCCTAAGCTAATGGACTTGTTCGGGCATGCAGGTCCTTCAAGAGGCTCACAAAATTGCCGGTGCAAGATCCCCTAGATTCTAGACACTTACCTGGCTCTGGATGTAGATGTAAAATGTCCACGTGACACACCGAGCCCATGTGCACGTGACATCTCCTCCTGCTTAAGGTGAGGCACTAGTGCCGAGCTGCATGGCCTCCTTGTGTAAGGCTAGCAGATGTGGATAATCCAAGAAGAACTCCTCGTCCACCCATCTAGGACCTCATGATTGATGAGAAACATTAGCTTATCCCAATCAATGAAAGGTTTGTACCTACGGAACCACTTAATGCCCAAAATAACATCACATCCAACAAGATTAGAGATGACAAAACGGCCACTGAATTGTGATTGTTGAATGGCCAACTTGACATTGTCACATACTTAGGAGACTGCAGCGGCCATGCCTTCAGAAAACCCTTGCACCGGAAATGTGGGAATAGCGGTTACCTGAAGACGAGCACGCTCTACCAAAGCCTAGCTAACAACGTCCTGTGTACTTGCAAGATCAAACGACACTACTACTCTTTGACCATTGACATGCCCACAACATTTAATTAACTCTTCATCCTCAAAGGTCCCCTCCTGCTTATCTTCAAGCTTCACCAAACTGAAGGAATTCACCTGAGTTGTTGAGCTAGAAGATGAAGCAACAGGCTTTGAGTCTTTTGTAGGAGGGCAGTCCTTTTTCATATGACCTATACGATGGCAATAAAAACACCGTTGTTCTTTAGCATACATGGCCTGTTCCTCTTTTGTTAATTTACCCCCTATAATGCCTTGTGCAATCTTTTCATCAGGCATAAGCCTAGGCTTATGAGCCTTACCCTTACCCTTATCAGAATCCTTAGCATTAGAGGTTGACAAAGATTGAGAAGAGGAAGGAGATGGGGTAGACGTTGGGATTTGCTTATTAGCATTACCAATCTCAATAGAAGACTCAGATGTATCAACGATGGAGGGAAATGTACTTATCGACTTCGGCTACCTTTGTTATGCTTGAGCTCCTGAAGTTAGACCAAGCAGACCGCCTCGTCGAAAGTAGGAGGATTGTCGGCTTCCACATCGTACTTGATTGTGGGATCCAAGCCAAACAAAAATGTCTCCAACCTGTCTTCATCAGATTTACGTAACTGTCCCCCAAGCTGGGAAACACGATTAGCATAGGACATCACAGATTTTCCATTCTGGGCTAAGGCCCTATACTCATCCTTCAGATTCTTCAGATAACGTGGGGGCAAGAAGCGGGCTTTCAAATCCCGTTGGAACTCCTCCCACTAGTAGGTAAGAGGGGGAACCTCGAGATAATCAGTATAGGCTGCATTATGGGTAGCCAATTTCTTATCCACCCACTCTTCTTTTCATGTGATGGCATCCCTAGTGAGATGCAACATGGCAAGAAGAACTTTCTAAGTATCTGTCTTTGGAGTTATGGCAAAGTATGCGGTAAATTGATGAAACCAAGAATAAATAGTTAAAGCATCCATCTTACCATCATACTTACTGAATGAAACCTTCTCCGGCATAGGAGATGATGAACATCCTGATGCTTTGCCCGTTGTCGCCACGATGGTAGTGGCTAACTTCTTGTAGTCGGGCTCCGATGACTGTCCGGGGTGATCGGAAAGGAGAGCAAGCAAATTGTGCACAGCGAGGGATTCCTCTTGGCGCGCTACCGCCATGGCCTCTAAGCGCTTTGCCTCCTTTTCAACCTCCATTGCTAACCCTTCTTGCTCCATAATCAGCCTTCTTTCTTCCCTTTCAGCCACCTCCCGATGCTCTTCCATACGCGCCGCTGCTCATCATGTTCATCATCATTTTGACCATAGCATCCATGGGATTGGGTGAAGAGGTAGAAATAGGGTCAGGAATAGGAGAGGTTTCACCTGAGGTGTGCTCCAATGTATCCATACCGCTACAGGTTACCACCATGCAAGGAATGTGAAAAGAGAGTGAGATAGCCTTCGCACCAAGAAGGCACTATCTACTCCCTCGCAGGCGCACCGTGACTGCAACCTCGTGTTAACAGTGCCTGCTTTCTCCTACGCTCAAGGCGCACTGCACTACCGCAATGGCAGACTTGCTTTTTCCTTGAGTGGGAGGAGTGCTTCTGGGGAAGTTTTGCTGAAACACAACTCAATCCAGAAAAAAATTTAGTGGATTAGTGATGCGTACAATTGCAGTCGAAGCTCTGATACTAATTTGAGATGGCAGCAGAATTCCTGTATAGGTATGGATCTATGCGATCACACTTCACAATCCTTTTACCCTTGCGTTAATGTGGTGGATGGTGTTATGTTAAGCAATCACAATGAGACCTTAGAGATAGAGAGAGAATAGGAGAGAGAATGAGACGATACGTCAATGGGGTCCCAACTAACCCTCTCAAGGGCCCCCCACACCGTTGCCGATGTGGTATTTGTTTTGTATTGCTTAAATGGTTGTACAAGAGAATTAACTCAAATGAAAACCCTAGACTTGACACAAGTCGATGCACCGCGTCAGTAACTGAAAGATAGATATATCTTTGGGCTAATTTGACGTAGTCAATGATGTACCTCAATGTGGGCGATGGATGGCCTCCGAAAGGGGATGTTCGGGGCTGATTTGACGCGCTGAATGTGAGGATGTATGGGCTGAAAACAGGCTGGATTTTGTCTGCAGAAAACGCAGCCTAGGATGGAGAAGATGATGCGCACAGAACACAGCCTATGTACTGCCGGAATGAGCCACAAGATGGGGCTAGAATGGGCAGAGATGGGGCTGACAATTGGGCTAAGAATGGACAGCAGAAGGAGGCTTTGATGGAGAGCAATGAATGGCTAGCTTGGGCCAAGGGGATGAGGCACAAGAGAGAGAGAGAGAGATGAGCTAGGGTATGGCTGCGCAGGAAATGGGCAGCAGAGAGAGAAACGCCAGCAAGAGAGAGAGGGGGAGATGGGCTGCAGAAATGCCAGTGTAAGGGGAGGTGAAGATGGGCGCCAACTTCTGCTGCTGCTGGAGAGGCTGGGCGCCAAAACTTTGTTGCTCTCCTTCTTCTGTTGTGTTAGAAATGAGCCCAAGGCTCCCTTTTTATATGCTCTGAAAGTTGGCCGCGCAGTTCTAGGTTTTTGCCGACCTTGAAAACCATTCAATCTTATCAATTATTTGCTCTGTTATGTGCACCTGAAATGCACATGATTTGTCTGCTCTGCTATACCCTTCTCGGTTACCTGATTGACGCGGGATCTGAAACATGACTTGGTCCTATCCTAGTCTTTATGCAAGTGTTGCCAGATACCCACCGAAGTGTAACAACACCCGTCAAACACCACATACAAACCATTTATGCAAGAGGGTTCTGACTGACTGACTCTTAAGCTAATGGACTTGTCCAGGCATGCAGGTCCTTCAAGAGGCTCACAAAATTGTCGGTGCAAGATCCCCTAGGCTCTAGACACTTACCTGGCTCTGGATGTAGATGTTAGATGTCCACGTGGCACACCGAGCCCATGTGCATGTGACATCACTGTTTCATGACCATAGGTAATGTAGGTGCTGACCTCCTAACCCACTGCAGTGTGGTGTTAAACACCATAACCTTGGTTTTGCCAAGGTTGACAGACAATCCACCATCATGGGCAAATGCGTGTAAGGCATCCAAATGACGTTGCATCCCCTCCGGAGAGTTAGAAATCAACACAATATCATCAACATATAACAACAATGGGATCCATGTCCCTGCCAACTATGCTCCTCTGTCACCCTCCCTCTCAACGTAGTCAGAAACCTCATCCACATACATACCAAATAAAGTAGGAGATAGCAGGCATTCCTGCTTCACCCTCATGGAAGAGTCGCCATGCCGCACCCGAGTCCCGACTCAAAAATAACTGGTATAAATCCTTCTATAGCTGAGCAAGGAACGCCCGCTTCTTCCATCGCACCAAGCGTCGGAAGGCAACCCGTGATTGTCTTTGAGTGGTGACCCCCACAAGTACCTCCCTCTAAAGCCAGGTTCTGGTCTCTCTGCACTCCTCATCGTACCAACTATTCTGGGGCATGCTCCCAGGCCATCGTCTATGCTCAGGCTGAGTATGTGGGTATGCCTCTGCTGCTGCATCATGTAATGTCTCTGTCAATATATAAGTGAGCTCCTCCAGAGGTCACCCCAGCATCTCTGTGCATAGGCGTCTCTAGATAACATCTCTGTATATAGAAACAATCTCTGGGGTAAAAGTATATCGAGTAGGTGCTGCCACCCGTGGCGTCTGGGCTATACTGAGCTGAAAGGAGATGGTGAATGTCAAAAGGGCATGATCCACTACTATACCGACACGCCAGGGTCCAACTGTGAAGTCCTGAATACAAGAGATAAAGCTCGATTGAGCCATGACATAATCCACTGTGTTGGCCCCATGTCTGTGCGGAAAACAAGTGAAACCAGCTGATGTGGGAAATCTCTGTAGGCCATTAAGTATGGCCAGTCCATGTGCAGTCCCCATTTCCGTTAGGTATCTCCCATACTCTATATGCTCCTCATCCTATGAGCGTCGGTCAAGTCCCATCTCACTAGCATCCAACTCTCTCAGTATCTCCTCTGAGGTATCATAGAAAACTGTCTAAGAATTACCCATCCGGGCATTGAAGTCCCCCAAAAGGATGATGTTGCCATCTCTGAAAAACTCCCATAAGTCATCATCTTGCACAGAAAATGGCGACTCCCCTCTAGGTGCAGTATAGACTGATGTGCTTGGATTGGAGAAAAATAGCATATAGCAATGTAAAGGAATCTGTTTGTCTCAGCTCTTAGCCTCACCCACATGTATCTGGCCTGGTCATCTCTCCAAACAATGTGCAAGAGCGACTATAGTTCCTCCCTGAATAGGACTGCTGCTGCTGCTCCTGATCCTCTACCTCTCTGCGTAGATCTCGTCTGTACTCGACAAGTTGTCTCCCATCTGTACCCTGTCACATGTGGCATCAACTGACCAGGGGCCTGGTGAGTCTCTGAGTAGAAAACTATGTCTCTGTCTCTGAAGCTGTCCTCGAAAGCACCCACATTAAGTCTAAGAGATCCATTCTTAAGTTTGGTCCCATAGGTCTCACACCGTCTAAGAGAGAGAGATGGAGAGAGCCCAAGCAAGTTTCTTAGGCATGTGTTTATCCAGAAGGTTCAGCTCTACCTTGTCATGCCTTCCCACTGTCAAAAAGCCAACATTGTCAGGCCAGCCCACATGGTGGGCACCACTTATGCCCTCTTGATACTGAAGATGTTAACCTGGATGCTTCTAACCCCATAAAGTCAATTCAAATCACTCAAGGTGGGGAGGAAGGTTGGACCGTGTTAACCTGGGTGCTCCTAGTGGATGAACCCTCACATTCATCCCAAACCAATTTTGGAAATACTCGCAATAAGGCCTCCCCAACATGTGTCCCCATCAAAGCCTTGAGTCTGGTGTGGCCAAATACAGCATCACAACGGAACATTTCAGCCCAAAACACTTCATGTTGAAAAGCGGAGTTTCGGTATGAAACATTCACCCCATGACTAAGACAAAAGGTAATGCATGACCAAAACATCAATATATAAAAATAAAGGCGTGAATAATATACATAGTTATGAAAAAAAGGATATTTCATATGCGTGTTCCAATTTGGGCAAAACAACAAGACAAAAAAACGTTTCCGGTGTTTCAGGCATTTCATGTTTCAAGGCAGCCAAAACGTATTTCATGGTGATGCTGGTGGAGAACAACCTCCCTAAAGCATTATAAAGCATTTTGATGGATGTTTGAATTCAGACAACAGAATTTATGCCTTTAAAGTCGAATACTAATCTGAGTGAGTTTATGAAAACAAAAAACATAACATAGTTACACATACTTACCAAATTTAATCTGAAGGGAGCAAGCAGCTTAGAAGAACAAGGAGAAAGCCGTCCATATAGAGACTGCTGTAAAGAAATCAAACAATGTTTTGTCTTCTTTCTGATGGAATTGCAAGATGGAACAGATGTGATACATTTGAGCACACCCTTTTCTGTGATAGCGCTCATTGTTTGCCCAAAAAGACTACTGCTCATGCCAACTGTGATACTAGTAAGGTACAATGGTTCAGTCAATAAGCCAGAGAGAAGGGACCCTGCAATGTGGCATTTCCATTTATATCACAGACGTAACAGAAGTACTGAATCACATAGCTTGCTCACAACCCAAGAAAAGAATGCTTTTGTGTGATGTCTTTGAAAGGCATGAGACAGCTTTTGATGGTTTATTGCTAGAGTACTTCCCTTGTTTAGTTAATTATTTAAATGTTTTGCTACACCCTAAATACTTGCTCTTTCTTCAGAAAACAGTGTTCTGAGCAGTGAGAGCTTATAAAACCTCACCTTGTACACCCAGCAAGTTCCACAGTGCAATTTTGTCACTGCAACTCATTGACAGAGTGGTGTCACCACGACCAGGTTTCCTCCTCACCATTCCCATAACTTGTGTGCCAACCATAACATTTTCTTCACCAACAAATGCCGTCCCATCATTACTCATGCAATCTGTAGAATATAATGACAAAGCCTCACTCTTCGTATCCCCTGAGCTGCTCTTGATTGCGTCTTGGTAGCTCGATATGCCTTCTTCATCAATGGCATTTTCTGAAGCAGTACATAGACAGGGATCCCGGGTAAGCATTGAATCCAACATTGACAATTCAGGATTCGAACCATGACTTTCCTCTGAGCTCTTTGCTTCTACGTGTGTGTCTGAGTGTACACTCACATCTCCGCCTAGCACACTCAAAATAAATGGATCAGTGTAAATGCAGCTTTACAGACACTTCTATCAAACCCAGAATGTACTCACAAGGGAATTGGCTGAGGTAAAGATGAAGGTGTGTGTTTGCACAAAGCTTGAATCCTCTTTTCTCGGGATCCCACTCAAGAACATTTCTAAACTGCCTATCATTCCTTGATCCTGATTTGCTGGAGCTTTTAGTCTGTAGAAGGTCCTCGATGTCATAGTAAAGAAGCCTGCAATAAAGAACACCTTAGTAGATTCAGATCAAGAAACTAAATAACGATTTGTCCGAGGCAAATCTTGAGCAATAGTTGCAGCCAAAAAAATCACATACAAGCAACAGACATACTGGCTGAAGTGAAGTCATCTTTCAAAAATCTCTTTCCCGTACACATCATAACGGTAACAATGCACACCTTCATAAATCAGACATTTTTAACAGTGTGGACTGCTCAACGACCATTTTGTGTGAAGTACATAAGAAAATTTGGCCAGTTCCTGAGTAAATTTTCCAGAAAAATTACGTGAATGCTAACCACTCCATTTACATACACATCAAAATCTATAGCCACTCCTTTTACACACACACATCAAAATCTATAGCCACTCCTTTTACACACACACATCAGAATAGAATTTGAAATTAAGGACGTTAGAGCCAATGGAATCTAGGTTAACAATTTCTGATGTAAAAGATAAGACAATATCTGTATACCTAAATGAATCCAGGATCATGCCCAAATTCACCTTTTAGGAACGTGCAAGTTATATGCTCATGGTACTCATTCACAAGAGATTACAATGTTTTCTAAGGTAATACCCTCAAAAATACTGTGCGCAATAATCCTTACAAAGTTTGATCTCGCACCAATATCCAACTAAGGTCAACACTCCAACATACAGACTTGAATAAGTAGGGAATCACCATTAGGTCTTTGTCCCAACCCTTGACCACTCAAAAATTGGCTTCAAATTCACATGCCCTCCCATGACGTTAAATCTGTGGGTACTGATAAAAGCCATTACCAATTTACACTTTACCACTGGAATTTCAACCTTGTTACTGGTAACTAGTAAACTGCCAGTCAAAAATTTGAACTTTCATGTCGACAATTACAGTCCGCAACAGAATTGACCCAGTTTCCCCTTTCCTCTAAATACCAGCCCACTCATTGTATATGATTACATCATTGACTTTGGTGCCTTTATGAGAGGTAGATTAATCATATCATTGCTTCAGCATGAACCCCTGTCAAACTCTGTACAGGGTTCCTTTGAAACTGTCCTTGCAAATGCTGGATCTGAGCCTTGAAGAGGGATTCTATCTGTTCAATAAATCATTACACTTGCAAGGTATATGTCTTCATCGGGCCGGATTATAAAGCGAAGCAGCACAAGAAAAATCAAGGGAAAAAACAGACAGCTGCTGTGTACCAAGAACAAATGCATTTTTTTCAAAAACAGAAAGGGAAGCTACTACTTACTTAAAGCTTCTTGTCACAGTAAAGATCAATAGTACGAGTACATTCAGAAAAAAATCCTAGAAGAACAAGCCCCCTCTATGGAGTAACCCATTTTTTCTCCCATTGGGTATTACAGGTGTAGGCTGGTATAAGCAATCTGTTGTCATTAGTCAAAACTATTGAACTACCTGTGGTTTTGATACACTTCAAGATCATCTACAACTATCCAGCACATGTTTTGAACCCCACAGCCTTAAACACGATGTTGTCTTAAAGGATGCACGATGAGACCATACTGAATAGATATCCAATCTATTTTTAAGCTGTTGTTAGGCCACGTTGGCTTTAAGAGGCATATTAGTAATTATTCGCACCGCTTGGACTACAATGACTCAGATCAGAGGCAACAGGCAACAGAGCATGAGAACCAACAGTCAATGGAAGATGGACAAGTGAAACAAAGATCAGATGCTGAAAGAGCGAGAAGAAGAGAGGTTAAGAAGAGGCGTAGACAGGCTCAGAGGACATAGACCCTCGAAGGTTGTTCAATCGCAAAGCTTTTCCTAATGTCCCTTCTTCGGCTCACCTCTCCATACCAACAGACTTCAAGATAGAGGTACAGGGTTTGAGTTCGGATCTAGCCATCGGTAGCAGCTCAGAAGGCATCACCTTTGCTTATGAATGGCATTTCCCCTCCCCTGTTAAAACTAATAAGAAGGCTCCTTTGGAGCTTAGATGATCAGCTAGGCTTAATCCTAAAACGTAGCCTTGTAATCAAGGCGATCCCTTGAGAGCTACGAGCTTGGGATTGCCTTTTGCGCAACACCCCCCCCCCCCCCAACCACCCCCCTGCCCCCCCCCCTCCTCACCCCCCCACAAAACCTATTTGGGCCCCAAAAAAAAAAAGTCAAAACAACAATTAATTCTTGTACACGGCATAATACAACAAAAATACTTGTAACTTTAAATGCTTCGGGGTTGTAGGAGCGTCATACTTTAACAGAGCTCTTCGTGCGATTACTTCAGCATGTGAATCATTAACAACATCACCACAAGCACTCATCCGTGATTGTCCCAAACACTTGGTTCCGGTACCTAGTGCTACCACCTGTAAATCTACCAATAAAGGAGCAAACTCGGTCATTTCAAAAATTAGTTGCATCTAACAAATTAGACACTTTAAGCTTTACTTTTCTTGATTACCATTGCCTAGGATGTGGATTTTTTGACCTTAGCTCTTAGTAACTATTAAGAGCAGATTTAAGAAAACGTATGATTGAAAAATCATACCTTCCAAAGTTGCATAACCCTTCAGGAATCAAACAATTGAAAAATGTATTCACTTAAAAGTAAGTCATAACATGAGATATCATCTATGAATATATTTACCGAAATGAATCCGGGAACATGCCCAAATTCACCTTTTAGGAACGTGCATGTTATATACTCATGGTAGTCAACCACAAGACTACATAACTATTGTGAACTTATCCCTAGGTGACACTGAATTTTGCAGGCTCACTGAAGCTTCCGCCTCCCCTCTCCCTGCTCGTCGTCCTGCCTAGCGCCTGTCGCCCCCCCCCCCCCCCCCTACCTGCTCGCGCCCCCGCCTGCCCATCGCTCTTTCCTCCCCTCCGCCTGCATTGCCCGCTGCCTGGGTTTTCTAGCCCCCCCCCCCCCCCCCCCCGCGCCTGCTTCCGCTGTTGCGCCCCCCCCCCTTTTTTTTTCTGTTCCGCCTCGCTTCCTCTCCTCGCGCCTCCCCCTCATCTTCGCGCCCCCCCTCCTCTCTGCTGCGCCTCATCCCCCCCCTGCCGCCTGCTCGCTTCCTCCCCTTCCCTCTTGCGCGCAGCCCCCGCCTTCCCCCCTTTTTTTGGGTTTTTTTTCTTTTTTCTCCTTCGCCTTCTCCCACCCCCCCCTCCTTCTTGCTTCCGCCCCCCCTTGGGGTTTTGTTTTTCTTTTTCGCTCCGTATCCCGCCTCTCTGTGTGCATTTCGGTTCCAGCAGGTTCCCGCCTTCGCCTCGCCTTCGCCGCAGCTTCAGACTCTGGTGGAGGCTCCTCCCGCCCCGCCTCAGAGGGACTCATCCGCAGCCCCCTCGCCCGCCCCCGAGGTCACCCCCATCAGGCTTTCTCTTTCGCCGGAAGAGGAAGCGAGCCTCACCGCAGAGGTGGAACGCCTCCAGGCTCATTCCACCATCTGCCGTATAGTCGGCACTCGCCCCAGCAGAGGGGAGATCAGGGATCTTCTTCAGGCCCGCCTTCTTGCAGATGTGGGCAAGATCCTGGATGTACAGCTTCTGGGCCGGGGACATTATCAGATCGAGTTCGAGGCCGCCCAGAGCGTTGCCAAGGTCCTTGCCATGAGTCCCCTTGACATCAGGGGTGCTCGGGCTTTCTTCAGACCTTGGCAGCATGGATTTGACCCAGCAGCGGCGGAGCAGGGAGAGCGCCTCTTCCATGTTACAGTTTGTTTCCCTGGTCTCCGCCGGGAGTATCTTCCGCTCCTCTCCAGGCTCGGAGCTTTGGTGGGCTCGGTACTGGAGACGGGCCCCTCAGCAGCTTCAGTGGTGGCCAGAGCAGCTGGGCTACCCTCGGTCAGAGTGTTGGTGTCTGACATCTCCTCCCTTCCTAAGGTCATTCAGCTACCTAGGATAGGGGGGGGTGGATAGATCAGAGAGTGGAGTTCTCGGGGCTCCCGAACCAGTGCTTCATTTGCAGGCAGGTCGGTCATCTGGCCAAGGCCTGCCCTCGCAGGAGACCTCGACCCTCACCACAGTAGCAGGCTACTGATGGCCCGCCCACAGATTCGGCTCGGCAGGCTGCCTCCGGGACACCTGCTCAGGCCACAGAGACCTCGGAGTGGCAGCCTGGACAGGGGCGCCGCCGAGGGAGACAGGCACAGCAGCACGCCCAGAGACCGCTGCAGCAGCAGCCACAGTCTCAGCCTCACTGGGTTCCCGTGAGGAACAGCTTTGCTCCCCTTCAGGAGGAGACCCCTGCAGCGACTGAGGACCAGGAGATGCCAGCTCCCCCTCCTTCACCCCCCCCACCCTCGTCCCCTCCCACCACCTCGCTTCCACCATCGCCTCCTTCCGCCCCCGCTCCGGTTTCGGCAGCGGCTCCCTCTCCACCTCCCTCGCCTCCCCCTCCTCCCCCTCCGCCCGCCTCACCTTCCCGGGAGGCCCTGGCAGTTCCCTGGCGATCACCTGCAGTCCGGAGAGCGCTGAGCACTGACCTCGCTCGAGTATCACAGAGGAGACCTATGCCGATTAGGGCCTCACGGATTTCATCTATCCGCAGTCGGCTGAGTCGCCTTGGCATTAGACAGCGCTCGGAGGCCTTTGATTATACCTTCACACGGCTTTTTGGAGCAGAGGGCCCCCATGAGCCAGCCCCCATTCGAGTTCATGTAGTGATACCTCCGGCCCGCGGAGAGGAGGCACTAGACTCAGCGGTGGCCTTCTCGTTCCCTCTATGTGGACCTTGTGACCGGGAGTGGACTCTAGAGCTCGCTCTCAGCACTTTGAAGACTCACGCAGTTGAGTTTTCTCATCACATGAGCGATCTGGAGGTGACAGATGTGATAGGCCGACTTTGGAAGTTGGCTCATTTTTTCTTGGATCCCGGGAGTGTGGATACCTCAGGGATTCGGCATTTGGTCGTGCGCATAGTGGCAGACTTGGCACGCGACCCTGGATATGTGAGTATACACGAGGTTACTCTGTCAGAGCAGGAGGCAGTCGCCATGGGCCACAGCCACTGGCGCCTGATCCGGGATTCTTGCAGTACACCGGGTGGGCAGATTCGCAGCCGTTCGGATGGGGACTACTCTCCATCCAAGCCGCTTGCGAAGGCCCGCCGTACGGCTGAGACAGCATCCACCTCAGCAGGGCATCCATGAGGATCATCTCATGGAATGTACAGGGCCTCGGCGGAGCACACTTTATACGCTATCGGGGTTGCTTGAGGCAGGAGCTTCAGAGATGCCTGGTTGGTGGCAGCATTGACATTTTGATGATGCAGGAGCACCACTTGGGTGAGAGCAGGATCCGGAGATATGGTTCGGTGATGCCTGGTAGATGGGACACTTTTTGGTCTGCAGGGTTTGGTCCTTTGGGTGGACAGGGAGGAGTATGCATGGTTATTGCAGATGTATGGCGGCAGGCCATTGTGGATCGAGGGATCATTGTGCCTGGTAGAGCACAGTATGTCATTCTGAGGATGCATGATGAGCTATTGGGTGTGCTCAACATCTATGCGCCCAATCATGCTAGTGCCAGAGCAGAGTTCTGGACTCAGGTTACAGATGCACTGCCAGAGGCCGCACATTGGTGTGTTGGGGGAGACTTCAACATGCTTGAGGACCCGGCAGATAGGGTGGGAGGCAGTCATGTTACAGTGCACGGCACGGAGCTTGCAGCTTGGGACCGGTTTTGTATGTCACTGAGGATCACTGATGCATGGCAGCATGGGGCTTTCTCCCGGTCTCAGGACAGTCTTAGTTTCTCTCGGTCGGATCGCCGGCAGGGGGGGACTAATCTATCACGGATTGATCGCTTTTATGTGGGCGACTGGTTAGGGGAGCGAGGGGGCTCCGTCGGCATTCTCGCTGGCACCTCATTTCCAGATCATGTGCCAGTTATATTGACATTGGAGGAGGGGACCCGGGAGCCCAGCTTGCAGTTGAGGATCCCAGAAAGGGTACTTACAGATCCCAGTCTCGCTGAGGACATTGAGAGGATCTGGTATGATAGTCAGTGCTCTGACCAGGATGCAGCGGGCCAGTGTGCCCAGGGACTCATTGATCTTAGCTCTTTTCTACACGCTGCAGCTTTGACACGACTGGGAGAGATTCGCGAGCGAGAGCAACGGCTGAGACGCAGCCTTGCTTCGCTACAGCGCCTTCAGGAGCAGCAGCCTGCATGTGAGTGGGTGGCGTCCCAGCTGAGCCAGGCACGCTAGGAGGTTAGAGAGGTAGAGGAGCAGAGACATGAGTTTTACTATCGTCGTCAGGCCTCTCAGTGGACGCAGCTTGGTGATAGAGTGACTGGAGAGTTTTTTGAGATCACTGGACCTCGTCATGCGCGAGCAGGAGTCCGCCAGCTTGGTAGACCGGATGGATCGGTAGCTACTGAGCTCGGGGAGATCAGAGCCATTGCTACTGCATTTTATAGTGACCTGCTTTCAGCGGAGCCAGCCACTGAGGATCGGGATGTTTGCAGACAGACTGTGTGGGCCCATGTGCAGAGGAGGGTCACAGACCATATGCGTACAGTTCTAGGTGCGCCTCTGTCAGAGATTGAGCTTGCCGAGGCCTTGAGGGTCCTGCCGCGACATAGTTGCCCAGGGGAGGACGGCCTTTTTTATGCGCTATTGGGACCTTTTGGGGCCAGGCCTCCGCAGGGGCTTTCAGCATGTTTTGGACACTGGGGTGATGCCGCAGAGCTTTTCAGAGGGCTTGATCTATCTTATCCCCAAGGGGGAGGGAGTATCAGATGACATTCGGCATTGGAGGCCTATTACGATCCTCAATACTGTCTACAAGGTCTTGGCAAAGGCCTTGAGTTTGAGGATCCAGCCCTTCTTGGGGGAGTTGATTCATGCTACTCAGACAGGATTTGTCAAGGAGCGCAGTATCCTTGACAACATCTTTACTTTCTGGGAGGCGACGGCCCGAGCTAGATTTCTTGGCGAGGACTTGGTCGTGATGCTTCTCGATTTTGAGAAGGCATACGATAGAGTTGATTGGGGTTTCTTAGAGGGCACTATGCTTCGCCTGGGCTTTGAGCCAGGATGGATCAGAGGGGTGGCAGCTCTGTATTCCACAGCTCGCAGCCAGGTGCTGATTGCAGGAGGACGGGGGCCGAGTTTTGAGCTGACCAGATCAGTCCGTCAGGGGTGTCCTCTCGCTCCTTTCCTTTTTCTCTTCTTTGCGGAGGCTATGAGTATGTATCTGACGGCAGAAGAGGTTGGTTTGAGAGGTCTGCAGCTCCCAGTCCGGGGGGAGGACCTGCTTGATGCTGAGTTTGCAGACGACACGGGCTTATTTTTGCATGGCCATGAGGCCAATCTTATTCGGGCTGAGCAGTCGCTCCAGGTTTTTAGTGCAGCTTCGGGAGCATTGATCAATTGGCGCAAGACAGTGGCCTTTTGGATCAGTAGTGCTCCCACTCCGGCATGGAGCCCAGACCCCGGTTTTAGATGGATTCCTCCAGGCACAGCAGTGCGGTATTTGGGATGCCAGATTGGCCTGGATTTGTCACCTGAGCAGCAGATTGCCCCGCTTCTTCTGAGCATTCGGAAGAAGCTATTGTATTGGAGTACAGCTCGACTATCCTTGGCTGGGAGGGTGGTGGTGGCTAATCAGGTGCTATTAGCGACCATGTGGTACATTACGTCTTGCTGGATTTTCTCGAGCTCTTGCATCAGCCAGGTACAGAGGCTGATTAGGAACTTTCTGTGGTCTGGGAGGGACGGTCAGCCAGCTCGGGCAAAGGTTGCATGGGCAGTTATTACACTTCCGCTGGCTCAGGGCGGTTTGGGCATTATAGATCCAGTCGATCAGAGTAGAGCCTTATTGGGGAAGCTTACTGTTCGGGGGTTGCTTCCAGGCGCTGAGCCTTGGAAAGAGCTCCTCTTGCAACGACTGCAGGCTCGGGCGCCCCCAGCAGGGGGTACTTGGGCACCAGAGATTCGCTGGATCTTCATAGAGATGAGGAGGACAGGCCTCAGTAGAGGATGGGAGGACAGATTTGCTTTGAGTATCCTGAGAGCTTGGGAGCTGCTGAGACCGGGGCTCTCTCAGCGGCCTCCTTCCTGTGTTGAGGAGCGGGCCAGGCAGCCGCTCATCTGGAGCCCAGCGGTTCGCACGGAGCAGGGTCATATGCTGGGTTCTCGGCCTCGTCTAGCCTGGGGACCTTTAGCGGCAGGCCCAGCTCGCAGTTTTGAAGACTGGCAGGCTTTCTGCAGTCTACCAGAGGAGATCCAGGTGGAGAGGCTGAGTCACTTCAGAGGGGGGTTGATTATGAGGGATGATATACAGGAGGCACTCACAGAGGAGTGGTTCACGCCTCTCGAGCCAGTGGCCCCACGGTGGATGGGAGCCTTTACACAGTTGGAGATCCTGATTGCTGTCAGAGCTAGCACTGAGGATGGCAGATGCCTCTACTATGAGATTCAGGATGAGGGCAGACTCCAGAGAGTGGAGGTGGAGTCGCCTTTGGTTGCAGAGTGCACCTTTCAGAGGATTCGGGTAGTGGCCGCCGCTTCTCGGAAGTGGCATATTGACCCCGACCCTGCTGATGTGCTCCCGGATTGGCGTATATGGGCATATGCAGCGCGCCCCTTGGCCCGGCTACAGTGGGACCCCGGGGAGTACGAGTGGCATGATCCTTATGCATCCCTCAAGTGAGGCCACAGAGATCACCTTTTTCCAGTATACTGTTCGGCTGGGAAGGCATATTTTTGACGGCAAGGAGGACGGTTTCTCCAGCGGCAGCAGGGCATTGGCGACTACAGGGACTCTCACAGGAGTTCCTGGAGGATTTCTGGGCTCGGCTCTGGGCTAGTCGGCAGGCCCGCAGGATCTCGGCTTTTCAGTGGGGCTGGTCGCCCACAGGGGCTCAGCAGTTGGCACTTGGCTTGTTTACAGCGGTCTTCCGGCGGCCTGCGTCCGATGCGGCCACCCTATGGAGACACAGAGACATTGCCTTTGGGACTGCCCTCAGGCACAGCAGATTTGGCTGCGGATGCTGCGTATTCTGGCCCCCCTCTCTCCAGAGGGTATGTTTACGTGGGGTGCCGCTGCTTGGTCGACTTCGTCAGGGCCTACTATGGGCTATGAGATGGAGCAGGGCAGTCAGGCCATCAGATTTATTAGGGGCCAGCCTCGCCTGGTTCCGGCACCGGATTTCTCGTCCGCCAGCTGGACACAGGAGAGAGATTTACGATGGGAGCTCCTCAGCAGCCTCACCATCTGGTTCACCTGGAGGGCCTCGTGCTTTACGGCCTTTGAGGGGAGATTGGAGCCACCAGCAGAGACTGTACGGGGGATTTGGCAGAAGTTGATCCACACCCTGCGAGGACAGTATGACCGCATCCGGGGAGACTCGGATGAGGCAATCTTACGGCGTTGTGGCCCTTTCTACACCTTACACACGGGATCCCCCCGTTGGCACTACAGGCCACCTGTTTGGCTCTTCCCCCCCCCTATTGTATGATTTAGCCGCTCAGTTCTTTGTACTGATGCTTGTATTTTGCAGCACCTAGGGAGAGTCTCCCGGGCTGCCATGATGTATTCGCTGCTCTACCTCTCTTAGGAGCAGGAGAGATCTTTTGTAGCCCTACGGGCGTTTTTATATAACTAATGAAAGGATCTTTTCTCGGAAAAAAAAAAGACTACATAACTATTGACTCCATTATGCATAGCATGGACTAGATATTACGACACCCCCACTAACGTCATCAGTGCCCAATAGTAAGTGTAGAACGTTGTATCAAGATATTCTCTCACGCATGCAACCCCCTCCCCCACACACACACACATAAGAGCATATATTTACACAAAGGCATTTGTACTAAGTTTCTGTCAAACCTCCAAAGATGCAGGGCAGAGTCAGCCATAATGAAGCCTAGCACCAAGGGAAGTAGCAAATAGAAAGAATTAGTACAGCAAATAAGTAGTTGATAGGGAGAATGCACCGCCAAAGATAGAAAGAATTAGCACAATATCAACTATTAATGTTTTTTGCAAAGATAAGAGAGAAACAATCATGTAAAATACACCTGCCATGTATACTGTAGTGTCAAAAGCTCGGGCTAGAATATTAGGGACATTTCAACAGGCAGTACTATGGAAGGTGCATCATACAGCCAGGGCACATGAAGTCTTGATCGAGGTATGGACATGTTTACAGGCATGGTCGTATTACTAGGGCTAGGGCTCAAGGTCTCCCTCGTCACTCTAAGCTGGGTGGAAAGCTAGAGTCCTTCCTCTTCTTCGCATGCTTGAAAAACTCGCCCTGGCTACGTAGGTTTGTGGCATTCCCACTTGAAATCAGCATTACTTATGAGTACACGATTTCATTCTTCCACTCTAAATGCGAACCAGATTTAGAGCATACAATGCTTATATTTTGTAACCACAACTTAAGTGCAGGAGGCTGAGAGACCTCCCACTACACCCAACCTTTGCATCGTGTGACACGCAACAACAAAGGTTGAATTTTCCTCAAGTCCCAAAGAATGGGTGCCGGCTGGCCTTGGCATCAAGCTCGCCTAGATGCAACCTTACCTTGCCTTCACTCTTATTAGCTGGAGACATAAATGTGAGCCGGCTTCTTGTGTCTCATACCAGGTCTAGAATCTAGATCTCCTCACTGCTGATGCATTTTCATGCCCACAGGTTGTCCACTCTAAGCACAAGCCTGGGTTTTGAAACAAAGCAAAATAACTTTGGTGCTGATTGCACAGCTTTAACAGAATTCTTGGAAAAAAAATGTGCCGTACATTTTACAAATTTGTTTGCAAAACCACCTTTACTAAGGCCGGATTCACAAGTGCCCGATTGCGAGAATAATGGAGCACCAAGGGTGGGCAATTGGGCTTTGGTTGGGTGCATGGATTTAATAAACATCCTGCACCTAAGTTTATAAAATAGAAAAAGAAAATGGTATACACAAGAACGTGGTGTTATCCTAGTCATAAGTGAGATGGCGTTTCGGGCTCCGAGTTCATTCTTCTTGTGAAGGGGGAGGGGGTCGCCCAAAAAATGGGAGGGGGTCGCCCAAAAAATGGAGCAAACCTGTTAGCAGATGTTGTGTCCTCGATGTGTTAGTGTTAGGCCCTTGTTTGTAAGTTGGCAACCCTTTCATTCAATTGCCCCATTTTTTGGTTTTTTATCATTTTATGATTTTTATAACTTTTAGGCAGTGTAGGCTTTTTGGCCTACATGCCCTACCTACAGATTGGCAACCTATTTACGTCATTATTTCATCAATTCATTATTGTGTTCCTTGAGCCCTCACCTACAGGTACCACCCTCGTGACATCTCTCTCATATGCATCATTCTTGCTCTCTCTCTCTCTCTCTCTCTCTCTCTCTCTCTCTCTCTCTCTCTCGCAAAAAGCACAGGTCTGTATTACCAAGTACAATAAACCCCAAAGACGCTTGAATAAGCTTGTCTGTGGGGAAGTACAACTGGGCAGGAATGCCGGATCATGCCGAGGCCAAAAACTGTTACAACTGAGACACGGGGCCATACAACTATAAAAAGGTAGGCCGAAGCCAGAAACCGTGGCATCTAAAGCACAAACCGCATACATATTGTAACAAAAGTGGCCACAAGGCCGATAGAACTGAAAAAAAACCAGGGGAAAAACCTCTCTTGAAGAGAATAAAATTGCCCTGGGACCTAAAAAGAGGCGGGAGGGAGCTCCCAGTAGCAGCATCTGAAAGATAGGCACCCCACATCAAGGAGCATCATCAGTAGAAGAGAAGGTGGCCTGTGGAGAAGACCAAAGCTCGTAATCACGAAACTGGCTACACCCGAAGATAATGAACTGAACCATCCATGCGAAGATGAGAGTGAAGACATGGCTGCTAAGGAGGTGAGGAAAGTGCAGCCACCCAAGGGACTGAAGAGAGGTGCCGAGGATGAGGCTACAGAATCCTCAACAAGAGAGGAGCCACCATGTGCCAAGTGAGATCACCAACCAAACCGGACCCACCTCTAGAACCCACTAAAACCACCAGGAGACTGGAAGACAACAAGAATAAGAACCCGATCGATGGGGCAGCAACTGAAGCAAATAGTCCGGAAACCAACGGAAGAGTCACTGGCTAGGAAGCTCCACAGCTGGAAGGAAGAATTGGAAGGCCCACAAGCAGAAGAGGCTAATCTCCAACCACCAAGAGCTAATCACCAGCGGTGAAAGCTCAGAAGTTTGCAACCACGTGAGGGCTTAGGATGGGCAGGACACCAACACGGTAACAGCTTTGACTCTTTAACTAGAGGGACAGGTTGAAGAATTGAAGGGAGAGCCCCTGCGGCAAGGAAGCACCACACCACAAGGCACCCAAGACGCACCCAAACCCAACGCACCCGCCACAAAAGAACACAACCCACACACACAAAAACAAAACATATACAAAAAAAAAAATTGCACAGTTGTGAAACCCTAACCCTAGAAACCTTGACAAAATAGCAACACACACCCAATCACACGCACACAACCACACACACTCACACCATACGCGCAGACACTCGCACACGCACACAGATAAACACGCACACATACACACCCACTCAAACACACACAGAGACACACACACACACGCAAAACATGCACAAATCCACTCACAAGCACACACACAGATACACACATGCACATCGACACCTACACCTACACAGAGATAAGCAAAAAGAAAAAAAAAGGAGGGAACATACACAACTCACGGGAGAGCAGGGCTGGGTGCGGCATGGGCTAGGGGCAGAAACAGGGCGCGAAGCACAGAGCACGGGCAGGTCCTGGAGCAAGGCGCGTAGTGGAAGAGGTCTGAGGAGAAGGGTGCGCGAACCCTTCTCTGCTGGTTCGCGACCCACAGCTCTCTTGCTTGACTCTCTCTCTCTCTCTCTCTCTCTCCAAACAAGAAGAGAGCCCTCATCCTCCAATTCCCCAATGAGGAGTCACGATCTACTTTCATCCGCAAGAGGGTGATCTTGAGAGGGCTTGACGGCCCACCTATCTATCTTGATGATGACCTCACGAAGATGCAAGTCGATCACCGGCGTGCATGCATGCCTAGAGTACATCAAGCACGCAAGGAAGGGAAGAAGGCATCCTACCGAGATGGTCGAGTTATCATTGATGGCAAGACCATCGCATAGGGATTCGCGGCCTGTGAAACACAACATGAGGAGATACACATTGCAATATGGAACTGCAATGGGGATCTATGGACACACCCAGAGAGACTCGAGGAGGTGATGAGAGACCATGACATCATACTACTCACCGAGACACATGAGAGCCCAGAGAGAGGCCTACCGAGGATACATGGTTTTCAGTGGGAGTCCAGAAGTGTACACGCCAGAACACTTCCCGTGGTTACGGAGGGGTGGCCATTTTGTTCAGACGAGAGTTACAAAACCGGGTACAGATTGTAGCACGTGATCATGAGGCCCGTTTCATTTGGCTTCGGCTAGAGCTCTCACAGGCACAGATCATTTATATAGCATTATGCTACTTTGCTCCCACAGGTTCCAGATTTGCATTGACAGAGCAGCAGGAGGAGGGGGAGATGGGGGAGTCACCGTACACATGCTTGATGGAGGGGATTATGGAGTACTCTACACTAGGCGAAGTCTTCCTTATGGGGGACTTCAATGCCAGGACATGCGGACATCAGTGCGAGTCATATGATTTTGAGGATCCGGAGATTCTCTACACCATCGACGTAGCGGACACCAGGCAGATTTCTGCTGACACAGCTGCATCCACTGCATACGGACGCCACCTACTCCGACTAGGCTCCCAGCACCGTCTCGTTATTTATAACGGGATGGCGCAATGGCCAGCTTCAGGCAGCCTGACATGTATGCCACATGGAGTTGCTGATGGAGGAGGCAGTACAGTGGACTACATCATGGGGTCTAGAGAGGCTTCCCGCCTACTTAGCTCTTTTATCATTCCGCCCATACCCATTGGAGCTGACCACACATACCTCTCCCTCTCTTTCATGGGCGACCCTCCCTTACACACACAGACTATACCCACACCCCACACCACCATCCACTTCACCCATGAGCTACCTTCCATATATCAGACACTGTCCATGAGGGGCTTTGCCGACTCCACCCATCCACACCTTTGTCTACACTCGCCTCCCAGATTTCATCTGTCCTCCATACATCCGCACTCAGCTCTTTCAAGGATGCCCACTCTCCCCGACTCTCTTCGGACTCTACATCGATGAGATTTCAGACTACATACTCCGCGCCGGCGGGGACGGAGCTGATCTTGCAGGTACTCCAGTACATATCTTGCTATATGCTGATGACATTATCTTGATCTCTGAGTCGCAGGAGGGTTTGCAGCGCCACCTTGGTGCCCTTGATGATTTCTGTATACAGAGAGGACTGGCAGTCAACCTTGGGAAGACCAAGGTGATGATTTTCCAAACTTCCAGGGCCATCCGGAGAGCTGCAGTTTTCTCATTGGCAGGAGGACAAGTAGAGGTGGTAAGAGTCCTATGTGTACCTGGGTGTCACTTTTGCCAACCCACCAGGGCGCTTCACCATGGCAAAGGCAGCTACGGATCGACTGACACGAGGATATGCAGCCCTAGCCATGCTAGAGCGGAGATGCCACCAGGCACACTTCCAGGAGCCCCGCACCAAGGGATGGCTTTTCGACACCCTGGTCACTCCAGCTTTGATGTATGCAGCAGCAGTATGGGCTCCGGGCTTGTCAGCTGCTTCATGGACACAGATTGAGAGACCACAGATATGTATGATCTCACCCTTGATCCACAGCAAGCCATCAGTACCACATGATACTGTCAGAGCAGAGTTAGCCACTCCACCTATGCTAGTCGAGGCGCTCTTTCAGACGGTTTGTTTCATCCATGCGAGCGCTATCACCAGACAGACTCACATGTAGAGCTTTTGAGGCATCCAGACAGCTTGCTGAGTCAGGAGAGCAGGGGTCTTGGTACTCACAGGTTTCACAGTGGTTCGCAGCACATGGACTGGATATGGAGAGGCTACCACCCTTCCAGTACGACCTGGACTCACCCCACACCCACCTCTCACATAGTGAGAGGAACCGAGTGCTCAGACAGGACTTCTGGCAGCTATACATCAGAGAGACATGGATCACACCTACACACGAGGAAGGTTACCCTCCCACAGGCTGAGCAGATCAGAGCCAGGAGACGGCCACGAGCCCCAGGCTATACCATCGACAGATCCAGGAGATCCGGACTCGACACCACCATGCTGTCCAGGAGAGGCAGGCCGAGATGATGGCGGACCCCGCGGCTTTCATACGAGCTGCCTTTGCCCCAGATCCACCTATGTACCATGTACTACACCCCCAGCAGATTAGTACAGGATGGAGCTAGCTAGTCCTATGCATTTTCCATGATTGTATTACCCGATTCAAACATCCGATAAATTCCATACGTGGGATTTTATACGTGATTCTTAAATTAAAGGGTACACGTCATTTTTAAAGAAGGGAACCATGAGACTTGAAATACATGAAAGCCATCATGCCACACGGTCTATGGTGGTTTCATCCATCATGGCTTTCAAACATTGACCATTAATCTCTGTGTAGAAAAGATGCAAAACATTTTATTTTTTGGCTCAAGTATGAAATGTTTTTCCATAGGTGACCATACACATACGGGCATGAAAGTATGGAATATTTTCCATGAATTTGAAAAAAACTATGGCAGGAGGTGTGCTTTGGCCACGTGTTTCGGCTGTGGAGAGGTGCCTTAACATCTGCACTTTTACAGCCTTGGAGCAAGAGAAGGGTGGCTGCATTTTTCAGCCTTGGTAAGCACCTTGACACTTGCGCTTTTCAGCCCCTTGGAGAATGGAGTTTGGCTGTGTTTTGGACCCAGCAAGAGGGTTGGAGGACTTTTGTTTTCAGCCCTCAAGGACCCTTGAGTACCTTTGTTTTTCAGCTAGCCCCCACGGAGAGGAAGAGAAGCATCTTGCATCAGCGTTTTTCAGCCCCGGAAAACCTGTTTTGGTTGCATTTTCAGCCTTGGACAGCAGGAACATCTCTGCATTTTTGTGCCCAGGCAGGGGGCCGGGGAGGGGGGGATGGTTTGTGCACTGTTCCATCAGTGGCTTCAGCCCTGGACAGCCTGTTTTCGTTGTGTTTTTAACCCTGGACAGCAGAGCTTCACCTGTGCTTTTGCATCAACAATTTCAGCCCAAAAGGGTACTAGTTTGGCTGCGTTTTCAGCCTTGGACAGCAATACACATTTTCATTTTCAGCAGAAGGCGGGCCAGGTGGTTGCACGAGAGTGCACACATCGGCTGTGTTTTTCAGCCTTGTTTGGCACTAGTTTTGGCTGAGTTTTTGCTTCATTTTGGAGGTGTTTTCAGTGAGACATATAGTGGATGCATTCTCACGTCGATCGTGACACTCCGGTTGCTTGGATAGTCTCATAGTCCTTGGTATTTGCACTTGTTTCAGCCATGGAGGGGATTGAAGAATAGGTTAGACTCAGGAGCAGCACCAACAACAACAATTATCTGGATCAAGATGATGTAGATGCAGTTTTGCAAGAGTGGTTGGAGAGGAAGACACATGTTCTTCCTACATTTCCAATGGATCAACAACTCAATGGCTCAAACTATGGCATCTGGAAGGTCACGATGGAGGTGGTCTTGGAGACCGATGACCTTGCATCCATGGTGGCGACAAAGTTTTACAGGCCAAGCTTCACCAAGTCAGACAAACTCTCTCCTACGCAGAAGGCTCAAGCAACAAAGGAGGTTGTGCAATGGGACCAGTTGAATGCGCACATCCGCTCATTCATTTTTTTGAACTATAGTCCATCAGTCATTGGGCACATCAAGCACACTATTGGAGCCCAGCAGATTTGGCTCCATCTTGATGGATTGTATAATCAGATGACGCCTATGAAGAGGGTTGCTTTAGAGGTCCAAATGAGGACTCTTGATCTAGCAAAATTGTCTTCCTTGAAGGATCACATCAACAAGCTGCAGTCTCTACAACAAGAGCTTCTTTAGGCAGAAAGAAGATTTCATCTCAAGATATGGCAATCACATTGTTGTCCCATCTTCCATTGAGGTATGGCGAATTTTTCTCTTCATTAATAACCTCAAAACAGATGACTGGTCTGACTTGGGAGGAGCTAGTTCCCATGGTGTTGGATTAGGAGGATAGACTTACAAGCACCTCAAAGGGAGGGGGCTCAGAAGCCTTGACTGGGGACAAGAGCCCAAGAATCAAAAAAAGACAAGCGATGGTAAGGAGAAGACTTGTCACAAATTTGGCAAAACAAGACATTTCAAGAGGGATTACCCGGAAAAATCCACTAGCATGGAGGTGGAGCAGCCTTCTTTTGAGACCGATGTTGTTGTGTGCATTGGTGATTATATACATCATGATGTACTTGAGAATGCTCAATGTACGGTCCTCTTTCGACGATGTAGGGTCATAGTACCTACATCACAAGAGTAGATAGTCAATAGTGGTGCTTCTAAGCACATGACTCCATGAAAGAAAGGTCTTCAGAATCTTCGATCCATAGAAGGAAAGATCTTCAATGGAGATTGTTCTACTATTTCGGTATGCGGCATTCAAATGGTAAGGGAGGTTTTGTTTACTTCTCAAATCCTTTATGTTCTAAATGGCTTGTTATTTGTGAAGGAGCTTTGTAAGCTTGGCCTTCTAGTGGAGTTCTTTGAGGATCATTTGAGGATCATTTATGGATCATGGATAGACAGACCATGAAATTAGTTTGTGAAGGTTCTGAGAAGCATGGGGTGTACAAGTTGTAGTAAACCTTGACTCTATCTTATTATCTTTCTCCTCCAACCATTGATGTGGATCTTGATTATGTGGTGCATGAACAGTATGTACCAGATGAGGAAGAGACTGCAATTTCTCAGGGATCAATTGGTGAGTGGTTGCAAGAGTACATGCATGTCAACTACAGGTTGATATCACTTGCTTTGGAGGACAGCAAGCCTACTCATGTAGGTGAATATGGGTCTCCTTTATCGTCTTGGTCTAGACAGTTGGCAACTGTCTGCAAAGGGGGATTTTTCTATCTCAGAAGCGGACGGAGCTTCATGCGGCCTTTGATGTGCAAGAGTGCAAACCCTCATCTTCTCCGATGGAAATGGGTGTGAAGCTTTCAACTCTTGGAGGTTATGAGCTGATGGATGCTTTTAGATACCGAGAACTTGGCGGATCTTTGATCGAGACGAAGAGATGCTTTCCTGGTTGGGCTCTTGGTAGGGTTTATGAGTCAGCCTTGTAAAATCATTGGCATGAAGGATTGCATATCTTGCGATATCTGTGGTAGACCAAGATTATGGCATTTTGTACGCTCTCGGTTAGGACGGATGATTTTTTTGTTTTTAGCTAGTGTAGGTTTTTAGCCTGCATGCCCTACCTAGAGATTGGCAACCTATAAATAGAGTACACCCTCAAACGGATAGGCAAACAGAAATTGTGAATTCCATCATCCTTGATCTTCTTAAAAGCTATGTTGGGGAGAAAGATCAAAGTAAACAATGGGAGAAATACTTACCTTTGGTAGAGTTTGCATATAATAACACGATGCATACCTCTATAGGGAAGTCTCCATTTGAGATTGTTGAAGGCTGTCCAAAGCCTCCACCCATCTTAAGGATGCATTCAAATATATTCGCAGCCAATGAGTATGTGCATGACATCAAGATAGCTTTTCAAAAGATAAAAGAAGCTATTGAAGTGTCACAACAAACACAAAAACGGGCTACTGATAAGCATCGAAGGTCTTTAGAGCTAAAAGAGGATGAATGGGTCTTACTCAAGTTTCCCAAGGCTCGTTTATGTCAAAAGACGGGCAAGGATTGGCAAGGAAGGCCCACAGGTCATCAAAAGATTTATCCTAAGCTCTCTAAGAGGTATTATGGTCCATTTTAGATTCTTAAAAGAATCAATGAAATGTCTTTTAGACTCAAGTTACCAGAGCATTGGTATATACATAATACCTTTCATGTGAGTCTACTTAAGCTGTTTAAAGATACACCCCAATGGACCCTAAAGAAGAGGATCCTCGTGAGATTGAGGACCAAGAGGACATCCTACGACTTGAGGCGATCCTTTAGCATGAGGATAACATTCTTCGAAGTGGTAAGGTAATACGCAGGTATTTAATTGAGTTTAAGAATTATCCTCTTGAAGATGCTAAATGGATGTAGGAACCCCAATTAAAGGATTCTCTTGCCCTGTTGCAAGATTATATAAGTTCCTTCATGATTATAATGATAACCAAGTCATCGACGTATAAAAATGTTTAAAGAATTAGTGCAATGTTTCTTTTTTTTTTGAACAAAAGATCCTGTCATTAGTTATAAAAGCTGCCCCGGGGGCTACAAAACACTCCTATGTAGAGGAGTAAAAGAGGCTACGACTACCCGGGAGACTCCCACGGTGCAAAAGAAGCAAATGTACAAGTGTAGCTATTATCATACAATAGGGGGGGGGAAGAGCCACACAAGTGGCCTTTAGTGCCAAATAGGTGCATCCGCCCGAAGGCTGTAAAAAGGTCCCTCACGCCCAGTGGCATGAAAAGCCTACCGTCGAAGTATGGCCCGATCCGAGTCGCCCCGAATGCGGTCGTACTATCCTCTGAGAGTGTGTATCAGCTCCTGCCAAATAGCTCGAACAGTCTCTACAGGTGGCTCGGGTTGTCCCTCAAAAGCTCGGAAAGCCCTGCTGCCGCGCCGGGGTGGAAGCTCGTCTGCCGGAAAGGATGTGCCGCCCCAAACACACATAATACTGGAAGAAGCCAATGCCCTCTACTGGTGCATAGGGATCCCGCCAGAAGTACTCCCCAGGGTCCCACTGTAGTCAGGCTAAAGGTCGAGCTCCATACACCCAAAGGCGCCAATCTGTAGCCACCTCTGCAGGATCAGGATCAATGTGCCACTTTCGACAAGCGGCTGCCACGACCCGAACTCGCTGGAAAACACATCGAGCCACAAGATGCGACTCCTCCACTACTCTCAACAGCCGGCCCTCCTCCTGTACCTCAAAGAATATACATCGGCCATCCTCCATGCAACCCCTCACTGCAATCAGAATCTCCAGCTGAGTAAATGCGCCCATCCACCGCAGGGCCCCGAGTTCAAAAGGAGTGTGCCACTCCTCAATCAGCGCTGCCTGAATATCAGCCCTCATGGTCTGTCCTCCACGAAACTGGCTCAATCGCTCCATATAGTTTTGGACATATCTTAAACATACTAACTCCAAATTTGTCGAAGATCGTAGATTTAGATTCTACACTTCAAGATCTTTCCGATGATATGTCACATGAGGGGGTTTTGATAAACTTTTGGACAAGTTCACCATGCTCCCATTTTTCAAATGGGAATGGGATTTTTCCCAAATTATCTAATATGGTGTTTAAAATCTCTTCGAATCTCTACAAAGAGCATGGACCTCTTTCCTAGAGGTGTCTCCACGAATCCTAAAGTCTCTATATTTTAATCACTACTAAGAGCTTGGAGACACCTCTTCTCTAGAGATGTCTCCATAACCTTTCAATGTAATCTCTTCTTCGTTTATTCCTTTTACCACATTCCCTTAGTTCAGCTCCCTCTCATGTGCCTTACCCCCTCACTACTAAGAGCTGTGCCTCCTCGGGAAGCCGGCAGAAAGCCTGCCACTCTCCAAAACTACAAGCTGGTCTTGCAGCAAGGGGGCCCCAAGCTAATCGTGGGCATGTACCAAGCATATGCCCCTGTGCTGTGCGCACTGTAGGGCTCCAGATCAGTGGGCCCTCTCCTCCTCACAAGCAGGGGGCACTGAACAAGTCCTGAGCAAAGGAGCTCCCAGGCCCTCAAAATGCTCAAAGCAAAACGATCCTCCCAACCTCTGCTGAAGCCAGTCCTCCTCGTCTTTGTGAATATCCAGCGAATTTGTGGCGCCCAAGGGCCGCCCGCGGGGGGAGCTCTGGCCTGTAAACGCTGAATAAGAAGCTCTTTCCAAGGCTCTGCCCCCGGAAGGAGGCCCCGAACAACTAACTTCCCCAGCAAGGCGCAACTCTGATCTGCCGGATCAATGATACCCAGACCACCCCTTGCCAAGGGGAGGACTATGACCAACCAAGCTACCTTGGCCCTGGCTGTCTGCCCAGCACGACCGGACCAAAGAAAGTTCCTAATCAACCGCTGTATCTGACTGATACAAGAACTGGGAAAGATCCAACAAGAGATAATATACCAGCTAGTCGCCAGCAAAACCTGATTCGTCACCACTACCCTCCTTGCCAAAGATAGTCGCGCCGTGCTCCAGAAGAGTAGCTTCTTCTGAATACTAAGAAGAAGAGGAGCAATCTGCTGCTCTGGTGACAAATCAAGGCCAACCTGGCAACCCAAATATCGCACTGCTGTGCCTGGTGGTACCCATCTAAAGCCTGGGTCTGGGCTCCAATCTGGAATGGGAGATCGACTGACCTAAAACGCCACTGTTTTGTGCCAGTTAATCAAGGCTCCCGAAGCCAAACAAAAGGTCTGCATAGCCTACTCTGCTCTCCGCAAATTGGCCACCTGGCCATGCAAATAAAACCCTGTATCATCTGCAAACTCACAATCCAGTAGCTCCTCCCCACGAATAGGCAACTGCAAACCCCTCAAGCCCACATCCGTAGCCATCAAATACATGCTCATGGCCTCAACAAAAAATAAAAAGAGAAAGGGAGCCAGTGGGCAACCCTGGCGCACAAATCGAGTCAGCTCAAAACGAGGTCCCCGGCCTCCTGCCAACAAAACCTGGCTGTGTGCAGTAGGTATAAAGCTACAATCCCTCGTATCCAGCCTGCCTCAAAGCCCATGCGTAGCATAGTGCCCTCAAAAAAGCCCCAGTGGGCCAGTCTACTCTGTCATAAGCCTTCTCGAAGTCGAGAAGAAGAACCGCCAGATCCTCACCTCTGAACCTGGCTAAGGCCGTAGCCTCCCAGAAAGCAAAGATATTGTCAAGGATACTGCGCTCCTTGACAAAACTAGTCTGAGTAGAGTGTATAAGATCTCCAAGAAAAGGCTGAATCCTCAAACTCAAGGCCTTTGCAAGAATCTTATACACCGTATTGAGGATCGTAATAGGCCTCCACTGCCGAATATCATCAGACACACCCTCCCCTTTGGGGATAAGAAAGATCAGACCCTCTGAAAAACTCTGTGGCATAACCCCAGTATCCAGTACATGCTGAAAGCCTCTACGGAGACCGGGCCCCAGAATATCCCACTAATGCATAAAGAAAGCAGGCGTCAATCCATCCTCTCCACGGCAGCTGTGGCGGGGGAGCACCCACAAGGCCTCCCTCAGCTCCACATCTGAGAGGGCCAAAGCCAGATCAGCTCGCATCTGCTCAATAACTCTCCTCTGTACATGTGTCCAAACAGTCTGTCTACAAGCATCCCGGGCCTCAGACGGTTGCTCCACCGAGAGAAGGTTTCGATAAAAGGCAGTGGCAATACTACGAACCTCCTCCGGCTCACAGGCAATCGATCCATCCTGCCGCCTGAGATGCAGCACACCAGCCCGCGAGTGTCTCGGGCCTGTAATCTCAAAAAACTCTCCTGAAACTCTGTCCCCGAGTTGGGTCCACTGCGAGGCCTGTCTATGAAAGTAAAAATCATGTCGTCTCTCCTCCATATCTTGCACCTCCTGACGAGCCTAACTCAGCTGTGCCTCCACCCACGCACAGGAAGGCTGTTGCTCCTGCAGGTGCTCTAAAGAAGCAAGGCTACATCGCAACCTCTGCTCCCGCTCCCTAAGCTCTCCAAAGCGAGATAAGGCTGCCTCGTGAAGAAAGGTGCTAATAGTCGAGATCCCCTGGGCACACTGCTCTGCTGCATCACAATCTGTGCTCTGACTAGCCTGCCAGAGGCGCTCTACATCTGCAGACAGACTCTCATCCATGAGCACCCTGTCAGGGATACGCAACTGAAAACTAGGCGCTCGCATCTGCTCCTCTAACGTCAACAAGACTGGCACATGATCCGAGAAGGATGTGTCTGCAAGAATCCCCACAGATCCTCCCCTCTCACCAAGAAAGTCCCCCACATAAAAACGGTCAATGCGAGACAAATTAACTCATCCCTGACGGCGGTAAGATCGAGAGAAGCTCAAACTGCCCTGCAGTCGATGAAAGGCCACATGCTGCCATACATCCGAGATCCTCCAGGCCATACTTGAAATCACCTCCAATACACCAATGATCCAGAGCAGGTAAGGCATCAACAATACATGACCAAAAATCCGCTCTAGCACTCGCATGATTGGGCGCATAAACATTGAGCAATCCAATGTGCTCTCCATGCATCCTCAACGTAATGAACTGTGCTCTACCAGGCACGATAATCTGTGACTTGGTTGAACACAATGCTAATCAATACACTTAAATACACTAAGATTTGAAGGACACTTGCTCAAATACAAGAAGTAAATTGCTAAATTTGACAAGAGGCACACAATGAGCCGGAACGGCCGACCCCTCCCTTGAGTAAATTGTATTACTATTGGAGAAATTCAATACATAGTTTCACGGGCATCCATTGCCAAATCCTCCATGCCAATGCATATGAAATTCAGCATTTAGAAAACAATGGTATGTCGATGTAGATCACCAAGGAGCTGCCTTGATGCCCGGCCCGACTTCAGTGCCCATATTCTCTACCATTGGCCCTATGTTCTACCAAGCAAGGTAGCAACATCTTCAAGAGCACATAGGACAAGAGAAATACTACACAGGGCGGCTAAACAAAGAGTCCTGCCCTTCTACTGAGTAAGTAATGACAATACATTGTCCAATTACCTTACCAGTCTTCATAGAAGTTGTTGCACTGCAGGCAAGCACATAAAGATGCTATGCAATGCAGCATTGGCATGAGCAATTTCCGTTCATGAAACCATATAAGACCAGGCGTTTCCAGGCAAGTATACGCAATACCAGACCCAGTGGAAAGCCAATCCTCCAGGCGTTTCCGGGCATGTACACAAAGGCACAAGTCCCAGCGGAAAGCCAAGTCCTCCAGGCGTTTCCGGGCATGTACACAAAGGCACAAGTCCCAGCGGAAAGCCAAGTCCTCCAGATATTCCGGGCATGATAACATCAAGTCCCAGCGGAATATCATATCCAACTATACAGCATGACACGTGTCAATCACCTGCATAGGCATATTCCATAAGCCATGGACACTAATCCAATATGTACATAGTGTGAAAGCAAGAGTGAACCATTCGGGTGGCCAAATGGTGACATTCCCCCCCGCTTCTAAACAGTTGTCCGCAACTGAAATGCATCCAAATATGTCTGAAGCACATGCGGGCAATCTTTGAAGAACTCTTCATCTACCCATTTAGCATCAATGGGAAGATAGTTCTTAAACTTCACAAGGTAACGCCTCACAACTTTGCCTGCAGCAAGCTTGCGTTCCTTGTGATACACAATCTGCTCTGGCTGCAAGATCTCCTCAAGCTCATCCACTTCTCGTAGATCCTCAATGACCATTTCACTGGGCTCCGGCCCTACATACTTGCGAAGGAGACTCACATGAAAAGCATTGTGTATGTGCCAATGACTAGGTAATGCCAATCTGAAAGCCACTTCATTGATCTTCTCGATCACTCGAAAAGGTCCATAGTACCTAGTTGCAAGCTTAGGATATGCACCCTCTTTGCCAGGCCTCTTTGCAAGTCTTGCTTTCTCAAATTTCAGCAATACCCAATCATTCTCTTTAACATCCAATTGCCTTCTATGCTTGTCGGCAGCCTTTTTATGCTTGTCTTGTGACCTTGCAATGGCTGTCCGCACCTGAGCAAAAGCAATATCCAAGTCTCTTACATACTCATCAGCTGCAAATATCTCATCCTTTGTGCGAAGGATGGGTGGCAAAACCACCTTGCCATAAACAATCTCAAACGGGGCTTTTCCTGTAGATGCATGCACCGTGTTGTTGTATGCAAATTCCACAAGCGGTAAGTACTTCTGCCGAGAAGACTTCTGATCCGCCACAAAACATTTCAAGAGATCCAACACGGCTGAATTTGCAACCTCACTTTGCCCATCCGTTTGAGGATGATAAGCTGATGAGAAGTCCAATTTGGTGCCCATATTATCAAATAAGGCCCGCCAAAAGAGACTTGTAGTCCTGGGATCTCTATCCCCCACAATGGACTTCGGCATTCCATGATGTTTGAACACTTGTGCAAGATATATTTTAACCATATGCTCAGCTTTGATGGTCTTTTTGACCGGCAAGAAATGAGCTTGCTTGCTAAACCTGTCCACAATTGTCCAAATTGCATCATTACCCTGTTGGGTACGTGGCAAGTCCATAATGAAATCCATTGTAATACTTTCCCATGGCTGCGTGGGAATAGGCAATGGCTGAAGCAAACCTGGTGCCTTTTGCCTATCAAATTTGACCTTTTGACAGGTGATACATGCACGTACATGTGCCTCTATGTCCTTCCGCATACCTGGCCAAAAGAAATACCGCTCAATCATGTGCGTAGTAGGCATTATGCCTCTATGACCAGCATATGGAGGAGCATGGCACTCATCCAAAACCTTTTGCCTCATGTCAGACACCACACATAGACAATTATCTTTCATGAGATAACCCTCTTTGATCACATATGAGGCATGTGCATGACCAGCCATCAAATCAGCCCAAATAGTGGCAAAATCAGCATCCGTATGATACAAATCACGCATGGTAGACAAGTCCCCATGAGAGGCAACCGAGATAGCTGCTACATACGGCTTTCGTGACAATGCATCGGCCACTACATTCTTCTTTCCTGGGGTGTGCAAGATCTGAAAATGAAACATAGAGAGGAAATTGGCCATCCTCATATGCTTCTCTGACAACTTAGTTTGAGTAAGAAAATACCTCAAACTTTGGTGATCTGTCTTCACAGTGAAATCAGCCCCAAGAAGGTAATGTTTCCATATAGTAAGTGCATGAATTACAGCTAAGAGCTCTTTCTCATAAATGCCAAGAGATAGCTTTGCATCATGCAATCTACGACTCTCATAAGCCACGGCATGTCCCTCTTGATTAAGGACAGCCCCTATGCAATTTCCAGATGCATCACATTCCACATAAAAAGGCTTTTGCAAATGCGGAACGATCAACACTGGACCATGAGTAGTTGCATCTTTCAATTTGAGGAATGCATCTCTCTCTACATTAGTCCATTTGAACACAGCCTTCTTCTTTGTCAAATCATGCAAAGGAGAAGCAATCCATGCAAAGTGCCGAATGAACCTGCGGTAGTAAGAGCATAATCCAAGAAAACTACGGATCTCATGCACTGAACTCAATTCGGGCCAATTCCGAATTGCATCAATCTTCGCAGGATCCATCCGCACTCCATCTTTGGACACAATATGCCCAAGATAATGTATCTCTGACAAGAAGAACTCACTCTTCTTTGCATTTATGAAGAGTTTATGCTTATGGAGCTCTTCAAAAACAATAGCCAAATGAGCTTTATGCTCTTCTTCGGTCTTCGAGAAGACTAGGATGTCATCAAAGAAGACACCTGTAAATTTCCTGTACCCACGGAATATGCGATCCATCATTCTATTGAATGTAGCCGGGGCATTTGTAAGACCAAAAGGCATAACAAGATACTCATAAAGCCCAAATGCTGTCCTGAAAGCAGTTTTGTGTACATCCTGAGGCACTACACGCACTTGATGATATCCACTCTTGAGATCAATTCGGCTAAAGCATGCCGATCCATCCAACTTGTCAAGGATGTCGTCTATGCGTGGAATCGGAAACCGATTCTTGATGGTAAGCTTATTCAAAGCTCTATAATCCACACACATACGAAAGGATCCATCCTTCTTTTGAACCAAGAGGACGGGTGAACAATATGGGGAAGAGCTTGGCTGAACCAAACCCTTCTCAAGAAGCTCATTTACTTGCTTCATGATCTCCTCTTTTTGGGATGCACTTACACGATAGGCTGGCCTATTAGGTGGTGAGCTACCCGGCACAAGATCAATGCGATGATCTTCCGGTCGTACAGGTGGTAACTCATTTGGTAACTCATCAGCAAAACAATCATTATGCTCTTGCAAAAATTTCAGCCTATCATTACTAAGAGTGTTTACATGTACATTATTTTTCTCAACATGATCTCGTACAAAAATCAAGTACGCAAAAACACTCTTTTTCATTACTTTCTTAATTTGTACATGAGATACAAGGGGAATAGTATCACCCTCTTCACCAGCATCAATTACATGTTCTCGGCCTTTATGTATGAAGGTGATCCTGTTAGTCTTGTAAGCCTTGCATGGATCAATACGTGTATGCCAAGACTTTCCAAGCAATACATCACAGCCATTCAAAGGCGCCACAAGAAAATCCTCATGATCCACATAGCCTTGAATGTGTATGCGCAACTTGCCAAAAATAGGCATGACCTGCACTTCTCTACCAACAAAGGCAGCCCCTGCTTCAATTTGAGGACCCATGTCCTCCACTTCAATACCCAAAGCAGCTGCCATCTGAGTGGATATGAAATTTTCAGATGCACAATCATCAAACATGAACAAAGCGGGCTGATCCTTGAGTTGTCCCCAAGCTTTGCATACAACCCTATCTTTGCTATCATGTGAAGTGTTGCCCTGCACATCCGGAACCATATGCACATTAGGCTTCGGTACATTAGCATTTTCAGCTTTGTTCTTCTTATTTGGGCATGCTCTTGCCATGTGCTCAGTGCTGCCACAAGTAAAGCATTTGCCTTCACGCATATATTGCTCCTTCTTCTCAGCACTAAGACCAAAGTTTGCTGGCTTATAAGGGCGCTTGTTAGCAAACTTATTTTCAGCTTTTGGACCTGATTTGGCTTGGTTTTGGTCCCTTTTAGGTGGCTGTCCATCATTTTGCAGGTTTTGGACAGCCCTCTCTTTGCCTTGAAATGAGGGTTTAGCCTTATTGGATCGACTCAATTTGAGTTCCAATTGCTCGGTGGCGGTGGCGGCTGCGACTAATTGGTGTAAGGTATGACCAGGATACATTTGTAATCCCGCTTTGTACACGGGTTGCAATCCCGATTGAAACCTTCTCTTCCTTTCCGCCTCGGTGACATGCATAAATGGAGACACCTCCAAAAGCACTTTCCAAAACTTTTGTACATATGCATTTACCGATTCCCCCTCATTTTGCTTTACCCAATCCCACTTCATTGTTATCTCATTCAATGCATTGGGAGGCAAGAATTGAGCATAAAACCTCTCCTTGAACTCTTCCCATGATCTAACGGGATTCGGTGAGAGCTTCTCCGTGAGCCACCAATGGGCAGCAGTGCCTTTCATGAACATGCTTACATGCCGGATCATGGATTTCTGAGTGAAATCCTCATCACTGAAAGCAATATCAAACTGGGCAATAAAAGAAAGTGCCTTTGATGCATCATATTCCCCATGATATGTGTCAAACTTCACAGATTTGTCTCCGGCTTTGAAGTCACGAGACTTTGATGCATGTGTGTGCATCTCAACATGTTTTCCCCCATGTTTGTCCATTGGGACAGTCCCTGTAATTGGCATCATTTTTGGACCAAAAGGTGATGCATAAGGCATAGATACATGTGCCCTGTAAGCATGAGGCATGGCTGGCCCCTCAACATGCATTGATACATTTTCAACCATAACTTCTCCCTCACGAGCACACTCGAAGGCATGAGTGGCATGAGAGATACGCGGAATACCTGCACCAGCAGAAAATTGCAGCCCATGTTGCATGTGTTGTGCATGTACATTTTCAGCCGGCAATGGCATTTGACATACATTTTGACCACTGCCATAAACATTGTATCCTTCACGGGCTACATGAGGTATTCCTGCATGGCGTGAAGTCACTGATTGTTCCTCTCCCATCGCATGGAGGTTCATCCTCTTAGACATAAGTTCTTGTTCGGGCACTTGTGGGGATTCCAAGACATGTGGGATGGTTGCCTTTTCTGCATAGGCATCCTCGGTACGAGCCAAGTATGCACGTGCTGCATCCCTCGGTTGCATGTGCAACTCTTGAGCAATCATTGCCATTGCATGATCCATATAAGATTCAGCTTTCTTGGCCTTCAAACGATCATTTACCAATGGATCCTCGCGGCGATAGAGATTCAATTCTTCTTGTTGTGCATGGAGAAGAGCCTGCATACGAGTAAGTTCAGCTCTCAAGACTATGGACTCTTCTTCTTGCATCTTCTCTTTGCCACGAGACGGCTGTCCCACATATTCATGTTCCCTATTGTGCACCACATGAGTTTGCTCATCCTGTAAAGCATTGGAGGCATGCATTTCATTGTCCCTGCCACTTGTATTAGCATCTCCAACATTCATTGTATGGCTGTCCATAATGTTCTAAGTGTAGAGATAGCTAGTGTTCACGGTGATCGTCTCTCACGATAGAAGTGAAAGAGAACCGTCTGCTCTGATACCAATGTGACTTGGTTGAACACAATGCTAATCAATACACTTAAATACACTAAGATTTGAAGGACACTTGCTCAAATACAAGAAGTAAATTGCTAAATTTGACAAGAGGCACACAATGAGCCGGAACGGCCGACCCCTCCCTTAAGTAAATTGTATTACTATTGGAGAAATTCAATACATAGTTTCACGGGCATCCATTGCCAAATCCTCCATGCCAATGCATATGAAATTCAGCATTTAGAAAACAATGGTATGTCGATGTAGATCACCAAGGAGCTGCCTTGATGCCCGGCCCGACTTCAGTGCCCATATTCTCTACCATTGGCTCTATGTTCTACCAAGCAAGGTAGCAACATCTTCAAGAGCACATAGGACAAGAGAAATACTACACAGGGCGGCTAAACAAGGAGTCCTGCCCTTCTACTGAGTAAGTAATGACAATACATTGTCCAATTACCTTACCAGTCTTCATAGAAGTTGTTGCAAGCGGAAGCCTTCGCGTTGGAAGCTTTAGAAGTGTTGATATCTTCGATTTGCCGCAATCCTTCGCGACAAAAGTCTTCAAGAGGATGAAGGGAACCTTGGGAAAGCTTCCTCTATGGTTCAACTTGAGAAAGGAAGGCTGAAATTGGGGTTTTCAGCAAAAAGACCAGAAATTACAGCAAAAATGAGAGCTGTTTTGCTGAATTTCAGTCATTGGGAGTGAGTAGGAGAGTGATTAGCACTTGGAAACACTCTTGGAAGCTTGGAAAACACCCTAGCAAGTTGGGTATGGCTATGGAGAGCTTGGAAATGGAGAGAAATGGTGGAAAAACAGAGTTTTCAGCCTCCAAAAATCCTCATGAAGAGAAAACACGAATTTCTCCAATCAGGTGAAGGGACATGGGGAGATGCCCATTTATGAGTAAAAAGGGAGGATCAGGTCCTGGACATTGAGTCTTGTCCGCCTCGGGACTTCAGTGAGTGTGAACTTGGAAGCGGTCATAATTTATAAGTGACTTTTGGGTGCCCAAACTTTAATGAAATGGGAACGCACTCACTTATAAATATTGGCTAAGTCCTAAGGGCTATTTGAGCCTAGATTGGGTAATACTTACCACCTGTTCACATGCCACACAACCATGTCAGCAGACAGTTTCACACGCACGGTTCACGGACGGGCGTCCCCTAGCCCGGAACTACACATAGGTCATGCAGGCATGAAAACAGCATGCAATTTCATTTGCAGGCAAGCACATAAAGATGCTATGCAATGCAGCATTGGCATGAGCAATTTCCGTTCATGAAACCATATAAGACCAGGCGTTTCCAGGCAAGTATACGCAATACCAGACCCAGTGGAAAGCCAATCCTCCAGGCATTTCCGGGCATGTACACAAAGGCACAAGTCCCAGCGGAAAGCCAAGTCCTCCAGGCGTTTTCGGGCATGTACACAAAGGCACAAGTCCCAGCGGAAAGCCAAGTCCTCCAGATATTCCGGGCATGATAACATCAAGTCCCAGCGGAATATCATATCCAACTATACAGCATGACACGTGTCAATCACCTGCATAGGCATATTCCATAAGCCATGGACACTAATCCAATATGTACATAGTGTGAAAGCAAGAGTGAACCATTCGGGTGGCCAAATGGTGACATAATCCCTCTGTCCACAATGGCCTGCCGCCAAGAATCCCCAATAGCCATACATACACCACCTTGCCCACTCATTGGGCCAAAGCCTACAGACCAAAACATATCCCACTGCCCAGGCATCAGAGAACCATACCTGCGAATCCGTCCCTCGCTCAAGTGGTACTCCTGAAGCATCAAAATATCAATCCTACCACCAACCAAGCATCTCTGTAACTCCTGCCGTAGGCGGCCTCTGTATCGCATGTACTGAGAGCCTCCTAGGCCCTGAACATTCCATGAGATGATCCTCATGGAAAACCTGTCGGGGCTATGGCTGGCTCAACCAAACGTCGGGCCTTTGCCAGAGTAATCCCCATCCGAGCGGCTCCGGCTCTACCCTCCCTGAGAGCCAATGAGGCGCCAGTGACGATGGCCCATAGAGACTGCCTCTCCCTCTGACATATAATCCTCATGTATGCATACATAACCAGGACCCCTAGCAAGGGTAGCTACTATCCAGACAACCAGATGGCGAGACTGTCCACACTCCCTGTGACAAAGAACTTTGCTAGCTCCCAGAACCGGTCTAGCATATCAATAACCTCAAGGTCGTCTACATGATGGGAGAACTCCACAGCCTGTGTGCGCAGACTGAGAAGTGCTGAGTCCAAAGTCCACTCCCGATCGCTAGAATCGCATAAGGGGAGGGCAGGAGCCATTGCTGAGTCTAGTGCCTCCTCCCCTCGTGCTGGGAGAATGACCACATGCACTCTGATAGGTGCTGGCTCATGAGGACCCTCCACTCCAAACAAGCGCGTGAAAGAGTAGTCGAAGGCCTCAGAGCACTGTCGAATATCAAAACTGAGCAGCTGGCTCCGGATAGAAGAGATACGTGAAGCTCGGACCGGCATGGTCCCTCGGACCGGTGGGTTGTGAGCTAGAGCTGAGGTGAGTGAGCGCCGCACTGCATAAGAATGCCAGGAGAACGTCGTATCACACTGAGAGACAGAAGGGGGAGGAGATGGAGAAGAGGGGGAGGGACCTGAAGAGGGGGTAGAAGCAGAGGGAGGGTGGGGAGGGGGGGAGGAGGAGTGGGCGAAGAGGCGAGCGGAGGAGAAACGGAGGGGGGAGGGAGCGGGGGGGACGGGGGGGACGGGGGCAGGGGGGGAGGAGATGAGAGGGGGGGGGGAAGAGGAGGGGAGAGGAGAGGGAGGAGGGGGAGGGGGCACCGACATCTCCTGATCCTCGGTCGAGGTCCTAGGGGTCTCCTGTGTTGCTGAAGAGACTCAAAACGGTTCCGCAGGGGAACCCACTGCTGTTGCTACCTCTGCTGAGGCTGACAGGGAGCCTGTGGCTACTGCTGCTGTCGTCGATCTCTGCGGCGCCCGTGAGTCTGCCACTCAGAGGTCGCCGGCTGGGTGTCGGGCGCTGGCTGCTGCTCGGTAGCGGCGGAAGCACCTCCACTAGATGCTGCGGGCTGAGAGGGCTGAGAGCGGGGTCTCCGACGAGGACAGGCCTTGGCCAGATGGCCGACCTGTCTACATACAAAGCATTGGTTCGGGAGCCCTGAGTACTCAACCCTTTCATCTATCCATCCTCCTCCTACCTTAGGCAACTGAATAACCTTCGGTAAGGAGGAAACATCTGGCACCAAAACACGAACAGAAGGAAGCCTAGCTACTCTAGCCACCACGGAAGCGGCTGTCTGGCTGGCCTCCAATACAGATCCCACCACAAAGCCTATTTGGGGAAGTAAAGGCAAGTACTCCCGTCGTAATCCGGGGAAGCAAATAGTGACTGGGAAGAGCTTCTCACCGCTCGCGAAATCCTCTGCGGGGTCAAAACCATGCTGCCAGTGAAAAAGGCCCCTCGGATATCCAAGGGACTCATAGCAAGCACCTGGGCCATGCTCTGTGCTGACTCAAACTCAATCTGATAATGGCCACGGCCCACAAACTGTATGTCGGTGATCCTGCCCACATCAGCCAAAAGGCGGGCCTGAAGAAGATCACGCAACTCCCCTCTGCTAGGGCGGTTGCCGACTATCCTGCAGACAATGGAAAGTGCCTGTAGCCGTTCCACTTCTGCTGTGAGGCTCGCTTCCACGTTATTGCTACTTCCACATCAATCACTTGAATCGGAAAAAGAGAGAAAATTGTTGTAAGTGTGGGGATTTGGGGAAGATTTGCACAAGACAACATTGAGTGGGGAACAGGCCCCGCCCCCTTTCCAGGAATCTATTGATGATCAAGCCACGGGCTCATAGTGAGCCATGATCTTTACAAGCATGAAAACAAAAACAAACAACCACGAGGTCTTCAAAATCGTTGGGATGGTTTGTGGTCGAGCATGCCTTGGGCCGCTACCACATAGATCTCTCACCGGCAAGCTTTCCCCACCAAGAGCTTCACCAATTGGATGGTACGAGTCCAAAACTTCACTGCTGTCCAGAAATTTCAGCAAGCCCACCATGTGCTTCTTGCGATCTCCTTAGCCAACACGTATTGAGAAAACTTCCTCTTCTTCTTCCTTAAAGTATGTGTGCCTCCTCCTCCTTAGAAGCAGCCCCCACACGCTTTCTTTTATGCGCCCAAAGTTGCTGCTTTTCATGCTTTTGCTTTTTTTTTAATTAAAGCCACATCATCAACTTTTTTAAAAAATTTGACCACCCGATCAAACTTTTTAAAAACTTTGACCATTCTTTTAAAGAAGTTAACAACAGGGACAAAGCTTCTCTTGCCACTGGTGAGCTATGCATATGGCGCCTATATGCTAGGCACATCTGCTCTTTGGCCACATCCCAAGAAAGACCCTTTTTCCACGCCCATTCCATCACCAAGAATTGCTCTTGCAAAATACGAGTTAAATATGGAATATAAAAAAAATACTTACCACCTGCAAAAATTTGCCAACATAAAATGTATTAACAAACAATTGTGCATCACTCGCGCCTAGAGGACACTCAGTATAGGATGAGTGGTCACCAGCGCGGTGGTTTAACCAGCATGGTGGTAGTATTGTGGCCATGCAGTCCCAAGGCCTGCTAGACTATCGTATGCCAAAATATCCAAGCATTGTCCAGGCAGCACAAAAACACCACACAAAACAAAGAATGTCATCAAGCATCTTTATGCTAATGCAATGTGATGCAAAGATCATCATGTTCATGGCTTGTTCATAACTTGAGTGAGCATCTGGCCCCTTTCAGAAATCGCTCATGTAATCACTCATCTGAGCATCTTGTCTTTCGATCGCCCAAGTGTCAAAAATTCCCATCTGAGCATCTGGTCTTTCGATCGCCCGGTAAATCACTCATCTAGACATCTAGTCTTTCGACCGCCCGAGTATCAAATAGTGCCATTTGGACAACCGTCCGACAAATCACTCATCTGGACATCTGGTCTTTTGACCACCCGAGTGTCAAATGGTGCCATCTGAACATCTGGTCTTTCGACCCGTCTGGCAAATCACTCATCTGGACATCTGGTCTTTCAACTGCCCAAGTGTCAAATAGTGTCATCTGAACCTCTGGTCTTTCGACCATCTGACAAATCACTCATCTGGACATTTGGTCTTTCGACCGCCCGAGTGTCAAATAGTGCCATCTGGACATTTGGTCGTCCGACAAAAAGAAAGACAAATAATCATCTCTTGCACAATTATCCAAAGGAATCGACGAGTTTAATGGAAATAATCCTTGTAAAGACATCCGAAGAGGATAGGTTGGTTACAGTGCCCCCCTCCCCCCCAATTGTAGCAGAGGGGTTGGCTAGATTAGTGTCATTTATTCAGAGCCTATGGTAGCTTCCACACCATAGATATGCTAGACTGCTCTTGAATCATCTAGACAGATCACTAGGGGGGGAATACATCATGCTCGTACGCACAAATGTCATCTTGGTTTGAGCTTCATGGTTTTACGATGGATAGGCTCCCACCTTTCCAGTACCTCTCCCAATGCCCCATCCTTTACCTTTGAGCGCATGGAGATTGGCCTGATTATTCAATAGGATATCATCCACATGGATACCTTAAGGACTTGCTTAACACTAGAACAAGCTTTGGGAGTGAAGATGGCCTTTTATAAGGAACATCTTCTTCACACTATAGTCGATGGATTTATCATACAGCCGAGATACATGGATACACACCTCTCTCATGGACTCAGATGTGCCATTGGTTAGATTCACACTTCAACCCGCGAGCTACAAATCGAGACCGATGGATATGGGTCTATGCCCCACAAGCACCGTACATGTCAGATATGTCAGGCAGAGCCGGAGACAGAGGAGCATTATAATTGCCGATGTCCAACAAACATACTATGAGATCCGAGACTGTTGCCATTGTTTATTAGAGAGGGTTTTGGGCCATTATCAAGAATGATGAACTTTAGGGATCAACGGTCTCTAGGACTCTTCCTACTAGAGATCCGCACACTAAGACACGCTTGTGCGAGGGGTGGTACACAAAGGACTAGTACAGAGCCAACTAATTGATTACTTGAGTCGAGCCACACCTGCAACTTCGCAATATCCGCTACCACACATTACGGTTATGTCAGACCATACGCCTGAGACCTAGAGGTCATACTTGACAACCCCATAAACATAGGAGGATTCTGGAGATTGTGCTCGAGAGAGGGCCCCTCGTTCCCTCACTCCATAAGAGATTGAGGTCATCCTACAAAGACCTATGCACGAGTTCATTCAATGATCCTCATCTTGGCATCCCCATCATCCCCAGATCTACTCTACTTCCCCCTTCTCAAAGGATTCTACAACATCATACGACGGCCCATGTGATACTATTTATCCTCCTCAATCTAGTCTCTCTCTACCGCCTCTAGTTCTTAGCCTTTTAATCATCCACACACATATCCACTGCCTCTTTAGATCTCCCTACATTTTTAATTCTTTTTTTAATCTTACACAAACAATTGTATCATCATATTAGGATTTTGTGACTATTTTGGTCTCATACATCATTTTGGCCTTTCGAAGACATTAATATATCATCTCTCTCTCTCTCTCTCTCTCTCTCTCTCTCTCTCTCTCTCTCTCTCTCTCACACACACACACTTTTTTTTGGTAATATCCAGTGCAGTATATTTATATGCTCATAAATTTACATGATGGGAGGTCTCCGAAATGGAGAGTATCCCAAAGATCAGAAACATAAAAAGAAAAGCTCTATGCAAGAAGCATCCATATCACCCTCATGGTAGGCATCATATAAGGATTGCCGCAATGAGGCTCGGAAAGATTCATATGACTTGTGAATCTGCCGACCCAAGTATGCCAAATTATGCTCACTCCAGATTGTCCAAAGAGCCCAATATCTCACCCAAGAGAGAAATAGTGAGTATTGAGACAAAGACCTCATAAATCTGCCAAAGAGCCAGAAATGTTTCCCAAATCTGTGAGTCGGAAAACGGAGCCGAAGATAATCTGAAATTCTCCTGAGGAGGATCCTAGAACACGGGCAGTGCCAAAGCAAATAAAGAACAGTCTCTAAAGGAGCCTGACATCTTAAACATGTGGATGGTGCAATGCGACGTTTAGCAAGAGCGACCCCCACTGACAATGTGCCTGTCATACATCTCCAAAGAAAAAGTCTTTGTTTCAATGGCATTTTACACTTCCATAACATCCCGAGATTCTTCCGCCACCATGAGAGGGACTTTCTTATATGCCACAGAGAATTAGCATGTTGCTGAATACATGGAGCAGGCTGAAGAAGCCTGTAAGCTTTGATGGAGGTTAAGGTGGGAAGAGGAACAGGATGAGTGCATGTAGCAGAGGGTTGCAATTGCCAATCCATAAGCCTGTCTGTGTCAGCCAGACACACACGCACACACGTACTATCAAGCATCTACCTCTACGCTCTTAAGCCTGAAACGCGCGCAGACTCTCTCTCTCTCTCTCTCTCCCCCCCCCTTAAGGGTTTCTACGTCAGTATTAGTCAGGGTTTGCATTTAGGATTTTTTGCTACAATAGCAACATGTCGCACGCGTCATTAGGGTTCGCATTTAGGGTTTTTTGCCACAATAGCAACAAGTCACGTGCAAGTCACATCCCTCTTCTTCAGCCTCTCTCTATCCTTTCGCTACCCTCTCTCTCTCTCAAAGATTATTTCTTAACACTCAGCAAAACGAGAAGACTTTAGGAGAGCTTTACTTAGCCCATTCTCTCTCTCACAACTTTACCAAAGCTTTAACAAAGCTTATATTTTAGTGTAGCCCACCCGAAAGGAGAAGGGCTGCTTCCTCAGTTGCAGCTACACAATGCACCATAGAAGGACAGCCCAATGGAGAATCAACATATTTATCATTATTATGGGTACAACGAAAACTTTCCCAGAAGTAGTGGCATCTTCACCCTGAAGCCACTCGAGAAGCCCACGCCATGGAAAGGATACCTGCTAGCGCTCATAGAAAATCTCCAAAAAGAGAATCAAGAGTTGAAGCAACAAATTCATCTACTAGAGGAAAAACTTACCAACACAAAAGAGGAACACACATGTTCACCAACAAAGCAAGAGGCACCACCATTGCCTACCAACCACGAAGAAACCAAAAACTGCATAGTCCAAGAGATTATCTCTACAATCAAGGAAAATGAAGCTGTAGCTAGCAATGCAAATTCCATTCGAGTAGGGGGATTGCATGAAGGCTGGCAAGAAGCGGAAGTGCGAGAACCAAAAGAGATTGAAAATGACACATACATCACAAAATCTAAAGAAATGAGAAGGAAAATTCCCAAGGCTACCCCTTTGTGGACATTGGTGACCGGAATTTTATAAAAGTAAAAGGTAAGTGTCACCAAGAGGCGACTTTTTATTTTCTTTTCTTTTTTTATTTTATTTTTCTAGACCCCGAGGCTCTTGAATTTTGCAAGACGTGTCCTAGAGGTCCCAAGACATTTCATGGCCACTGTAAACAGGGTCAAGACCCATTGGCCAGGCGATGGCCGGTCTAGTTGGAATTCAATTTGGGGTATCGGGCGCCAAGTTTTGCAATCTGGACGCCAAAAATTAAATGGGCAATGTAAGATGTAAGATTTAAGTGGAGAATGAATTAACATGTCCCAAAAACTTATTCTAGACGATTTTAATTCATCCACCCATAAGCTAGAGGGCTCACTAAAAGTAGTAGGAGGCCACATGGCAGTAGGACGGTGCAATTACCATAATGCAGCATGCAAAGAAAGGGGCACCTCATTTTTCATGCAATTGGGGGTTGTTTTCAGCAATTTTGCAAGTTTTTGCAGGTTTTGGAGCTCTCTCATGATATCTTATATCCCTCTTATGGCACTGGATGGAGTTAGACATAGATCTGCATAGCATGCTTGTACTATCCCTTCAGCATATAGAGATGCATCTTGCCTTAGCACTCCATCCACATCCCCACCCCCCCTTATATTGTTTGTATATGGGCTCCACCGATCCATGATGATTCACAGTTGTATCCAAACACATGCACACTTTTTCTTTTCTTTCTTTTCTTCCGATGACCGGAAGAACACAATTGTATTATTTTTTGTCTCATAGGCCGACTTTGGCCTCTCGTAGACGTTAATATATCTTTCTTTCTTTCTTTCTTTCTCTCTCACACACAGGCACTCCACGGCAGCTATGGAATGCTCTCCCAGTCCCTTGAATGATGTAGCAACAAGCCTAACATTGTTGCAACCCATTTTCAGCCCTGAATATTGATAGTAATGCTTGGAAAAGTAAACAGGCTTCCCCAATTGTGATGTATCAACTTGTGGCAATGTATTTGCGCTTTGGAAACCTCCTGTTTGAGAGGTTACAGCTGAGAACATGCTGAAATTGCAGGGCTGAAACGCTGTTTTGCATTTTTCTCGAGTTTCGTTGCATGAAAAGTCACAAAACTTGCATAGATGGTAGAGGGCATCGATACGCATACGCGCATATAACTTGCTTCCCATCTGTCCTCCCTCCCAGATTCACGGCTGAATTTCTGCTGCGTTTTTAGGGATTCAAGGCTTCAATTGCCTGGTGGTAGGAGGGGATGCCATTGCGATGTACCGGCCACTAGATCTCTTGCATGAGTGATGTGGAGTCATCGGGTGGTGACAGTCTGCCTGCCGAGTCACAAATGGAGCTAGAGCTCTAAAGTGCATCAAACATTCATTCTTGAGTGCTCACGGCACGGTAGAGTAAGCGTTTTAATAAAAAGAAATACCATAAGGGGCACCTACTTTAGGGGCCAACAATGTGTCATTCTCTCCTTCCAAGAAGCATTCTAGCTTCTTGGCACCTGTGTTTTGAAGTGTTGGACTCACATTGACAGTGAACATGCACGCTTGGATATGAATACACGTAACTAGATGCGATTTTGGATATAGGTTGAAGATTTACCGCCCTTTGGTGGTCCCACAAGCCAGTTTCATGGTTGCGTTGCTGGGACAGCCATCACTTCCTTCCATGGAGTGAGCCCGGTTTGGTTGTGGATGTGAGTACCTGTTTGGAGCATTCTCCTTGACAATTCAGGGCATTTCTGAGTCCAAATCAATAGCTGGTTATTTGCTGCGTTTTTGTAAAATGGCAGACAGGAGAGAGGAAATTGAACAACAGGGTTCATCCTCAACAGCCGAACAGTCTGCGTGTCGAGGGTGATGTTGGGCACTCCCTAGAGGCTCAGAGGTCCCTGTTACAAATGTTAATGTGAGTGGTGCTGAGTCTCATGGAGTGGGCAGTGAGTGGGAAGAGGAGGCTATGTTTAAGGCACAACTATTGAGTGTGTTGTCCACTTTTCACCAGCGGTTGATTCAAAATCCTTGCTTTGTAGAGTTTATGCAAGCGCCCATTATGTCCCAGTAAGGGAAGATGCACTCACATATGGTGGAGTTGCGTGACACTCCAAGATAGGCCCACACTCTACAAGAACAGGTGGTAAAAACGCCGATTTCATAGGCAGAACCAATTCAGCCAGCCACTCTTTAAGGCCGGAATTCAAGGCTGAATGGTCAAGCGAGTAACGACCTAGCTATGCAACAGGTTCTCCCACCACCTACGTCAGTGTTCCAATCCATGGCTGGTTATGCGCTTGGAACTCACCCATATGTGCTTGGTGGTACAATGTTTGGGAGCATGCAAAATATGTTGCCAAATCCTATGTATGGCAACATTGGCTTGCAACCAGGATTCCAGAGCGGTCAAGGTTATTTTTGGGGTGGATCAATGTTCCGATCCACAATTTCATAACCCCAGGGTTGGCAATGAAGTTTGGCATTCGTGCGGATGCGATGGGACCTATCTGAGGCAAGGTTGTCCTGGCCACATAGAGCCTGTTACTCCCATCCTTGGGAAACTGAGATTGCATATTCAATCGTATGTGGATGCCGAGGAGTTTCATATCATGCCACTTGATGGATGTGATATCTTGTTGGGCATGCCATGGTGTCACAGATTGCATGCTTTACTGGATACCTTCAACAAGAAGATTACTTTTGTACATAGAGGGAAGACTTGATGTAAAGCTAAAAGGAGAATTTGTTCCCGTTGTATTTGCTTTTGCAATTTCTAGTGTAATGAAATCATCTTTCTGCGTACTTGGTATTTGTAGGAGATGTTCTAATTGATCAAGTTAATTCTAATTTGTCTATGCTAGATAGAGAGAGATCAACTTTCTTGCAAGGTTTGAATGATTGTTTTTCTGATTCCTTACCATCGGAGCTACCTCCTTAGAGGCTAGAGGATCATGTTATAGATTTGGTGCCAAGTAGTAGCCCACCAAATAGGCCATTGAACAGGGTCCGTGCAACCCAGCAGAAAGAGATTATTGGTCAGGTGAATGAGTTGTCAGAGAAAGGGCTGATTCACCCTAGTTCATCCCCTTTTTGCTCCTCGCCAGTGCTTCTAGTGTAGAAGAAGAATGGTTCTTGGCGCATGTGTATTGATTACCATGCGTTGAACAAGAATACCATTAAGAGCAGGTTCCCTACACCTAGGATTGATGATATCCTTGACAGGTTAGAGAGATCCAGTATCTTTAGCAAGAGAGACCTTAGGAGTGGATACCATCACATTCGTATCAGGCTAGAGGATGTGCGTAAGACTACATTTAGAACGACTTTCGGTCTCTATGAGTTTTTGGTGATGCCATTTGATCTTATGAATACTCCTGCCACATTTAACAAGATGATGGATAGGATTTTCCATCCACATAGGAAGTTTGTTTGCACATTCTTTGATGGCATGATTGTCCATTCAAAGAATGAAGAGGAGCATAGGCATCATAACCATTGTGTTCAATGAGCTACATGATAACAAGTTGCTCATCACTGGCAAGAAAAGTGAATTCTTTTTAGAGGAAATTCACTTTTTGAGGCTCACAGTGTCAAAGAATGGTGTCATCATGGATCCATCTAAGATTGAGGCAATAAGGACATAGCCAAATTTAAAGACTGTGCATGATGTCCATAGCTTCCTGGGTTTATGTTCTTACTATATAAGGTTTATTCGCCATTTTGCCGAGATTGCTTCACCATTACATGCTTTAGAAAAGAAAGGGGTCATGTTTCAATGGACGCAAAAAGAGATTTCAACTTTCAATCTCTTAAAGGATAAGTTGACTTCGGATCCGGTTCTCATATTGCTAGATCTTTAGAAGTCATTTGTTGTCCAATGTGATGCATGTGGCAATAGTATTGGTGTCGTACTCATGTAGGACGGCCATGTAGTGGCTTATGAGAGCAGAATCTTGCAAGGGCCAGAAAAGACTATGCAAGTCTAAAAAAAAGAGTTACTAGCAGTGATTCATGAGCTCTCTAGTTGGAAGCACTACTTGTTAGGGGCTGATTTTGTTGTCCAAATGGATCATCAGACCTTGTGATATTTCTTGACACAAGCCACGTTGTCAAAAAAGCATATGCATTGGGCAAACTTTTTGTCTATGTTCCACTTTCAAATTGTGTATATGGAAGGCAAAAAGAATGTTGTGGGTGATGCATTATCAAGAAAGCCACAAATTTCAATTGTGTCTATTCCTTATCATCATGAGCTTGATGAAATGAAGACACAGTATACTGATGATGAGGATTTCGCAAGGGTATATGAGCAGTTGATGGATGAACAGCATAATGAGCACTATCTTCTCAAGGATGGATCCCTTATGATGCATGGCAGGCTACGCGTGACTAGGCCATTGAGACATAAGATTTTGATTGAATGTCATGTCCCACTATCTATAGGGCATCGTGGTATAGATGCTACAGTGAAAGCAATAGAGACATTCTTTTATTGGCTCTTATTGGCCTACTCTCACAAGAGATGTAGATGCTTTTGTACAAGCATGCATTATTTGCCGAAAGGTCAAGTTTGACAGGCTAAAGGCACCTCGGCTGCTACAGCCATTGCCAATTCCGAAAAGACCATGGAAAAGTATTGCCATGGATTTTATCTTTGATCTTCCTAGAACACAATCAGGGAATGATGGGATATGGACTATTGTATGCCAGTTCAGTAAGCAAGCCCATTTCATTCCTGTCAGGAAGAAGATAAAACCTCATCAGATGGCACGGTTATTTATGCATAATGTATTTAAGTATCATGGTATGCCGCAATCCATTGTGAGTGATCGTGATCCGCACATGACAAGCTTATTTTGGAAAGGCTTGTTTGAGAACATGGGAACAACGCTTAAGTTCTCATCTTCTTTTCATCCACAAACAGATGGGCAATCAGAAGAAGCAAATTCTACTATCTTGGATCTGCTTAGATGCTATGTGTCAGAGCATAAAGCAACTTCAGCTAAATTTCTACTGCATTTTTAGGGTTTCGAGGCTTGAACTGCCTGGTGATAGGAGGGGATGTCATTGCGATGTATCGGCCACTAGATCTCTTACATGAGTGATATGGAGTCATTGGGTGACAATCTGCCTGCCGAGTCACAAATGGTGTTGGCGCTGCTACCCTTCCACTCCCAAAGTTTCACCACCATCGGATGTCAGATGGGCGGGACGGTGTGTTGCCACCCATCAGACATTCATTCTTGAGTGCTCACGGTACGGTAGAGTAAGTGTTTTGTGCAACAAAAGAAAAACCAAAAGCAAGCGATGCATACTTTAGGGGCCAAGAGGGTGTCATTCTCTCCTTCCAAGAAGCATTCTACCCACACAATTCGGATTATATATTGGCAAGATCTCCGACGACATTGATATAGGACACAAGGAGCACAACTAGTCATGATTATGATACTATCCAAATTTTTCTAATGTGGCAAACACCAGAGGATATGTAGAGGAACTTATAGGTGCTACAGGCCGTTTGTAAACCACATGAGCTTTTTGCGAATGGTGAAGAGGTCATAATATTTAACACTTTCAGACAATGGATGATTAGATCAATGCCGCATTCAATTACAAAGGAAAGCCATAGAAGCTAGACTCACACGAGGATACACAACATCATGTTCTTTGAAGAGGATGTGTTCAAAGATGTAATGCACCCATCCCCACTTATATTAGGCCATGTACTTCATTCCTCTAGCTATTGTGCGCATATGAAAAACCAGATACTTCATCATTCCCGAAGTGGCCCATGAGGACACCAAAGGTGTACCTCACATAGATTGATTGGTATAGAGCTTATAAACCTGACCTGATAAAAGTGTCTCTCTCTCTCTCTCTCCCTCGTGTCCAGGAAAGGGAAGAGGCTACCTTGATGAGAGGAGGAGGAAAGAAGAAAGGCGGCAAGCACAGTAGATTCGGCTCCCTGCGGCTTGCCCTTCTTAGGGAGGCTTCGATACTTTGCCAGCACCACCTCCGACACCTTGCTTCCCCACTCCTCCATTATAAGGTAATGGTCACACGCAGTCTAGTTATTCACTGAAAGTCCATAGTTTAGTAGTTCAGGCATATTTATGAGACATCAGAAATTTCAGATTACTCAAGAATCCACACCAAGAGGTTAAGGGGGGTGGCTTCTAACCTGAGTACCCTAGTTCAATCCCCCGCTAGACACCTAAATGATATGATATATTCCCTCGCTTTGTAGAGGATATGACGGGTCCTCCTTGGATACTTTGCTCCCTTCTCTAATAATAAACTTGGCCATGTTGCCCTCAAGTTAATGTAGGCATATTAAAATGGCTTCAAATTACCTAGCCTAGTTTCTTGAGTGTAAAGGCACACACAGGCACTTACATGGCTTGAGTGTATTTATTGTGCTAGTTTAAGATTGCGGAAGGTTTCACAACACTCTTGCAACTCATTAACCAATGAACATTCCAATAATTGCAATGCTTTCTTATTATCAACTACATATGTTTACCTCACATCATTTATATTTATGATCTTGTTTTGTATTTATAGCGAGAGAATTGGAATACATTTTTGTTGATGTGCATTTTCATGCTTATGCACGTGCTAAAGACCTCTTTTATAGCACATTAATGCTCTTTTTGTAGAGCACCATAACTCAACAAACGTTACGTAACATGTTAGTGTCTTGTTAGGCTGCACACACGCTTTAAATACATCAAACAATATCCAACAAATCCATCTACCGAAGTCATTATGCATGATATATTTGGGGTAGTGATGGCAATGTTGATGATAAGATTAATCAAGACGAGCTTAGCAATACTATTGAATTATTTGGCTTTGATAAAACATGAGCACCAAATGTGGAAGCTAATGCGACAAAGCCATTAAATAAGAAAGTGTGTTTCAAAACATAGAAAGCACTTGATAAATCCATTTCAAAACATAGAAAGGACTTGGAATATGATAGAGACAGAAATGTAAATTATGAAGTGAAGGAGTGGGAGAACCCCCTCTAAAGGGGGATTTTTCCAAAGAAATAACAATTTGCAAAGGATCCTTTCAATGGCATCCTATAGAATATCCCTCCCATACTCGCTCTTAAGTACGCCATTTATACATCAATAAGTTTTGCTATCAAATTATTTAATTAAAAGAATAATCGATGAAAGTTAACTTTGCCATGGATTACTGTGACAAGAATTGATCACTCGCCATTTTTAATCACCACGAAAGCTAAAAGACGGGAAGCTTCAATGAGGCTTAGTTCATGGTTTTAAAGTGCTGTAAAGCCAAAACGGAAGCCAGGAACTCACAAGAGCCTAGGGTATCATTCCAGGATGCAGGGCCAAGTTTTAGATCCTCATTTGGATTAGTTATGCCTTGGGAATGTTCAAATTAATGTTTATTTTATGCTCAAATTATGATGGCTAAGGTGTGCAGAAGGAGGAGCATGGATTGACCAACCTATAGGATGCTGACACATGGGCTAGATGGAGGACCACACAATAAAGAGAGGCCAAAAACATAGGCGCCTCATAGCTCTTCTCCAAGATTTCATATCTCTCTCTAGACTATGAGCATTAGAAAATTCTCCTTGCTATAGGTACATCTCTCCCCGGAGTATCCTTATTGCCTATGTGCAAGAAGAGGGCTTGGGAGGAAACATTCTTTTCTCTTCTTCTCATTTCACTTCTTGCAGGCCATTAGCACAAAAGAGCTTCCATCGAAGGAGCAGAAGCTTCCAACACCTCACAAAGAAGGCTTTGTATCTAAGTTTCTAGTAATACAAAGTCCTTTCGAGGGGGGATCGATGGCCTCATGAATCTAGTCCTCAACAATGTGTCTTCGCATTGAGTAAGATTGTTTATTTGTGTGCATCTATTTGTCTTCTCCCTCTTTTATTAATGATGCTAGAATGGGCCATTAATTTCTGCTTAATTATTGGAGTTAACCTGATTTGTGTGACATTGGTATTGTTGGAATTAGGGTTGCAGGAAAGCACACAAAGCTTGGAGAAGAAGAAGCAAGAATGCACACAACATAAAGTGTATTAGATTGTGTCAATGTACAAAAGATAAGTTAGCCCTAGAATTATGGGCGTATATACAAGTCGGGGGAAAAAACCTCCTAAAGAGGGAAAAAGTGCCCCGGCAATCCTAAGTGTGTTCACACACATCACTGCCTATATATATGGCAACAAATCCCCCCTGGGAGTGATGGTGTGAACGAGAGCTGGCACTCATGTTCACACAATGTGTAAAATAACAAAAACTCTTCTAACATATGTGCTAGTAATATAGCAACACCACGCATAAGCATGCATCAATAATATGTACAATCATTTGACACATGGCCAACAAAAATAACTCATATGAGTAATAATAATTCGAGATAATATACACAAGGGGAGTGCCATGCCCGAAGTAGATCAATCCACAAAGGGGAGCAAGCCCAAAGCTTTACGGAAAGCTTCGAACTTCTCACGAGGAAGCGCCTTTGTGAAAAGATCGGTGAGGTTGTCCTGTGTTGCCACATAGGCCAAGCTGATCTCTCCTGCTAAGAGTCTCTCCCTGACATAGTGATAATGCACCTTAATGTGCTTTGTGCGAGCATGAAAAACTGGGTTTCTCGCAACTGCCAATGTGCTCTGACTGTCAGTGAAGATAGAGGTGGCAGACTCCTGTCCAACGCCCAAGTCAGCCATAAGCCGTCTGAGCCACACACACTCAACCGTAGCTGTGAAAGCTGCCCTGTACTCAGCTTCACAACTCGAAGTGGCCACAGTAGGCTGCTTCTTGCTCAACCAAGATATGCATGAGCTACCGAGCATGAAACAAAAACCACTTGTGGACACTCTTGTGTCATAGCAACCAGCCCAATCTGAGTCCGAAAAAGTATGCAAATCTGGCGGCAATGATCCCCCCTTGGGATAAAACAACCCAAGATGTATAGTGCCACTCAAGTAGCGAAAGATGCGTTTAACTGCCTTCCAATGCTGAGACCCTGGGCTATGCATAAACCTGCTCACCTGTGAGACTGCAAACTGAATGTCCGGCCTCGTAATGCATACATAAATGAGGCAACCAATAGCTGTCTGATAGAGTGTGACATCAAAATGATCTCCAGCATCATGAAGACTCAACTTCAAACCTGTCTCCATTGGAGTAGCAATAGGCTTGCAGTCTTCAAGGCCAAATCTCTGCAACAATGTCTCAATATACTTTGTCTGACACAAAGCAATACCTCCATCACACTGCTTAAACTGTATCCCCAAATAATGATGAAAATGCCCCAAATCTGACATCTCAAAAGAGGCATTCAAATCAGCCTTAAAATCAACAATATGACTCTCATTTGGTCCTGTGAGCAGCATGTCATCAACATATAGAGCAATGATTAGATGTACATCATCCACACGTTTAGCATACAAAGTGCTTTCTGTTGGACTATTTTGAAAACCTTGTGCAGTCAAATATGCATGTATCTTTTCATACCAAGCTCGTGGAGCTTGCTTTAAACCATATAAAGCCTTTTTCAACCTGCACACTTTGTTTTCCTGCCCTGTAAGGTTCCTCTCTCTAAAAATGGGAGAAACACTTAAGATAGTCCGCTAAGTCTTATCTTGGAAAAAATCTCCTATTCATCGACACCTTGACCCTGTAGAGATTCAAGGATACGATTCATAGGTATGACCTAGCTCTATCCCGCAGGGGGAGCGTGATTTTCTAAACATCAAATCACCCATAGGGTAATTGATCAAAAATTTGGGCAACTACTAGACTTGATTTCTAGAGACAACGCTTTTTTCCTCATCTTATGCAAGGCACAGCCGCTGACCTAGCCTTCTAGAATAGAGTTGCCCAAGAACCTAACTATCTAACGTAGGGCTTTCACTTAATTTGTTGGAAAGCTACCCGACTAATCGGGTCCACCCGTCCGTAGGATGGTGCCGTCAGGGCATTCCATCCTCCCACTTTCCACCCTACTCACGCGTCAATTTGTTTTCTAATTAATACTACCACACTGTTTGACATAAATAAACATATTCCTTAATTAGGGCCCTTCTTCACAAGGTTCGTTATAACAGCCTTCTTACACAATACAATCATACCAAAGACAAGATGCAATTATATAAAAAGTTTATACATGAATCCATTTCCATACAAGCCAATCCGGCTCTCTTATTCTTATTCTGCCGATGATCTAGAATTCGGCCTTCCAGTCTCTACATGATGGGCATAACCCTACGGGACCATACACCTCATCGTCGGCTGCTGCTGGCGAGGACTCAAGCCGGCCTGTCGCCCTCGGCCTGTCGCCCTCTCAGGCTCCATCGCTCGATCCTCCCGCCCCTTAGAGGGATGTCTGCACACTAGGGTGGGCTTATTTACCGCACTAGCCTGGGCCCTCAGAACTAGGCAGCCTCATAATCTCTCGCCTCAATCGGCGATCCTTATTCTCCCAAAGGTATGAGGGATACCTTGAGCCATTCCCGGGCTTTGCTAATGACGCCGCCCGGCTACACAAGCACGGAACGGAGTTAGCGTTGAAGCCAAAAAAAAAATCTTGAATTCCAAAGATAACAACTTCAATGCAATTTTCTAAGTATAGCATTCACAATTCATGAAGATAGCAATTTATCGAAAACAACATCACATAATTCGTAATTTCATATAATTTTTATGTCCTCATTTTAAAAGAAAAAGACACCATTCATTAATACTAATTTAAAGAAAAATCTCTTCTTTTGAAAATTAACCAAGCTAACCTGGCCACCGTTTCCTTGAGGGGCTTGAAAAGGGAGGACTGGAGCCGCATCTCCCTCCATCTCGTTGTTACGTGCCCCTCTTGAGGCAATATTTTGCCGTCTCCGAGATGAGGCCACCTTAGGCGTCGCCTTGTAGAGCTCGCTGCTGCGATCGAAACGCTTCAGTCGGATCTGAATTCCGAGCTTGTTTGCTCACCGTATGAGCAAAAGAATATGGCGCACGAACCCTCGCTTGAGTCAAAAATCCCTTACTAAAGTCTACGCAAATGGGGGGGGGAATTGTGAGATGTCCTTAAGGCCAAAGGCAAAAACGTGGAGAGGGCTGGGAGGGGTGGCTGCAAGCCTCTCTGTGAGTCTATTCACACGGGGGGGGAGAAGAGTTAAGGACACTGGCCTCTAGCAAGAGGGAGATGGAGGAAAATTGGCTTATCTGAAAAGAGCCAAATGAGGGGGTGTGAGAGGGGTGGCTGCAAGGGCGGCTGTACTTGCAGCAAGTACGCTACACAGGGACGGACGGCGGTACAACAGGGCATACGTTACACTGAAATGCGTGCTGTGGGGCTGAGGAGCACCCCGGGGGTTTATATAGCTGAGGGGTGAGGGTACGGGCGCTGCGCAAAGCAAGGACGAAAGGACGGTGTACCTTCAAAGGCTATGGATCAGTGGCCTGCATGGGTCTACGGGAAAGGTACGGTATCGGTTGTCTGGGAAAGGAGTGGTACGCATGTACCTTATCTGGTCTGGGTGTCCACCTACGGGTACGCGTGGACCATATAGTGGGCGGCCGTCCTTTGGTTCTTGGACGGCCATTGTACGGGCGCCCTAGTAAGTGTGTACGAACCAAATTTTGGGACGGGGTACCCAAATTTGGGACGCCCGCTTCGATTTGCGTGCCGGACCGCCCCGGGGGGCGAAAATTTTTTTTGTCCGGGAGGTTCTCCTGGTCGCAGGGGTTCAGACCGTTCGTCAATCGGACGTGCGGTCGTGCATTTATTAAGGTTTAAAGGTCGCCGTTTTTTAACTAAAATGATTGAAATTAGCGTATAGGCTTGATCCGGTGTCCGTTTTGGATGCTGTAAAATCCTATATTAGGGTAAAATCGCGCGCAGATTCCAAATTTGGGCTCAGAATTTGAAGATTCTAAGTAAAAATGACTCAAATAATAAAATCATTGATATTTATACCATAAAAACTCATAATTACATGGACATTTCTTTATTAGTGAAGATGGGTATGTTACATCCTTCCCCCCTTAAAGAAATCGAGATGTCCTCATCTCGTCATGAATTGGGGATAATCCTTTAAGAGTGTAGCTTCATCTTCCCAAGTTGCATCCTCTTCAGGGTAATCTTTCCACTGAACTAGATGTTCTACAAGAGTTCTATTTCGGAGTTTCCTTTCCCTAGAATCTATGATGCTACTGGGCTGTAATTCAAGGACTCCTTGAGTAGGGATTACAACTTGTTCATCATCAAGAATATGATCAAGACTGGGGACATATGGTTTTAACAAACTTACATGGAATACATTATGGACTTTGGTATGGGCTGGGAGTTGGAGTTTATAGGCACTTTTACCTAGACACTTGATAACTGCATAAGGACCACAATACCTAGGGCTGAGCTTCTTATATTTCCCAAGTGATAGAGAACTTCGTTTGGGTCGCACTCGTAGAAGAACTTTGTCTCCTTCCTTGAAGATCCTTTCAGACCTCTTGTTGTCAGCATAATGCTTTTGTCGATCTTGGGCAGCTTTAATATCCTTTTGGATAGCCTTGGTTTGTTCCTCCATTTCTTCGAGCATTTTTCTGGATGCCTCAACTCTTATGGTCGGATCAGAGAAATTTAGAGGAGACAAGCATTCTTGCCCATAGAGTGCTTTGAATGGTGACATTCCTATGCTTTGATGATAAGATGTATTGTAGGCAAATTCTACCAGAGGAAGGTATTGAATCCACCTTCTGGGTTCCCGTCCACAGTATGCTCTGAGAATGTCTTCAATTACTTGATTGACTCTCTCAGTCTGGCCATCGGTCTCTGGATGATAAGCTGTGCTAAAGCAAAGTTGAGTCCCCAGAGCTTGAAATAAAGATTGCCAGAATTTTGAAGTGAAGTCAGAATCCCGATCACTTACTATAGTTCTAGCAACTGTTCCTCCGCGGCCTCTGCCACGACCACTGCCTCTTGCACCTTGGTGGGTAGGGGCTCCACGGCCTTGATTTCCTCTGTTACCTTGGGGGAATGATGTTGCCAACTTGGTTGGCTCTAAAGTGTCCCGGCTCATTGCACTCAAAACACAGAGGGCCTTCTCTGGAAGAAGCAGCATACGAGCGGGGGGCAAAAGAGTTGCCTTGTCGCCCTCTGTTGTAGTAGGGGAAATTCTGTTGAGGCTTCTTGTAGGGTTGATCTCTAAGGTTTGCCTCAGGATAAGATCTCTTTTGATTCTTTGGTTTTTTAGCCTTCATTTCTTTCACAAGGGGCTTAGCTCGTATGAGAGCATCCTGTAATGTGCTTGGCCTCATTGCTTCAAGGCGGGAATCTAGGGGTTCATTTAGCCCTTGGCAGAAACGAGCCACTTGCTGGGAAGTAGTCATAACTGGGGCATACTTCCGAAGGGTAATGAATTTGGAATAGTAGTCCTCAAGAGTTAAGCTGCACTGTCTAAGACTAAAGAACTCATTCATCTTTATGGATTCATGGGATGGAGGAAGATATCTTTCCTTCACTGCCTGCTTGATGTCTTCCCACGTTTGAGAATGCTCGGTGACTTCCTTGTCACGGCACCACTGTTTCCACCAGAGTTTAGCATCTCCAGTGAGGCGAAACCGTGCGAGCATAGACTGATTTGCTTCTCCAGTACCGGCAACAGAGAAATAATCGTCCATCGCCTCAATCCAGACTTCAGCATCCTTCTTAACCTTTGAACCTTCTCCTTTAAAGGAGGGAGGTTGCATTTGCTTGAGCAGGAGCTTCTTCTCCTGGGTATCGGTATAAAGCGCATTGGGAAGTGGAGGGTGGTCGTCCTGGCCATCATTGTAAAAAACAATTTTTAAGATTATAAAATTCATATTTGCACAACGCTTAATTTTTGGAGAGTAAAACATTGAAATTATTTTATTTCCAAATATTTACAAGGACAAGTTTTATTACAAAGATCTGAGACTAATATAATTAGTCTTATTTGACATCAAGGGAAATTCCTAGGCTTCACTGTGACATAAGGGTAGAGCGGTCCACATATGTGAAATATGGGGGTTCCGCTGTAGTTTCTAAGACCCTAAAAACTGATGGTAAGGGTGGTAAACTCTGGATTGGGGTAGATCCCAACACCGCTACTCTATCATCAGGTAAGACCTGCATCACTTTGTCATACACCCAACGATCCTGAGGTATGCGAACCCCATCTATAGTCACCGAGGTGTCGGCCCTGGGGGTACCGACAAACCAAAATAAGCGGATCATCTTCAGCTTCTCAATCCAACGAATCTGCTTAAGGTCGGTGGTGAGGTTCCCAGTCTAATCTGCTCGGATGAAGAAGTATCTCGGCCCACGACTCCAGAAATCTCTGCCCCATCCTCTCTGAATACGAGAGAAATGAGGGAGGGATATCTTCTCTAATATTTGCACCATGGTGTCGCGAAACTCGAAATTCGAGGAGTGACCTAGCAGTCTCGAAGATGCATTGGAAAACTAGAAATTTGGAGTAGGCATCTTCCTCTTCCTACAATCATTCAAACATCAATTTAACTTATTTGTTTAAGTAGGATATCTTTACTAATTAGCATTACGTTAGGTAAAACATTTATTACAAAACAGTCCTTAAACTGCAATTCCTAGGAGCCAAACTTGCTCTGATACCAATTGTAAGGTTCCTCCCTCTAAAAATGGGAGAAACACTTAAGATAGTCCGTAAGTCTTATCTTGGGAAAAATCTCCTATTCATCGACACCTTGACCCTGTAGAGATTCAAGGATACGATTCATAGGTATGACCTAGCTCTATCCCGCAAGGGGAGCGTGATTTTCTAAACATCAAATCACCCATAGGGTAATTGATCAAAAATTTGGGCAACTACTAGACTTGATTTCTAGAGACAACGCTTTTTTCCTCATCTTATGCAAGGCACAGCCGCTGACCTAGCCTTCTAGAATAGAGTTGCCCAAGAACCTAACTATCTAACGTAGGGCTTTCACTTAATTTGTTGGAAAGCTACCCGACTAATCGGGTCCACCCGTCCGTAGGATGGTGCCGTCAGGGCATTCCATCCTCCCACTTTCCACCCTACTCACGCGTCAATTTGTTTTCTAATTAATACTACCACACTGTTTGACATAAATAAACATATTTCTTAATTAGGGCCCTTCTTCACAAGGTTCGTTATAACAGCCTTCTTACACAATACAATCATACCAAAGACAAGATGCAATTATATAAAAAGTTTATACATGAATCCATTTCCATACAAGCCAATCCGGCTCTCTTATTCTTATTCTGCCGATGATCTAGAATTCGGCCTTCCAGCCTCTACATGCTGGGCATAACCCTACGGGACCATACACCTCATCGTCGGCTGCTGGCGAGGACTCAAGCCGGCCTTTCGCCCTCGGCCTTTCGCCCTCTCAGGCTCCATCGCTCGATCCTCCCGCCCCTTAGAGGGATGTCTGCACACTAGGGTGGGCTTATTTACCGCACTAGCCTGGGCCCTCAGAACTAGGCAGCCTCATAATCTCTCGCCTCAATCGGCGATCCTTATTCTCCCAAAGGTATGAGGGATACCTTGGGCCATTCCCGGGCTTTGCTAATGACGCCGCCCGGCTACACAAGCACGGAACGGAGTTAGCGTTGAAGCCAAAAAAAAATCTTGAATTCCAAAGATAACAACTTCAATGCAATTTTCTAAGTATAGCATTCACAATTCATGAAGATAGCAATTTCAACGCAATTTATCGAAAACAACATCACATAATTCGTAATTTCATATAATTTTTATGTCCTCATTTTAAAAGAAAAAGACACCATTCATTAATACTAATTTAAGGAAAAATCTCTTCTTTTGAAAATTAACCAAGCTAACCTGGCCACCGTTTCCTTGAGGGGCTTGAAAAGGGAGGACTGGAGCCGCATCTCCCTCCATCTCGTTGTTACGTGCCCCTCTTGAGGCAATATTTTGCCGTCTCCGAGATGAGGCCATCTTAGGCGTCGCCTTGTAGAGCTCGCTGCTGCGATCGAAACGCTTCAGTCGGATCTGAATTCCGAGCTCGTTTGCTCACCGTATGAGCAAAAGAATATGGCGCACGAACCCTCGCTTGAGTCAAAAATCCCTTACTAAAGTCTACGCAAATGGGGGGGGGGAATTGTGAGATGTCCTTAAGGCCAAAGGCAAAAACGTGGAGAGGGCTGGGAGGGGTGGCTGCAAGCCTCTCTGTAAGTCTATTCACACGGGGGGGGGGGGAGAAGAGTTAAGGACACTGGCCTCTAGCAAGAGGGAGATGGAGGAAAATTGGCTTATCTGAAAAGAGCCAAATGAGGGGGTGTGAGAGGGGTGGCTGCAAGGGCGGCTGTACTTGCAGCAAGTACGTTACACAGGGACGGACGGCGGTACAACAGGGCATACGCTACACTGAAATGCGTGCCGACTGAGGAGCACCCCGGGGGTTTATATAGCTGAGGGGTGAGGGTACGGGCGCTGCGCAAAGCAAGGACGAAAGGACAGTGTACCTTCAAAGACTATGGATCAATGGCCTGCATGGGTCTACGGGAAAGGTACGGTATCGGTTGTCTGGGAAAGGAGTGGTACGCATGTACCTTATCTGGTCTGGGTGTCCACCTACGGGTACGCATGGACCATATAGTGGGCGGCCGTCCTTTGGTTCTTGGACGGCCATTGTACGGGCACCCTAATAAGTGTGTATGGACCAAATTTTTGGGGCGGGGTACCCAAATTTGGAGCGCCCGCCTCGATTTGCGTGCCGGACCGCCCCGGGGGGCGAAATTTTTTTTTGTCCGGGAGGTTCTCCTGGTCGTCGCAGGGGTTCAGACCGTTCGTCAATCAGACGTGCGGTCGTGCATTTATTAAGGTTTAAAGGTCGCCGTTTTTTAACTAAAATGATTGAAATTAGCGTATAGGCTTGATCCGGTGTCCGTTTTGGATACTGTAAAATCCTATATTAGGGTAAAATCGCGCGCAGATTCCAAATTTGGGCTCAGAATTTGAAGATTCTAAGTAGAAATGACTCAAATAATAAAATCATTGATATTTATACCATAAAAACTCATAATTACATGGACATTTCTTTATTAGTGAAGATGGGTATGTTACATGCCCTCTTTGAACAAAACCACGAGGCTGCGATACATACACCTCCTCATGCAAATCTCCATTCAAGAACGTAGTCTTTATGTCCAACTGATGTACATTCCAACCTTTATGAGCTGCCAATGCACAAATGCTATGAATGGTAGTCATACGACAAGTGGGAGCAAAGGTCTCATCAAAATCAATGCCCTTTTCTTGAGCATAACCCTTTGCAACAAGTCTAGCTTTATAGCGATCAACACTGCCATCTGGCTTTCATTTCAACTTAAAAACCCACTTACATCCAATGGCCTTTTTACCAATAGGCAAATCACACAAAGACCATGTACCATTCTTCATTATAGCATCATTCACTTTGCATTGCAGCCAACCAATTTTCTGATTTCTGTGCCTCATCAAATGAAAGAGGTCCTTCCTCTTCACACATACTAGACACAGCCAAAGCATAACAATCTAATGCATAAGAGGCATGTTGAAAACCTGAACGAGTACGACTAGACATAGGTGCATCAATTTTACTATCACGCAAGGTTTGCACCAGCCATTTAGGCATACCTCTAGCCTGCTGCTCATTTTCAGCCCTATCCTCATAGATTACATCCTGTAAATTTGCATCAGAAATAGGCTGATCTATGATGTCATTTGAAATCTGTATAGGCTGAATTTTTGCCTCGTTAGGACTTACATTTGAATTCTCACCTGTAAACAGAGGCAACAGCGTATCAAATACATCCCGTGAGCTCACACCTGTCTCTTTGGTACATGATAACAAAGGCTGTACAGCATCTTCCACAAAAACTACATCTCGACTAATCAAGATACGCTTTGACTGCGGATGATACAATCTGTAACCCTTGCTCTCAGCACTGTAACCAATAAAAATGCATTTGACAGCTTTATCATCCAATTTTCTGCATTGTTGCACAAGCACTAAGGCATAGGCCAAGCAACCAAAGACACGCAAGTGACTAATAGAAGGCTTCCTGCCATGCCAAGCTTCGTATGGAGTAATAGACTGCAAGGCCTTAGTGGGACACCTGTTGAGTACATATGCAGCACACATGACAGCCTCAAGCCAAAACGCATGTGGCAAAGCTTGGCTCTTGACCATACATCGTGTCATCTCCATAAGTGACCTGTTTTTCCTCTTAGCAACACCATTTTGCTGAGGGGTATACGGCACTGTACATTGGTGTTTTATCCCACGACTAGCCAGAAATGCATCAAACTCTTTAGACATGTACTCCCCCCCTCGATCAGAACGGAGGGTGCCCACAGTACAATTGGATGCATTTTCAACCATAAGCATAAACTGTTTGAAGCACAAAAACACTTCGGACTTTGCCTTCAGTGGATATACTTATGCATGCCTTGAGTAATCATCAATGAAAGTCACGAAGTACAAGTGTTTACCAAATGACGGAGTTTGCATAGACCCACATACATCACTATGTACAAGTGGCAATTTGCGAGTGGCCCGCACAGAACCATCCCTTGGAAACGCAGAACGCTGCATTTTGCCCAAAATACACCCTTCACAAACATGTTTTAATGGTGCCTCCAGAGGGGGCAATGAAGCAACCATATCAAATTTCTGCAAACGCAGCAAACTAGCAAAGTTCAGATGACCAAAACGAGCATGCCATAGTTTTGCATCTGAAACTGCCTTTTCATCAGAAACTGCATTTGCTGAATCTTTCACACACTTGTCATAAGAATTGAGCCTATACAGCCCACGAAACAAGGTTCCAGATACAATAATCGTATCACCAGAAGTCAAATCATGAACAGTACATCCGTCATCCACAAATTTGACTACAAGTCCAAGTCTAGCAAGCGCAGAGACAGACAATAGATTCTTCTTTATCCCTGGCACATACAAAGCATCTGAAAGTGTGAAAGCACTGCCATTTGCAACAGTAAGCATAATTTTACCAATGCCCTTCACTGGGTAAGAAGCATTATTGGCACATGTGACAGTATTCCCATTAGGGACAGCCTCGAGGAGTGAACATATCACGATGCGAGGTAATGTGCTTTGTAGCACCACTGTCAAAATACCATACATGAGAGTCAACAGAAACTGCCAAACATGCATTATGTACAGATGGGTCATACTGGCAATACACACTAAACGCCCACCATTCTGTATCCTGCACAACATTTGCAGAATCTGCATTTGTAGAAGCATCCGCTATTGTGGCTACATTTAACTCTTTCTTCTTTGCCTCTGTAGCCTTTAGCTTAGGGCAATTCTTAATGACATGATTATTTGCCTTATAATAGCTGCACTTGATCTTTTTCTTGCCTTTATCAAGAGCCTTCTCAGACTTATTGTTGCTACCTGTGGAAGAAGAAGAAGTTGCAGACCTATTAATAGGAGAAGAAACAGTGGAAGGGGCTACCTTACCACTTCTTCTCTGCTGGGCAGCAATAAATGCCTGATCAACTGCACGCTGCCTAGCCCCCTGTTTTGCCTGGACTGCGCTTCTTGCAAGAGCTTGTTGACTAAATTATCATACTTGATAACATCAGGTCTGTCCTCAGTAACAAGTCTCCATGTGGAAGCAAAAGTCTGATATGACTCAGGTAAAGCATCTAGAACAGTCTGCACAAGAGAATGATCATGAATAATCTCACCTGAAGAAATCAACTGTTCCTTGAGATCTTTAATCTCAGCAAGAAAAACATTCATGTCATCATCTTCTTGCATAATCTTCGATTCTAGCTCTTTACGCAGGTAAGAGATTTTTGCCTCGTTTTACGACCTGCATACAAACCAGCTAGAATATCCCAAGCATGTTTTGCTGTTTTAGCTGAACGAATATGTGGGGTGATGTTACGTTTTGACAGAAAGTGTAATCAAGGCATGAGCCTATGCATCTTTACCATCCCAACGAGCTTGTTCAGCAATAGGTAAAACAGCAGCAACAGTAGAGCTGCTAGAACCTGCAACATCCTCAACAGATCCTACATCCACAGAACCTGGACGTACATCCATACCCTGCACAATGTTCCACACTCCTTTTGCAACCAAAACATGCTGCATCATGTATGCCCAAAGTGGGTAGTTGCTGTCTCCATCCAGTTTGTCTTCATCAGCAGCAGCAGCAGACAACATGCGAAATACATCATTGCTGTTATCAGCCATGGCCACTAACTGAAACTGATGCAAAAGCTACCTGTAATGAAGCAAAGACTGAACAAAAAACAACTCGTGCTATGTAGCACGGTCCACAATAGAACATGTATGCCTGTTTTGCAGAAAACTGCACTGTCAAAATTTTTGCAGAAAATGACGAAAACACCTGTGCAGAACTTGAAATGCAAAAACGGAGCCCGAAACGACCTCAGATGCGATTTCTAAGAACGCTAAGCCCTATGGGCTTGTTTGCAGAGTTTAGGGACTTGCAAGCGCTCGTGAAAGTTCACCTCAATTGGAGAACGTGAGTCGAAGGGTGCCGACGCCGTAGCCCTGGGAGCCGATGCCTGTTCTGATACCAATTGTTGGAATTAGGGTTGTAGGAAAGCACACAAAGCTTGAAGAAGAAGAAGCAAGAATGCACACAACACAAAGTGTATTAGATTGTATCAATGTACAAACGATAAGTTAGCCCTAGAATTATGGGCGTATATACAAGCCGGGGGAAAAAACCTCCTAAAGAGGGAAAAAGTGCCCCGGCGGTCCTAAGTGTGTTCACACACATCACTGCCTATATATATGGCAACAGGTATCAGAGCACAAGGCACTCTCCTTTTTCCTAAAAGGAAATGATCCTTAATGCAAATCGGCTTGAAAACTAAGATAGGTGATTGGTTTTCAAAAGAGCCCCAAGTGCATTTGGAAAAGCCTAGCATCATGGTGGGAGAGCCATCTACATGGCCAAATTTTAATTTCAAAGATGATGACGAGAGCATGCAAGGTATGCAAGCCTTACGGCTCTTACTTGCAAAGCTCCGGGAGGCTCGAGACAAAGGCTCAAGACAACCCTCACCTAAAGCTGACTATTGCTAAAGATGCAAGATCTTGCTCTCACTAGTACCATATAGCTACCTTCTGGAGTACATGAGCCTCTTCCTGGTGGCGATTAGAAAGAAAGAGACCCACGGGTCCATGATAATCTCTGGAAGATGTGCAAGAAGCTTCACCTCAAGAACTTATGCCGAAAGGCAAGGAACTTGAGGAGGGAGAGAAGGGCAACAAGGATGAGCATCAAGCACTTAAAACTATGAGAGGCAAAAAGGAAGAGCATGAATGCTCGACCAAGAGGTGAAGACATTCCTCTAGTAGTGACTCTTCTTCGTCCTCCAAAAGTGGTCACAGTTCTTATGGCCATTTCCATCGGCGAAGGAGAGAACCTCCTTCAAGTCCAATGAGCTCTAACTCAAGGGAGGTTTCTTCCAAAAGGGCATCTTCTCCTCCTCATCAGGCCAAGCACAAAAGGCAAAAACATGCTGCTTGGAAGAGGTCGAAGAAGCTACGAAAGTTCAAGGAGGAAAATAAACAAGTGATCTTTTAGACCTATGATGGTAGCTATGGCGACGTGGATAAAGTTCTAACCTTTATCCAATAGTTTGATGCTGTATTTGAAGGCGGGTCCTTCATGGAGTCCTCAAAGCTTTGAAATGTTGCAATGTATTTGCAAAAGATGGGTCGCCAATGGTGGACTAACCTCAGGACTCAAGGTATAGCCCCGAAGACTTGGTCAGTGATGCATGACGCAATTTAAAAACAATTCAGTCTGAAGATGATGTCCTCACAGCATGGCGTAGTTGAGGGCGAGTCACTTCCTAAGTATGTGGAATGGTTTTGGGATGCATGTCTCAAAGCGTCAGTTTACATAAAGATCAAGGATCGAGAGCAACGATAGCAATTTTGTGTTGGGTTACCAAATGAAATCCGGATTTATGCTCAAGGTTACTGGCCAAAGACAATTGCTACAATAATCCATCATACTTTAGTGGCATTAAATCTCTTCAAATTGAATAATCAACCAAAGGATTGAAAGCCTAGTGTGACCTCAACAATCACACCTAGTGCAAGGACAAGTGGAATCCCCAACGCAAGGAACAATTGCAAGAAGTGGGGAACCAATGGTGCATACAAGGGGTCGAATCGACTCTCACCAGAGGAGCTTGAGAAGTATCGCAAGGAAAACAGATGTTTTCGCTGCGGGTCACAAGGTCATTCTTATCGTGAATGCCCACAAAGGGACCCAAGACGTGATACTCTTCGAGAGTAAGTAATGTTATGTCTCTCTCTCCAAATGATTCTCAAAATGCTACTCAATTATGTTATGTTTGGGGCAAAGTCTGGGATCAACAAGCTATTGTTTTAATTGATCTAGACTCCACACACAACATGATTTCAAGGGAGCTAGCAGAGAAGTTGGGAATAAAGGTTGAAGAGATGGGACCAGCACTAGAAGCACACGGGGCATTCAAAGGCCAACAAGTACTCCTCTCATTGGCAAGCTCTGCATTCATGTGCAAGGATATGTGGACCAAGAAGAGTTCTTCATCTCACCCTTGCTGCACCAGGATGTGATTCTAGGAGCCCCATGGTTTAAAGTCGGCCAAGTTAATTTTTCACGAAAGATTTATTACCTTTGTTCATAGAGGTAGAGATATTACTTTAAGGACTCAAGATAAAGGGAATACAATCCCTCTTGTAGATCACAGGTCTTATAATAAATCAATCAAGTCAATGCTTTCTTTGTATATGATTTTTGTGAGAGATCTTAAGTCTGAGTCAAATGGTATGCATAAATCTTCCTCTAGCCAAGACAATGAGTTGAAGTCTTTCTTAGATGAACATGCTGACTATTTCTCTGAAACATTACCTATAGAGTTGCCTCCAACAAGAGGATTAGACGATCATAGGATTGACCTAGTTCTAGGCATGTCTCCTCCTAAATAGGCCTCCTCATTAGCGCACGTAGCAAGAAGAGATAATGGCTCAAGTAAATGAGCTTTTGGAGAAGGAAATGATACAACTAAGTTCCTCTCCATTTTGCTCTCCAATGCTTCTAGTATAGAAGAAGGATGTTTCATTTTCGCATGTGTGTGGACTATTGTGCACTAAATAAGGGCACTATTAGGAACCGTTTTCCGATCCCAAGGATAGAAGATATCTTTGACAAGCTACAAGGCTCATGCTACTACTGTAGAATTGACTTAAAGAGCGGCTATCACCAAATAAGGATAGTCTCGGAAGATATACATAAGACAGCATTTCACACAACTTTCGGGTTTTACGAATTCTTAGTGATACCATTTGGTCTAACCAATACTCCTGCCACATTCAATGGGATGATGGATAGGATATTTAGACCATATCGCTCTTTCACATGAGTATTCTTTGATGGTATTATAGTTTTCTCAAAGACACTAGGAGAGCATAAGGTGCATCTAAGAAAAGTGTTTGAAGAGCTTAAACGTAATAAGCTCTTTATAAATGGCAAAAAGAGTGAGTTCTTCCTTGAGGAGATCTGCTACCTTGGACACATTATCTCCAAGGAAGGAATTAAGATGTATCCTAAAAAGTTGACGGTCATTGAAGGTTAGCCTCAACCAAGGAATCTGCATGAGCTAAGAAGTTTTATAGGCGTCTGTGCCTATTATCACAGATTCATAGAAAAGTTTTCAATGATCGCTAGTCCTCTGCATGGTTTAACAAAGTAAAAGGTTAAATATCAATGTGGATGGCAACGGAAGAGAGTGCCTTTAGGAATCTCAAGACTAAACTCATGACGCAACCTCTTTTGAAATTGCCAGATTTAAATAGGCCTTTCGAAGTACACGGTGATGCATGCCGCGATAGTTTAGGAGCTGTGCTCCTACAAGATGGTCATCCAATTGCATACGAAAGTAGAAAGCTTAACGACCAAGAAAAAGTGCTTGGAATTTATGAAAAGGAACTCTTAGCCGTTATCCATACACTAGATTCATGGAAACACTATTTGCTAGGGACTCCCTTTGTTTTGCTTTACGGACCATCAAAGTCTTTGTTATTTTATGACACAAACAAAGTTGAGTGATAAGTAAATGAGATGGACTAATTTCCTTTCTCAATTCAATTTTCACATAGCTCATGTGCCACGGAAGCGATACTTGATGATTACAAGAGCGATCCTAACTTTGCTTCAATCTATGAGAAAATTGAGCAAGGCCACAATGTTTCTCCTTACTCCATCAAGGAAGGGTTCCTGATGTTTGGCTCTAAGCTATGCATCACCAAGACTCTTCGGGATAAGGTCATGCAAGAGTGTCATGAACCTCCTTATGCCAGCCATAGAAGTACTCAACCAACGATTCAAGCCATGGAGATATATTTCTTTTGGCCTACAATGAGGTAATATGTAAATGACTATATCTCACAATGCATGGTTTGTCAGAAGGTTAAGTATGATAGACACAAGTCCTATGGTCTATTATAGCCTTTACCAATTCCGGCTCTCCAACATAGCTTTTGAGAAGATCAAGAATGATAGAGTTCACAATTTCTGATTGCCCATCCGTTTGAGGGTGATAGGCCGAAGAGAAATTGAGCTTGGTGCCCAAATTTTCAAATAGTCCTCTCCAAAAGAGACTTGTCATTCTTGGGTCTCTATCGCGGAGACTATTGAACTTGGCATTCCATGGTACTTGAAAATTTAGGATATGAATATGGTAGCCATGTGGTGTGACCTAATAGACTTCCTAACAGGAATAAAATGAGCCTGTTTACTAAATCGGTCTACCACATGCTCCTCCATATGCAGGGCACCATGGCATTCAAGCTACTACTCAAGCAATAGAAACCTATTTCTATTGGCCCTCCATGCTCAAGGACATCCATGATTATGTAGAGCAATGCATGGTATGTCAAAAGGTCAAATATGATAGAGGAAGAGCCCCTGGATTGTTGCAACCATTACCAATTCCAGAAGCTCCATGGGAGAGTATTTCAATGGACTTCATCTTTGGATTACCAAAGTCCATACATGGAAATACAGGCATATGGACATTAGAGTGCAAAAAATATACGTCACTAATATACAACAAAAAATTTACACCCACCACAAGAAGAATAGTACTTATTGTTTGGCTTGCATCCTATGGCTTGCTCATGACCAAGAGCAAGCTCCTTGTGCATGTTGAATCAGAGCTTAGATGGTTGATGATTTAGGGGGTGGCATATAAGACCTTTAATTTTTCCTTTCCAGTGCTTGTTTTGCTGAGGTTTTGAATATCTTTCTTCTTAGCTCAAAATCATTCTCTAGAGCTACGTCTTAACATCATCCAATCTAGTAAATTGTATTTTCTAGGAACCTAATGTCCCTTCTCATCCTACACATTTACAACCTCTATAGTATCAATAGACCACTTAGCTCTTCTTCTCTCCACCATTTGTAAATCATATCATGAACCCATGCAAAAGTTTTCTTAAGCACCTAAACTTCAAAGACTTGATAAAACATGTAAACAAGATCTGTGCATGAGAAGAAAGCTAGACTCTTTACCTTTTAAGCCCCTTTGTACAACCCAAGAATGGATCTCTACACCTAAGAATAGCCTACTTAACCCAAGAATAAAAGGGGTATAACTGTAAAGGGAAATAAGAAAACCTTAAATAAAGAATAAAAAATAGAAGACATACTCACATTAAACTCTTAGAGATAATCATGCTTACATTTTGATTATTACAGATCCAAATGGGCTCAAAAGTGATCACCCAAGAACTTTCTTGTAATATTCCTCCCCCAGCCTCTCAGGATGTCCAGTATCTTCCCCTGTAATCAATTTGCTCTTCATAAATATAAAAGATCTTGTTTCTATCAGTTTTGGCCTAGAGAGAGAACATCTTCTAAAGAGTGGTTATTCAGATTTTAAATATTTTTGGATAGAAAAATACCTCATCTTATTAAAATAACTTCCCCTAAAACAGAAGTTCAAAAAGATTTTCAGAAGGTGCATTAGAAATTAAGTATAATTTGTTCAAGAGGCATTCTCCTGGGGGTGAAGATTTTTTTCGAAATTTTAAATTAAGGTTCTTATGGACCAATAAGATTTATCCAAATGTATGGAGGAGATAAATGAAGAAATAAAAGAAAAAATCTCCAAAAATGAGTAAATACTCACATAAGATGAAGAGTTGACTAAGGACAAGGTTAATAGTTAAAAAAGAGAGATATTTAGGTGAAATGATGCATTTTTGACACCTCTGCATGGGAGAATTTTCCTCATGAAGAGGGTGCCTATTTCAGATGCTTGAATGAGTTTTAAACTCCCAAATAATGGGATATTTTTATCTCTCCTCTCTCCTGTTTCAACTAGATCCAAAAAGTGAGCAAAACTGACCTAAAAATGGTCAAAAATTGACCAAACTGATCTGGAAAATTCTAGAATCAGTTTGCTTGGTTAGAGGCTCACTTTTTCCTATAAATAGAAGCCCTCCCCTTTGTTGAAACTCAATAGTGTTTTTGCACTGTTACCCTGCCTCTCCCAAGTGCCAAAAACAATGAATTTTACTCATAATTCATTAGTTTTTGACCTTCCCTCTTCCAAAAGATTTGTTTCCAAACAAGAGTAGAACCCTCAAACCATCAAGCCAAAGGAAAGCTCTTAAATTATCAATGTAAGTTGTAGATTCTTCTCTTTTTCATTCTTTTATGGTTTTTATGGTTTTTTATGATTTTTGTCTTCTCTAAATGATGTTATGCCTCATTTTGCAAAAGGCATTCCCCTCTCTTCTCTAGTAAATCCAACCATTCTCTATCCTAGATAAATGATTAATGATTGAAGCCAAGTTTTTTATAATGTTTGTCTTAAATAAGTAGAAACATGTTTACTTTAGAATAATTTCAATACTCTTGGTGCATTTTTAATTAATTTTAGAGACTTAAAAATTAAAAAATGGTCAGCCATACAAAGGAGGTTATGGTGAAATTATTAAAAATTAGTGAAATAAATTTCATCTTTTATTATTCTAAACAAGTAATCCTTATGGTTTCTATATTCTAAAGTATCATTTTCATGCATAGAAGATGCATTTTGATTATTTGTATAAAAAAATAGTATTATTATAAAAGTATTACTTTCATTATATTTGATTTTCATGCATAGAAGTATGCATAAAAGATTTTTTTTTTAATTATAAAAGTGTTACTTTTATCATATTTGATATTTATGCAGTGTTACTTTTATCATATTTGATATTTATGCATAGAAGTATGCATAAAAGATTATTTTTTATTATAAAAGTGTTACTTTTATCATATTTGATTTTCATGCATAGAAGTATGCATAAAAGATTATTTTTTTATTATAAAAGTGTTACTTTTATCATATTTGATATTTATGCATAGAAGTATGCATAAAAGATTATTTTTTAATCATAAAAGTGTTACTTTTATCATATTTGAATTTCATGCATAAAAGTATGCACAAAAGATTATTTTTTTATTATAAAAGTGTTACTTTTATCATAAATGATTTTGTGCTTAAGTTAGCTGCATAAAAGAAATTCTTTTATATTAAAAGAGTGATTTTCATCATAAATGATTATATGCATAAAAGATATTTTTTAATATTAAAACTGTGATTTTTATCATAAATGATTTTATGCATAAATAGGATGCATAAGAAAAGAATTCATGCCAAGTAGCCAGTTAAAAAGAACAAATGGATTCCAAGTAAGCGTCAAAAGCCAATCGAATGGAAAGGAAAAAACACATACTTCTCTCTCTCTCTCTCTCTCTCTCTCTCTCTCTCTCTCTCTTAGTGGTGTAGGTGGTGGTCATGCCATCATCCAAGAGTTTTGATCTCCTAATTTGTTGACCCCTTCCCTCCCACTGGAAACCTCCCATACCCATTAGAATATTCCCAAGGTTTCTTTTTTGTAGGTTCTTTTTCCCTCCCAAGGGTGATCCTAAGCACTCACTAGTTTTACATGACCTTCAATTTGTATAAGAAGCCATTCTCTTACATTGAGAAGGAGGCACTTTGTATGCACTTGTTTTCGGCCTCATAGGCCAGGTTTGGTCTTTGAGAATGTGAATCTCTCTCTCTCTCTCTCTCTCTCACTCTCTCTCTCGTCCATTTCTCACCTTGTTATCATAAGGATTTTTATAAATTGTAAAAGTAATTTTTTAAAGTCCCCCAAAGGGTATGAGTGTGTTGACAAATGAGTGTAAACGGGTTAAATATCATGACATCATGTGCACATCTACATTTTGTTAAGAAGAAAATGTAAGCATCTTGTTGATTTCATAATGTGGCCATATGTACAATTTGGCTTTGGATGGAAGAAAAAAAGGGAGAGAAAAAGCCAGCTGCCTCAGGCAGCTGTGCGGGAACTCCATCTTGGCTTCCATACCTTTATGCTATTGAAACTACCTGGAAGAAAACTAAGTGATAGTGTGCATTATAGCCTAGCCTGGGCTATGAAACGTGAATAGGTGTGCATCATGGCTTATATGTGGCAAACCATGAGAGAAGGCAGAGAAGAACTAACGAGCAGAAGCCGCCTTTCTGCCGAGTGGAGATGGCTTAAGAGGCCTGCAGGCTCGAGCAAGAGAAGAAGGACGCTGAAGCTTCCAGCTTCCACAATTATTAGTTCCGCTTAGCTTAATGCTCTTTCTCATGCTGCTGCTGCTGCTCACATGAACCTGCAACGTATCCGCAAGACGCATTGTGTCGTGCTCGCATCCTTGCAGCATTGCTGCTGTCGCCTGGACCTTCATTAACTGCCTGTGCACCAAAAAATTTCTTGCCTTATTGCGTGGTAATGAAGAGTGGATATACTGGCAAGGCTCCATGATTACTGTATACAATTCAACGTAAGCTTAGACTGTAGAATATTAGTGGGCTCTGGGGATTTGATTTTCTTGAAGGCCAACTCCGTTTATAAAGGTAGCTCTGTGCAGGAAAATTCTCCGTGTGAGATCAACATTTTTTGGAAATGAAAACTGAGTGTATCAATCCACATCCTCACACACACATCTGCGTGCTTTTTCCTAGCCTTCTGAGCTGATTTCCAAGGTTGAGTAGCTGGCTTGCATGGTGTTTTGTATGTGCATGCAAAAGAAAGGTGATTTTGTCCAGCAAATCCTGGACTGCTTGTCTCCGCAAATCACAGTTTGAGCCAATAAACAATTGACACGATAGCTGACCTGGAAAAAGCTATTCCAACGCATATCCTTTTGCAACAAATACCAAGGTTCTCTACAGTTGAATGGATGGCCCATTGGGCCTTGGCTTTTCACTTTTCAACACATTGACGTGGCAGTGTTGTAGTAAGGCCCTGGCTCACATGTGTTCACGCGTCTTGCTTTCATTGGTTCAAATTCCACGTAAGCGGACATTTGCCAATGCCGTCAAGTGATAATTTGAGTGACAGGTGTTACTTTATAAAGCTATATATAAAGCTCTCATTAAGACCCGTGTTGCACTCAGGTTTAATAGGGGTATTGGAGGGGAGATTTTTCAAAAATTACTAATTCCAACATCTTTGGCTAGATCATTGTGACCTTCCTACTACTTGATGATGTCAAATGCAACAATGTGAGTACATAAGAATTACTGGTGATGTTGAAATCTCACTGCTTCCCCTCATACATTCCTCCAATAGAATTAGAGAAATAATATGAGAATAGTATTGTTGCATGGCTATAATCTTGCAAACATTCTACATGTCACCTCAGTCATAGTTTTGTTCTTGCCTTCACTAAGGCTAAGTGTCTTCTAGCTCGAAAATACTCATTTTAAAGCTATACATAAAGTACTCATGCTCCCTATTTTAGCTCTAATAAGCCACAATGTATAAAGAAATAAACAACACAACCCTTCACACCAATTTGAGAAGTGACCATAGCGGGCATTCCCCAAAGAATCATCTATAGTTAGAGAAAGTATACCGATTATGACAACCTCATGAGATTTTCTAGAGACCAAACCATGTACCTAGCTAGGTGTTGATGCTCGTTTTTCGTACACAATCTTTTTATGACAACAATACGACCTCCCCACACCTTTTCTCGCTTGTTTTGGTAACCCCCCATAGTGTTTTAGCAATAAGTAGTTTGCTTTTTTTTCAAGGAGGGCACACATGGCACCAACAAGGTTAGACTATTGTCAACAACATCATGTGGTTAGGTGGGATGTGGGTCATGCTTCTCTCCTAATGCAATTATCTACGCTTGCATGATAAGGCAATGTGAATCAAGGGCTGCTAAACAAGTTGTTTAAGGAAATCTTTAGCAGACATTTTCATCGGGCATGGTGCTAGGCAGAATTGTGGATAGACATGTATGCCAAATGTGGATCTTGTCCATGCTATGTATGATGGTGGATGGTTAAACAACCTTTTGGATAGCCGCCTAGCCGCTTATGCTTGCATCTTGAAAATCCATGGTATTATGGAGCAGTGGCTAGGGCAACAAATCAATGATGTGATTGTTCGCCATAGGTGCATTTGGAAGCTATGATGCACTAATAGACATGTAGGTCAAATGAAGTAGACGAGTGTGGAATCAAATTCATGATGCACTAATAGACATGTAGGTCAAATGAAGCAGACGAGTGTGGAATCAAATTCATGACAAGATTGCAAGCCAAGGGGCATGGAAGAAAGATATCATGGTTGGTAGGGCCTTAGTAGACATGTATGTCAAATGTAGAGCTCTTTCATAAGGCACATAGGCTTGAGGAGCTATTCTTGGGATAGTGTCTCTTAGGGTGCATTTAGTGCTAGAAACACAAGAAGGTCAAGCTAAGAAAGCACTAAGTTGCTTTGCACTATTGTAGCACACGGATGTACTTCTAGAATGAGGTCATTTATGTGTGCGCTTGCATAGCCATCGACAATGGCAAGATTGCAAGGTAGGCTTTCCTGTGTAATGACTAGACATTTAAGCTAAATGCAGAGCTCTTTCAAAAGCATGTGCTTGAGGGCCTCCCTTCTAGGAATGTTACCTCTTGAAATGTTACACTGAATGTAGGATACTCTCGAGAGGGTCAAGCTTAGTAAGCACTAATTGTGCTTTGTGCTAATGCAACACAAGGACACTCTCAAAATGCAACCACTTATGTATGCAACCTAAAAGCTTGGGAAACCATTGAAGCTAGGAGAGACAAATCCATCAAGAGAGTGCAAGGTGAAGGTTGCTGCTACAGAAAGACATTGTGCATTAGCAATACCCTTAGTGAGTGAACATGAATGCCAAGCACGGCTCTCTTCAAATGGCACATGTGCTTGAGAGGCTAATATAGTCATGGATACTCAAGCCAAAGATGTTCACCTATAACTGCCCTGAGCATTGAATAAATGTAATGTGAGGGCATCCTTGCAAATGCAGCAACTTATGCCCATGCCACCATGGAGCTATAACAAGATGACCACATCCAAGATTGTAGGAGGGCAGGGATTGTCATAGAATGCCATTATGCTAGGCAAGGCAAGTATGACTGTAGAATGGTATTTTATGCGAACATCTATGTCAAATATAGAGCTCTTTTATAAGGCACACAGGCTTGAGGAGTTTTTCCTGGGATGCTATTTCTTGGGGTGCTCTAAGAGTGGGACATGCACAAAGAAGGTCAAGTTAAGGGAGCACTAGATTGCTTTGTACTAATGTAGTATGAGGGTATCCTTTTGAATGCAGCCACTTATGTATGCCTCTCAAAGCTAGTGCCACCACTTGAGCCAGATAGACAAGGGCAAACAAATCCATGATGAGATTGTAAGGCAGGGATTGTTGTGAAATGATAGCGTATAAGGCAATACTCTAAGCATTTTTATGGCTTTTGATCACTTCCTTATGGACATGCATTTCCTTATGGACATGCATTTCAATGTTTTAGAAAAATATTTTTTCGAACAATGCCATACACATGTATGAATCGAAATAACGAGAGATATTTTTTTGTTAACTTGGATACCTTTGCTGAGTAGAGATGGACGATAGTGTATGCTAAGAGGCAGAAATCGCAGCATAAAAACGCACTTCAAATAAGCTCCATCACAGCATAAAAACGCACGTCAATATTGTGGGATAAAAAAGGCCTTCCTTTGATCTTTATAGAGGTGGAGGTGACAGTCGGTGTATTGGGCTAGAATGACAATAGGTGGGGAGAAAAGGGTCGGCTAAAGGAAACGTTCGGTGCAGAGGAGGAATCAAATATAATAAAACGAATTTTTTTATTATTTTGAGCAGCTCTTCGTAGGCCTGTGTGCGCAGGCTATCTGTTGACCAGCAACCCCTGCACCCCGACGCAGGAGACCCGGTGGCACCCATACTCTCTGCTGAGCGATTCGCGCGCCCCCCTTGCTGCACCTCGCAGCCGACGGCGGTCCTGCCCCTCATTTGCCCCTCATTTGAACTTATGTACTCCTTGGTTCTTCCCCTGGCAACTTCCAAGTTCCCGTGCAACGGCTCGCGGCAGCAGCAGGCCTAGTGGCCACATGCTCCCCTCTATCAAGTGCTTATGCTCTTGATTCCTTTCCTCTGCTCCAATGCGGTGGCCCCTCCCTTGTTTTCAGTACAGCCCCATACTTGGTCGTTCCCCTTGATTGTCTCCTGCTCCAGCACATCAACCCTTCCCTTCAGCACTACTGCTCGCCTGCCGTTGTCTCCTCACGACCTTTTGCTCAACAGCCACGTGCCGCATCCCCAGGCTTCCTCCCTTCCTGCTTGATTGCACCGACAAGGGCTAGGCCCTTGCCTCATCATCAAAGTTGTCCCGATGGGGTATAGGCCCCCACCCTATGTGGCCCGTGCCTCATCTTCTCTCTCTCTCGAACTGCTCGCTCGCGCCAAAGTTGTGATCCTTCCCCTGTCCTTGATGCTTGTCTACAGTAGCCATGCGGCTATCTCCATGCCATCCCGTTGCTTCACAACAAGTGCCAGCCCTTGTGGTTATCCCCTTGCTGAAAAAAACAAAACCTTGCCCCGTCTTTTCCATGCATGGCTGCCAATCGCATTAATGTGACTACGTTCTCTCTCTGCTCCTCGTGCTATGCATGGCTGTAAGGGCAGGCAAGCGCTCCAATCTCTCTTTCTCTCTCTTTCCCTCCTTTGTAGTCGCAACCCTACCCTCACCATCACCCGCTTGCTCTCACTCCACACGCTCCCCAGCAAGATCATGGTCTATTCCACCCTTTTTTCTCACACACTGACAAATGATCACTCCCCTACACTCACACATGCATCCCTATACTCACACACACATACACTTACTTTCTATAAGAAACGAATCACACATGCATCCCTATACTCACACACACATACACTTACTTTCTATAAGAAACGAATCACACACCGTCTTCTGGTGCACCTTACGCGCACACCCACACCTAAATACATATGGGCATGGATGTTTGCACCCCCAACCCCCTAAGTTTATAAGCACATGTGAACCCCCCTCTTGAGCATCTATGCACTTATGCATGGTTGATACATACACACACACACATAGACTTGCATAAGCATGCATCTATGACACAACACTTGGCACATACCATCGCACATAGACAGGCACTTACACACTCAAGTGCACTCACATATCTATGTTTTGCACACACAAAAGCATCTCTTGCAATCCTATCCATATGCACATGCATACATGCACATGGTGATAATTAGATGCATATCTAACCCTACAAGAGAAACATAAACATGGACCCATATAATATAGATTTGTGCACATGCCTTTACCCATGTAGCTTGATACTCTCAAACACATGGATATAAGATATGCCATGTCCTTATACGCATATATGAAAGCATGAATGCATGCACCAAGATAAGTGCTTACAATTCACATGCATTCATGCATGCATATGAATTCATGCACACATAAGATTTGGCACCATTATGACATAGTAGCATGTATGTACTTATTGTCAAGTAAACATCTATATATGATCATACTCTTGGAGACTTAAGAAAGGCATACACACTTGGCTATCTACCTACATGGCATAGAATATATGCGTACCTACATATGCATCCTATGGGCATCCATGATGTACAAAGAAGTATGCTAATTATCACCATACAAGTCCATTCAAAAAATAACCATTGGGGCCATTAGGCCATGGACGCAAGCCATGAGCATCCATGTGGCATCACATAAATGGCATGACATACGACATCGATGGAAGATATCTACGATGAGATACTCTGCTCATCAGACGATCATCTAGAGCATAATCACCACCATGCTTGGTGTGCACTTTTTTCATTAGCGGCAATGGTGAGAGTTAGTTGTGGAGCATGGCGACAGCGACGACAAAGGAATCCACTCCAACTTACTTATTACCTTTTTTGTAAAAACATGAAATGTATATACATAAGCCCTTATGAAACCTTTTTTTTGTAATTTATCCTCTCACTAGCCAGCTCACCTTATCCCCCCACCTCATCCTTTGAATTTTCTTCCCCACATGCTAATAAAAAAAATCTACACACTTATACCCCCTCACCCCTAGTTGTATAAATACCCCCCTCACTTCTCATGCAAGGGGGCTCAAGCTCATACCTCTCTCGTCATGCTTATGGGGCTTACTCTCATACTTTTTCCTTCATGCAAGGGTGCTTAAGCTGATTCACACGCTTCATGCTCGTGTTTTGGGAGCCCAATGCTAAGAAGCCTCATGCTTCTCCTCCTTTGGGCCTTTCCACTGAGCCTTTTGGTCTCCATGCTTCTCTCCATCTCTTATAGCTTCCCTTATAAAATGTCCCTACTCTCTTGCTTTGACCCAATACCCTTGAGGCTTAAGCACACACTAGTTGGCCTCTTAGCATGAGCTATCTTCTTCATACCCTCTCCTCCATGCTCAATCACGCACCCCTTGCTTACCCTTGTGCATCTCTTAGCTTGCGCTATGGCAACCTCTTACGTTAGCACCATGGTACATCTCTCTCATTTGGTTCATGATCTTCCCTTGAGTGTTTAGCTTAGCCACAACAAACTCCCTCTCCCCTTTCATGATTCAATTCATGAGTGTTTGCAAGAGCTAATTTGTGCCGCATGCCTAGGAAGCCCCTTTTCTTTGTCCTCCTTGAATGCTGCATTTTCTCAATGTCATGGCGGCACCATGCCCATCATTTTCAAGCTACTTGCGCCCCTAATGCTATAAGGCTTTCCCCTTTGCTCATTTTTTTTGGCATTTCTTGCATGAATTTTGTTGCATTTGTAAAGGTTGTGTTTATTCATCATGGTGTGCATTGATTATGTGTGCAAAGTGGTCTTGCTTTGGGTGCTTGAGCACAGTAGGAGGCAACCTTCTTCATAGCTTGTCTTCTTGCCATGTTCATTGCTAGGTGTGTCATTGGCATTGTTGGGTTCTTGTCGTCATGTTTTGTGTGTGGTCCTAGCCCGCTCATGCTAGGTTGTGTCCCTCTTTCTTTTCCCTTGGTGAGATGTGGGAGAGCTTGGCCATAGAGGCCACTTTAGTATTTCTTTTTCCTCCTTATTAATTGGTACCCCCACTAAGGGAGCTTCAAAGCCTTCAGTTCAAGCGTTTAAATGGTGTCCTACCACTCAAGATTTCTCATAGGCACCTTATGCTTATAAGACTGATTTTGTCATGGAGTTTTTGAAATTTTATGGAAAAGAGGAAGGAAGTGGTGACAATTTATTGGAAAGCTTTAAGCTATCATGTTTGATCTCTAGAAGAGATGATGAAGCTTTGATGGTGAAGCTCTTTGCACTTGCCTTGAAAGGCAAGGCCAAGGCATGGTACAATGGTATTAATAAGCACATCAAAGGTGCTTGGAGTGACCTCAAATAAGCCTTCTCCTCGGAGTTTACCCTTCCCTTCCAATTCTGGGCAGATAGGATCTTCATACTCCAGACCCCACCCGAAGCGCCCTTCCCCTATGAAAGGTTTGTAATCTCATGGTCGGCATACTTGCTTCCGCATCCCTTGCCAAGCGGACTGGACAGCTCATCCACCAAGGCGTCCGACTCAACCTTGTGGGTATCCTCGGCACGCTTTGGGGCAAGCTTTTGCCGAGCCCATTTCAAGTATTGGGCTTTTCTCCACACGGCGTCCGACTGTAAAAGCCCACAAGACCCGTGTTAAAACCTTAATACAAGTCCAATTTCGGCCATTAGACCAAGACAATTTCGAGGACCAGGGAATCACCTAGTTTGGTCATACTCTTGTCCCATACCAAGAGTATGGTCAAATGTTTTAGTGGTCTATTTCCTCCCCCCTTTTTAATCGTTATTTGCCAAACATAATGCATGGCCAACCCATGTAACATCACTGTTACCATGGTGGCAAGGTGTAATAACCATAAACATGCACAAAATACAAGTGCACAAACATTAGCATTTCGTATGTCCAAGGGATATGGCGTACCCATTTACAACCATAATAAAATTCCTTACGTTTAGTGGATGAATTCAACACTTGAATTCAGCCTTTATGTCGCTTTTGACATAAGCTAACTTCAATTTACCCCATAAACACAACACAGTATTCTCCTAAATCTTTCGCTGGCTACATAAGCGAAATATCTTTATCTTCCTCTCTTGCTTTAACTCTTTCCCTATATCTTTTTGGAAACCTCTCTCTCTCTCTCTCTCTCTCTCTCTCTCTCTCTCAATTTTACTATGCTCAATTAATTCTCTTTTTCCCTCTCTTTATGCATGAGTAACTCTATATTTGTGTGTGTGTGTGTGTGTGTGTGTGTGTGTGTGTGTGTGTGTGTGTCTTGTTTTCATCTTTCTTTGTCACAATCTCTTTTCTTCTATATACACTCACTCACACAGACTCTCTCTCTCTCTCTCTCTTTAAAATTTACTATAATTATTTAAATTCTTTTATTTATTCTCTTATCAATTTCTTTCTCTCTTTATCTATGAATATCTATATATTATATATTTCTTTCTTGCCTTAAATCTTACACTGTTTCTCTTTTGCAACCTCTCTCTCTCTCTCTCTCTCTCTCTCATGTTGTCTATGTCTTTGTGTCAGAATATCATTCTGACACAGAATATCATTCTTTTGATGATCATATATTATTGATACACCCTAAATCAGCACAAATTTATGTACTAAAATTTGCTATTTTCCATCTTATAATTTATCAAACCAACCATTAGCACAATCAAAGTAAATACATTTCTTAATGTACATAAATGTTCCCACAATCACATGATAAACAGAAGCAAGTTTGGAAAAAGATACAAATAGTACTTTATGATTGATGTCATAACATTAAAGGTACATTTTTCAATAATAAAATAGTGGTACAATATAAGTAGCCTATCCCCAAAAGCTGGATGGCTCTAGTAGCATAGCTGTACTGTCTTTACTAGGCTCTATCAATGCTACATTTTGGCCTCTCATGGTGGTAAGTTCATGTGGGCAAAGTTGCCAACCTCACCAAACACATGCAATCATGTGTCTCTCTCTAACTATATGCTTCCAAGATCCAATCCCCAAACTTCTTTCCTTGCTACATACCACCTGTGCCAAATAGGTCACCCAATCATATAAGTGCCAAAGTAAATTGTACTTTTACATTGACTCACACACATGCGCATAAAGTAGCTTACCTTGCCATGGTTTCCCCATTTCCATATATGTCCAATATTTTGTGCTAAAATGATCATGTCATTGATCCTTAAGTGGTCAAATCAAGAGGCGCTTTGCAATCTTTAAAAAGAGTGCCAAAATACTATAATATTTCTCTAAATATAGCAAAAAAACCTCAAGAAATCTCAAATTAATTCATTTTTAAAACAATAAAATTACCTGCATGCCTAGCATTGATTGGCGTCTCATGGTGGACATGCACCATACAATGGATGTGGTATCCTATTTTCTCCATTCTTCCCATTTCCTTAGGTATAGCATACATAATGTCTAGCTATATAAACACTCCATCATAACTAAGGAATCTATCAAAAATGATTATGGTGCTCTCTATGGTTGACCTTTCCAATTTATTCCATGATAGAACTTCATTCTAGAGCCATACACCACACCTCTCCTAATGGAAAATAGACCATGGCCATGTTGAAGAAGAGGTGTTATTGATCCTTGAACTATGTATATCCATAAGGATGCTTGAGAATAGGCAATCAAGCAATTGAGTATTCTTGCAAATCTTTCATTTTCTACTCCTCTAGAGATTGCATCACTTATCTCATGCAAATTTGCTTGTACGAATCTCTTTGTTACAAGAACTATAATATAAAAACACATAGATACTAAGTTATATTCTCATGTACATGATGGCTCAAAATTCATTTCTTATTTGAGAAATATTTTCGCCTGGGTCAAATCCACCATCCCCATCTCTATTTCCTAGCACATTGTAGGGATAGACTAAAAATGTTATGCCTTCATAGAAAAGCTCCCTAAAAGCACCACAGGAATCCCCCAAAGGAGAAGGAGGGGGGCACCACCACAATCCTTAAACACAACACACACACACACACACACACACACACACACAACTCTCTCTCTCTCTCTCTCTCTCTCTCACACACACACACACACACACGCACACACGTGCGTGCACACACACACACACAATGTAGCCACCCAAACACGCGCACATAGGGAAAACACCTTTCGTAATAGGCTTTGTAGCCGATAAGCACAAGATGTGTGTGTGTGTGTGTGTGTGAGAGAGAGAGAGAGAGAGAGAGAGAGAGAGAGAGAGAGAGAGAGAGAGAGAGAGAGAGAGAGAGAGAGATACTTAATGAACAAAACTTGCATATGACCATGCAGGCTCAACACCATCAACACCACACTTGAAACACACACACACTTGAAACACCACACACACACACACACCACACCACACTTGAAAAACACCACACTTGAAACACACACACACACACACACAATGCAGCCACCCAAACATGCGCACATAGGAAAAACACCTTTCGTAATAGGCGATAAGCACAAGATGTGTGTGTGTGTGTGTGTGAGAGAGAGAGAGAGAGAGAGAGAGAGAGAGAGAGAGAGAGAGAGAGAGAGAGAGAGAGATACTTAATGAACAAAACATGCCTATGACCATGCAGGCTCAACACCATCAACACCACACTTGCAACACATGCATACGCTCAGAAACAAGCCACCATGAACACACAAATGAAAGAAAAAGATCTCACTACATTAATCCAAATTTTTACAACCATTAAGGCAGCCCATCAGACCCGCTATTTTAAATTCTCCTGCTCTCACACGCTTAGAAAAATCTTTTGGCTTTGGATAGCATTCTTACATCAAGAAAAACTTTCCCGAGAGTACAACTATAATGCCCCTTCATAATCGTACATGCAATGTATTGAAAAGTGCATCTTGCATGTAGGAGTATGTTCATCGAAATGCGTATTTGTTAGGAACTGCCACCTGTGTGGATGCGCATCTTCTGTCAGTTGGATGTAGTGAATGGATAAGTGTGTATGTAGATAGCTCTAGCTTTCTTTTTTTTACCATCAAGCGCAAGAATTAATTAAGAGAGAAACATTACAAAATCTAGCTGGGATACAGCACTGGACCAGGGACCACAATCATAACAATTACAAATCTCAAAATTACTTATCGTATAGCTTCAATTCTGGATTGCAGTAAAGTCACAAAACGGTTGGCCTCCTCCGCCTTCATTTGGAGTGCATGCTGTTGTATCTGGGCCGGATTGCTTGGTTGAATTGGAGGTTCTCGAAGTACTGCAGCTTGTGTGGTATACAGTCTCGTCTGCACCAAGTGGTAGTCATAAATCTGCACATGAAAATCAACAAAAAGACTTCTCAGATTTGGAATATGGTAAGCAACCTCAAATGTAGTCGCACATCTATCTTTCCAAATCAACCAAAGGAATTCAGCTCTGACTCTGGCCCAACACCGTGAGAGCACCCCAACAGTATCCCCTAGAAGTAGTTGTTTTGCAGAGGGCAGGCAACCCAGAGCAAACCAAACCGGTGACAAGATGTCAACAGATCTCTGACAGTTTCTGAACAAATGCCCAATATCTTCAATGCTAAGTTTGCATCTAACGCATACCCCATCTAATAGCCCACATTTCCTGCACTTGTCACCTGTCCATATGGCTTTATGCATAATCAACCACAGTAAAATAGATTTCTTAGGCTGAATCTCTTTAGACCAAATTGAGAGGAATTTGAAATTCCATTGGCATCTGTCATATAGGACTGACCATCTCTTCTTGAGAACCACATGTTCAGGGGACGACAGTACTGAGTGCACACGAGTGGGGTGATCGAAAGCTGTACCTCCTCTCCAGCATAGAGCTTTGAGGGAAAAGGGCTCAGAGACTGATATCTGCCATGCCTGACTCTCACGAAAGATGTTGATACGATCCCGTACCAACTTCACTTCCCAAGGAAGGAGTGAGAATCTTATCATCAGTTCATCATTGGTCATCCACCTATGGGAGGGAGATTGACACCAGCTGCCCATACTCTGATGCCCTTCTTGTGAATACGTAAAGCAGTACGCATTGAATTGCTGGGCACTGGAGGACCTGGACTAAGAGGAAACCACAGAGAGTCAGAAGCTCTGATAGAGTAGCTGTGTCTGCTTTCCCACACAACCCCTACCTTGTCACAAAATTTGTTCCAAGCTTTCCATAAGGAGCGAAGAAGCTCAGACCCTTTAGGCTTGACAGCTTCATGACCTATCAAAATAGTAATCCAAGGCAGATCCTTCCAACCTGAGAAGTTCTCAAGGGAGAATTGGTCAAGGTTTCTGAATAGCAGAAGGGAAGAGCATTCCTCAGGGTGAGAGACACCTCTAATAATGGTTTTAACAGCAAGACGGTTAGCCCAAGCGAGAATATCTACTACCCCCAATCCCCCTTTGTCCCTGGGAAGGCAGCAGAATTCCCATCTAACTTTGGCAGCTCCTCTCCTGAAAGGGTCTCCTGACCATAGGAAGTTTCTACATAATTTTTCAATTTCCTTTAGATGAGTGTCTGGGGGTCTCCAACAGGTGAGGAAGAAGAGGACATAAGCAGCTAAAAAGTGATTGATTACCAGCACTGCCCGCTATCGAAAGCTGCATACCCATCCATCTATTCAGCTTTGTTTCAGGGTGGCTCCGAAACCCATAGGAATGCCTAGCAGCCGAAATATTTCACCAGCCCGAATACTTTGACATCCCTGCTCTGTACCAACCGAATGGGGAGATTTCCTTCAGCAGAGAATATTCCCGTTTTTGTGTGATTGACCCTAGAGCCAGATGCTAAACAAAAGGTGTCCAACACCTTCCAGAAGGTCAAGAGGAATTCTGGTCATTGATGAGCAGAGCGTTGGTGTCATCCGCAAACTGAGAAAGAATCTGAACACCATTTGAGCTAGGCAAGGGAATACCTTTAATTAGCCCCAAACTCTGGGATCTTTGCACCATACAATTCAAACTATCCATACAGATAACACAAACAATAGTGGAGCAAGAGGACAACCATGTCTGACCGACCTGGCCAGGGGGAAAGCATCTGACATTGAGTTATTTAGCGCCACTCTAGCTGAGCATTGCCGAAGAGGGTTTTAACAAATTGGATCAAGCTCGGGCCATACCCCATCTTCTCCAAACTGAGCAATACAAAGCCCCACTCCAGCCTATCATAGGCTTTGTCAAAATCAACTTTGGCAAAGATAAAGTCAATCCCTTTTTCCTGAGCATACTCTACTCCTTCCCAAATTGAAATAACAGCTTCAATGAGTCTTCTTCCACGGATGAAACCTTTCTGCTCTGCTGAGATGTGTCTCACTAAGCTAGGAGTAATCCTGAAGGCTATTACTTTGGCTAACACTTTGTATAGAGAATTCAGCATAGTCAGAGGCCTCCAGTTCTCTAGGAGATCCTTAGGTCCTCAACCCTTTGGATGAAAGGGACAATCCAATCTTTAAAAAGGCAAGGAAAAACTCACCTGGCATTCCATCCAAGCCTGGAGTTTTGTTTGGTTTCAAGCTCTCAATGGCCATCTTAATTTCTGAGATTGAAATAGGTACATCAAGCTGTCTTGCCAGCTCTGCTGAGATGACATTATATCTAGCCTCCCAGACCGAATCGCGGGCCTTAGCCTTCAACTCACTGGACTGCTCCGGTGTACTGAATAGCTTTTGAAAGTGATTGCGGACGAGCACACAGTTTTCCTCCTCGGTCCTGGCCATGCCATAACTGGTGGTCAGCAGAGGTACTAGATCCCTCACTTGTTTCTTCCTAAGGATCTTGAACATTTCTTTAGACAGGCGATCGATCCTGTCAGCCCACCACTCTTTGAAGAAAATTGTGGCATGTTTGAAGGCCAGCTCCTCCTCAGATCTAATATGGGCCCTTAGCCTGGTGATCTCTTCTTGGTCCTCGGCTAGAGCATTGTTCTTGGCTTCAAGTTCCATAAGCTGGATATAGGTAGCTTCTCTCCTTTTCCTTCTTATGATAGTAACCTCCTTCCTAAAACCAGTGAGAGCTTTTTGGGACTCCCTCAGAGCTTGAGACCAGGCCGCGCGGCAGGGGAGTGAGCCTTACTGAATGCATTCAACCAGATCTTCTTGAGTTCTTTTTGCACCACCTTAAGCCGAAAGAGGGAAGCGTTAGTGTGGAACCAAGAGTTTCTAACCTCAGAGCTTTTTTGGGACCCCCTCAGAGCTTGAGACCAGGCCGCGGCCTTACTGAATGCATTCAACCAGATCTTCTTGAGTTCTTTTTGCACCACCTTAAGCCGAAAGAGGGAAGCGTCAGTGTGGAACCAAGAGTTTCTAACCTTGGTGGCTTTGTCATCCAAGGTGACTACCAGAGGATAATGATCCGACAAATAGGAGGAGTATTTAGGTTTTGACTTGACCCTGGAGTAGATATTGGCTAATTTCGAAGAAATGTAACATCTGTCTAATCTAGCCTTCCTGGCGTCATCGCCAGAGGAGTAGTTCTGCCAAGTGAACTCAGCTTCCTCTCCTAAATCCCACAAAGAAAAGAGCTCTTTGACTTGAACCCAACTCTCTTTCTCTAAGCCCTTGATTACCTGGCCCAGGCCTTTGTATCTATCCGCTAAGGACTCCACCATGTTGAAATCTCCTACAATAACTACTAGGCCATCCATCACCTTGAGCTCACTCCATAGGTTGGCTTTGTCAGCAGAGCAGCACCCCCTGCATAGACGGAGCAAATCTGCATCTTGACTGGCTTATCTACCTTGGCTGAAATCCAGTTGATACCCCCAACAACCGAGTTAGGGGAGACATCCCAATTGACAAGAACTCCCAGAACAGCTCCTCCAGAGCCCCTAGAATGAAACGAAGAGAACCATTTATGATCCTTTGAGACCTCCTTAAGACGGCTAAAAAGATCGTTGCCAGTTGCTTTGACCTCTTGAAGAGCTATTATCTCCGATTTGTTAATGCGGAACCAATGTTTCAGCTTCCTGGCCTTGATGGGGTCTGACAGCCCCTTGATGTTCTAAGAAACAATCCTCATTTATGGGACGTCTTAATGGATTTCTTGGCCTGAGCTCTGATGGGCGATGCTTGTGAAGCAGCTTGGATAGGTCTTTTGTGGTCTTTGTGGATCTCCATAGGAGTGGAAAGCCCATCCCCCTCCACTTGTACTTCCTTGCCTTTATAAGCAGAGGTGTCTCCCGCTAGAGCATTAACATTCAGTTCTCGCATTGCAGATTGATCATTTTCGTTAACCTGGTCTTCCAGCGATTTACCCACCTTTGCTTCTTCATCAGAGCCCGAGAGTAGGGACTCTTCAACCTCAGAGTCCACCCACTCTGGCAATGAAGCTAGGAGGGCAAATTTGTTAACAGATTTAGCCTTGGTCTTAGAAGCATCCTGCGAGGTCTCTTTGGCCGCCCTCTTAGGGGGGGTGACTCTAGCTACTTTAGGGGCTTACTGAAGAGGGGTGGCATCTGGAGAAGCTAGGGAAGGGGCGTTGATCGAGGCAAGTCGAGGACAGTTTCTGACGAAGTGCCCATTGGCACCACAGTGAAAACAGGCGGATGGGAGGTATTTGTACACTATGGCTTGCTCAAAGTGTTCACCATCATCGGTGAAGATATCAATAGCTGAGGGGAGATCCATAGATATGTCCATTTCAATGAGAACTTGAGGGTGCCATGAAGGCACATAATCTGAGCGGGGTTTTCCTCCCAGAACTTTCCCTAGCTTTAGAGCCAATGACTCCTAGGTGATTATGGTAGTGGAGGGGCAGATTAGGAAACTCTACCCAAACAGGGTAGTTAACCAAGGCAGAGGCTTTGGGATTGAAGTCTTTGTTCCAGCGAAAAAGGCTAAGGGGAGAATTACGGATGAGCCACTGGCCTCTGCTGAGGACATCAAACGCCATTTGCGGGAGCTTGAAAACAAACAGATAGTGATTTTTAGGGAAGGCCTGGATGGTCTCCACTTCAGCACCAATCGCACCCCACTGGAGTCGAATCCAGCTTCTGATAGACTCTGCTGGGGGTCTAGGACCCACCAGCAATCCGATAAGAGCCCTATTCTCCAAGTCATGCTGTATTCTTCTGATTTGAGAAGAAGGAAGAGTGACTGAGGGCTTACCTCCAACATGTGAGTCTCCTGTGCTTGCTCCAGCAGCTCCAAGGCCACCGCTACAGAGACGATCAGAGGAAGGAGGACCGTGGGCATCCGCCAGCGAGGGAGGGAGATTCAGGGCTGGGCCAGAGACAGCACCATGGAACTTAAGAACAGCTTCCTTGGGCAGGCCATGGAAGGCTTCGAGTACTGCATGAGGTGGAGACGGGAAGCACGAAGGAGAAGCAGTAGCACCGATAAGGTCGACCAGATGAGTTGGCACATTGAACTGAAGTAATGAGGGCGTAGAAAGAGCATGCACGCGTTAGGCTGAGGAAAGCTTGACGCGGCGGCCATGCAGACTGTCCCGGCCCAGACGGAGCGCTTGAAGTGACTGATGGTTGAGGATTAGCTCTCCCGCCATGAATTCATCGCTCTAGCTTTCTTGAGTGCATGTGGAGAAGTTTTTGTATTTATTGTTCGGGTTGTTGGGGTAAAGGCCTAATGGCCCTTACTAAAATGTATATTCTATATACATACTAGAATAAGAGCTTTCATATTGTGAGTCCACCTGTGTCATCATCGGAGGGGGTAAGGGTGAGATCATGATCATCAACAGATGATGATGCTGTTGAGGACGACCATAGCAGCGCCTATCTCCACTTTGTGCGTGCTCTCACGTGCGCTTCCCGCTCTCACTTCACTCCTCTTCAACTGGTATCAGAGCAAGTGCATCGGGTTGGACTCGATGCCTCTCAGAAAACTGTAGCAGCACTTACTGTTGTGGGCATTTTTTCTCTCTTCTGGCTACCCTTTCAGGCTCCACTTGGCTATGGTGCTACTTCTTGTGTCCGCGCAAGACCCTCACACGCTACGGTTCGTGGGCTCTTGTTACTGGCTACACTCAATGCACAAGGTAAGAGACAAATGGCGATTTAACTGCCTCTGAATGGGCGCTAGTAGAAGCACAGCCACGAAGCTCAGATTTAGTGAGGCGCACAAGAAATAGAGTGTGGCAGAGTTTGAAGCTTCGCTTGGGCGCAAGGGTTGAAAGTCCAGCTTGCTTTTGTCAGTGAGACTCTCAAAACTGCAGCTTTTCTCTGAGCTTGATGTGGCATCCTTGTCAACAATGCTGACTTTTCTTGGGTAGTGTATGGTGGACAGAAATCGGCAGAGCTGGAGCTGAGCCTGAGGGAAGCAAAATTTTGGTCTTTGAAGGCAATGCGAGAAAAAGAAAGCCTTAAATCATGACAAGAGTTGGTAACAGCTACGGTTTTTTTTTTTTTTTGCAGCGCATGTGGAGAGTTTATGTTGCAACCATTGAAGGCTATGCCTACTGTTGGGTAGAAATTCTTCGAGAGTCTCCCCTACTAAGTGTGTTTGCGGTGGATGATTGGGCCATAGCAGAGGAGAGGCAGGCAGCAGTAAGACAAAGCTCATTGAGGCTCCTTATTGCGGAGTCAAGGTTGTTTTCCACTGGGTTCGACCTTGCAAAGCTCAGCCCATAGAGCCACAGCTCCTCAACCTTTGTGCGACTATCCGCTTACTATCTTGCCTTAGCATGGTAAAGCTAGCACCGGAGTTCAATGGTATTGGCCGCCTTGGCACTGTGTTTGATTGGCAGAGTTCTTGACAAGTGCGTGTCCTAGTACGTAGATTACAAATCTGCAGCCTAAGAGTTACCTCGAGGATTGTTTGGAGCTTGTTTGCTCTACTGAGTATATGCTTTGACATTAAACATAGTGTTCTTTTACAGATGGCCAATGTATGCATCGACAACAGTGCTATGTATGCCTAATGATGACATCATCAGAATGATCTTTGTGAGTCAATCATCCATGCATAGGTGATCCATGCTTGACACTAATGTATGTGGGTATATGCCGAATACGGTCATCTGAGCTGTGACTTTCTGGATTGCTTTGTGCTCATTGTGAGCGGACCTCTTCTATGTGACTCCCTATTCATGTGCCATATGCCAGACATTGATATGCATTTCTACCGTGTATGGTTGATGACATACATTAGATGTATGGTTACTATCCATGCTATGCAACCATGTACATGATTGTTGATTGTATGTCAACTTTTGATGCCGTATTTGGTCTATCAGCCCTATGCTCTTTGAAACATATTGTCAGTGACCGGCAGATCGTTAGCTATCTGGGATAGACATGTGTGTCATGAGCTCATGCTTATGAGAGTGATGTGGTCTATGGTGATTTGACAGCCGGATTAGCATGCTCTATGGCTAGTCGTCTTTTACATGTCCATGTGATATGAGCTGTTGATAGGTGGTGATTTGTACCGATTTATGCGCATTATGCAGTGATACACTTGCAAGTGGATGCATTGTATGCCATATATGACTCGATGAGCACCATGCTCTCTCTCTTTCATTGATTGATGCTATTGATGCCATTCATATGTATTTGACTTGCAGTTGCAATAGACCTATGTTGTGCTAGTTGCAGCAGGCTTTGCTGCTTGACTCCATTGTTGTACAAGTACTGTACGGGAGTTGTTTTTGCAAGTCATTTGACATTCTTGGCATTGTGTAGTTGAATTGCATTGACATCCACTACGTTTGCATTATTTATGCATTGATTGGAGGCACTTTATGCGTGGTTTTCTGGACATTGTTGCACATTTGTTAATGGTCATGTACACCATTTTTGGACTCGGTTGAGAGCGTTATTTTTTGTTTGCCCATTTATGCCATCTTAGGAAACTACATTGCTTGCTTTGACTCTTCCATTGGAAGATGTTATGCCACTAGGTTTTGATGCAAGAGAAGCAAGCAAAGCCGATTAAGTGTAAGGAGTCAGACCCGTGGATATGACTCATGATGCATGGCTTCATGTCGATACTCTCACCATGTCTATCATCCACTTGTTAGTCATGGATGATGTTTGCATACGCGTAGTGCATGAGAGGACTTCTCACACCATGTGGGAGTCGTTATGCGACATGTACGACAATGAGCCCATGGAGGTTGATATACCTCATGTAGAGATGGTTATTGAGCCACCTCTTGTGAGAGGTTGGTCTCGTTCTCGTACTCATAGAGAGACGTTGTCTACTACTGGCATTGTGGCAGACGTGGGTATATTTGGAAGCATTGTTTCTATCGCATGAGACAACAAAGGATGCGAAAGCTTCGTGACATGCATTTGGCAGATGCTTCAGAAGCACAAGATATGACGAGTGCCACTTATGCTTCCATGTTTGATACCTCATGTTCGGTTTTTTGCTGACATTTGTTGCACTTCATCTCAGGTGTTGTTAAGTTGGGTATAGGTGCTTTGTTCCATGCTATCCCGTATCAGGAGTGGTTTTGTACATATTCAGTTGAGAGACAGCGTATGGATGATATGGATTGCGATGTTGAGGGTGTAGGTGATGTACGTCTACTACTTGCCAGTGGTGCATTTATTGTGCTTCGAGATGTGGGACATGTGCCGCGTATGGTGCATTCTTTAGTCTCTATACCTCAACTGTTAGACGAGGGATATCACTTTACACTTTTGGAGCATTCGTGGAGGTTGCATGGAGTCTCGCTAGTCATTTTGCGATAGGTGCTAGGAGCGGCACGGATTTCTCTTTGCATACTTGTCGCATTCGAGCTTGAAAAGGTTTGTGGGGGAGGGGATATGGCGGCTTGGGACATCTTGGGTACCCCATGCACGGCAACAAATAGTTACCAAATCCATTGTCATCATCGTAAGGTAGCACGCCATAGTTAATATCATGAGAATAATTAGGCATCTGCGGGATGTGTTGGATGGAGCAACATTAACACAGGTTAGCAATGCCACACACAACGTTACACAGTAGCACCACCCATGCTGTATCAGAAGCACCAAAGGGCCACTATCTCCAACACGTGCACAACATCAGCCACATCCACCCTAATCTAAGAAAGCAGGAAGAGAGCATAAAAAACATATGCAAATGTGTCCCACTATCATGCACCCATATGCAAGAGACAACAAAAACCCTACAAACTTGATGTATGTCTATGCTAGTGTGTTTGTGCATGTGTATGTGCTAAGTGCAAAGAGTTTTCCTACGGGGTTTGCCTGCTAGAAAAAAATGCACTACAACATGTAGGCCTAAAATTTCCAATAATGTGCTAAGATTCTCAACATAATTTGCACAAGTGAAACATCAGCACAAAAAAATGTTATTTTTTATGTGAAGTACCATAATTCTAACCAAAAAGAATACCTTGCAAGTATGATGGCTTACCAACAAGCAAGGAATCTATCATCATTAGTACCTTGTAAGTTGGGTCAGGATATGAAGGTTAGTGGTATTGCCAGCCACACCACTTGTGAAGACAGTCCCATTCCAAATAGTGAATGGCTAGAGAGTGGCATTGCTTGTTGTAATTGCTCTTGCTCAAGGATAGGGGTGAGACTTGCTTTATATAATGAGCAATGACTAAGACTTCTTATAGTCTCTATTAAAAAGTGTATACGTAATGGTTGAAGAGAAAAACCTTGAGTTGATGGTATAGTCACAATCTTTCTACTACTAGGCATCTCAGATGCCTTTGAAGCCCTTAGTTTCTTTTGTTTTTTTAAAGTTATCTCACTCATTTGGAATCAAATAATCCTTACAAAGCATGCCCTAAACCAATAAAATTCATATAATTGAAACTTATCTATTATATGCACCTGTGTAGACAATGGCATATCTCTTTAACTCCATGGAGGTGTTGTCTTTGGAGGTCCAAATTGCCAAAATTATCTCATAATCATTTCTCTTCCTGGTTGTCATCCACATATGGTAATGGCTTCTTTTGCCCTCAAGAATGTGTCTGCAATTGATATCCTGTAAAAAGCCTTAATTCAACAAATGAAAGCTTAAGTTTTATGCTATATAAATATATACTCTTTCTCTACACAATTTGTGCAGCAATAGCCATGGTATAAAGATTCATTTCCTCTTTAAGGTACTCAACACTGGGGAAATCCAAGAATAGAGGACGCTCCTTAACACTTTGGATGACAACATCGCTTTTGGTTACTCCTCTATGTATATGCAATCCTCCTTTCCAAATTGAGTCCATTGCAAATAAGTAAACAACTTGTCCAAGTAATGTTTTCTCCTTTAAAAAATTCAGAAAGACAATAAAAAATGATATTGCTTTAGAGAATTTTAATATAATATAACACTTATCGCTATACTATTTGTGGCTAGCTAGCTTTGCTCACTTCCAAAAAAAGTCATTTTCCCTACCCTTAACATTAGCAATGTACTCTTTGAATAGAGATATGCTATCCTCTTTTTCCAAGGAAGCCATGTACACCTCATAGGAACTAGGAATTGTCACTTTATGCCTCTTGTTTGTGTCTCTAATACTAATTTGGTACCATAGCAGGACAAAAGAAATCCTTTTTTAGTAATTTTCAAACATCCATTATGTAAAATTCAAGTATCATTTTGAAAAATTCCTCTACAAGTGTTTCTTATGCTATTGAAATTATTTTCTAAAAATAATTCTATGTAAATTTAGTATTTTTATGCTAGTGATGTATTATCACAAAGTATATTGCTACAAAACATGCACTTAAAATTCAAAAATTTTAAGGAAATGGGTCCTCAAAAAAAATTGACAATATATCTCAGCTCCTAAAGAGGTGAATTTAGTGACACCATGAAGCTCGAGTACTCCACAAGGGAATACATATGAGCAAAAGTACCCCTCAATCTAGACACCTTATTTTTCACTAGACACACAACTGGGTTGTGGATCAAGCAACACATCAGGATGTGGATGGGTTTCCTTTGAGCAATCTATTTTTTAGAAGGAAAAAATTTTCATTGGATACATGGATGCGCAAAACATTTTGATAAATATTAAAGAAACCAATGGCTTCTATTTTCTTGTTCATGGCCTCTTTACTCAAATAGCTTCTTTCCTATCTCAAAGTGTCCACTTCTCTTATGTTTCTACCAGTAAGCTCTCTCACTTTGTGAGATGTTTCCATGCCCTAGCTATGCATTTATTAGATGATATTTTGTTCTAGGTGTTGCAAACTTCCTATGTTGCAAGACACCCTTAAGAACGGTGACACTGTTAAGGAATAACTGCCTAAGCCAAGTTCATCAAAGAGTAGGAAAGTGTAAAATCAACTCCAATAAATTAAAACATCAAGTGGATTCGATGAATCTTGATGTGTGGTTTGGATTTTTTTTGGTAGAAAGAGGAGTTTTAGGATGTATTAACTGTAGAAAACCCTCTTAAATCGATTGAGTCTAGCTCCCAATGGTTGAGCATTTCTTCCACATTCACTGATTGGTTAAAACCCCGCACTAATTGGCACTAATTTTTCACTATCATTCACTAATTTCATGTACTTACACATACAAATTTGCATAATATACATTATTTCATGGTGATCTTACCATTGGGCAGTAATGGGTTCACCTTCTTTAATTTGTGTGCTTAACAAAAAAATTAGGTGGAGTGTTCTTGGAGATCTGGACACGTGTGCAAAGAGGTAAGTCTATCATCTTGTGGGCATACCTTGCCACACAAAAGCATTATTTGGTGATAGGTATTGTGGTGCATTTTGGTTTGTGCCATGGCTAATGCCACCTAATGCTCTCACTCATGATTGGCATTGTTGAGTGATTGAACATCCATTCTACTACAGTTATGTTGCCAAAATTTTTCAAAAAATTTTCAAACATGTGCAAACATAATTCTATATGGACGCTTAAATGTTGCATTGTGCATGCCTTGATTTTTATGTTCGTTTTTGTGCAAGGATTTTAGAGCTAACTTTGGTTCAAAATTGAGTACCTTTTTTGATTAATTTTTTGGCTTTGAATTTGGGCATTTTTGTAATGTGTGTGGATATAATGATGATGATTGATTTATCAATTGGGAAATTGTGATTTTGTTTGAGTGCTTTTATGTTTGCATTTTCATAGAATTTTAGGGATTTTTTAAGCATTTATGCTAATTTTTAAGGCTAAAAAAGAGTAATTTTAGGCTTTGAAATTGGGCATTTTTGTCACATGTTGAGAATGAATGGTGTAGGTTGATTGTTTGTGCTCAAATATAGGTCAATTCTTGTGCAATATTTTATGGAATTATAGGGATTTTTTGAGCTTTTTTGGCTAATTTTGGGCAAATTTTGCTTACCTTTGAGCCTCTTTTGCATATAATTGTGCGGATGAACCAACCAAATCTATGAACAAATTTTTTATTTTTTGGAAACAATGTGTTTGTGTTAGCAACTCTGCCTTCTAGAAGTCTTTTGAGTGAGAGAAGGTGTGTGCATGTTAGCATTCCCTAAAAATTGGACCATTAGTGTATATTTCATCGAGTGGATTTCTAAAATCCTGCATAAAGTACCTTGAAGAAAACCCTTGCACACGAATCTTCATTAGCCTTTTTATTCTCACAAGTTGGGGAAAATGCTTTTCTTACACATTATGGACATGTGAGAAAAGAGAGTATCTGAGGGAGGTGCACATTGGAAGCATTTGAATACTTGAGAAAGTGAAAACAAGAAAGCAATAAGAATCTTGGAAGAAATGAATTCAGTTCATTCATAAAACAATTTTGAGCTTCTTCAAGCCAAAAAACAATTGTGAGATTAGTTCTTTCAAAAAATAAGTCCGAGCATTTGAAACTCAGTATAGAATCAGAAACTATGTTATATTGTTTTGTGTTGTTAAGAGTGAGGAAGGAGGTGTGAGAGAACTAAGTGCATGCAGCATGGTATTTACTACAAACCAAGGCAAAGTTGCAAAACAAAGAGCATGTTGGTGGTAGGTCTCAAGCAAGAAAAGAAGCATTGAAAGAATTCTTGCAATACAAGAGAGGAAGGATCAAGGCAGACCCGATGGTTGGTAAGAAAGCTTTTGCTTCTTTGAAAAAATGTAAGTTTATGAACTCATTTTTTATTCCTTATACAACCTTCAACTCCCCTTACTCAAATTTTCCCCAAAAGGAATTGAAAAGACTTCCTAAAGCTAGTGAAAAGGTTCCCCAAGAAGAATGATAATAAATCAATCCTTCCTTGGTAGTGGGGCAAATGGAATTGAGTAGCAAGGCATAAAGACCAAAGAGGAATCAAGATTATTAACCTATTACTCACTTTGAAGCAATGTTTGCCAAATTTCTTGTGAACCTAGCTATTGAAAATTAATCTTGGGGCATTATGGCTAGAGAAATGATCATGAGTGCTAGTTTAATATTAGAAGGGGGGGAGTAGAAGGGTGTCCTAATCCATGAGAAATTAGTTTCCCTCTCATGGGCCAGTCTCAAGATAGGGGATAACATTGGAGAGCTCATAAGAAAATGCAATTGAGTAGCCTCAACCTTACAATGGGGAGAAAACACTAGATATTTGATTGACTCTTTAGGGCATTGATTCCCTCAACAATGATGTGGGTGGACTTCTATAAAACAAATTATGGATAAAATTATAAAAAAATAAATAATGTAGGCTTTTGCCTGAACTCAAGAGCATGGGACAAACTCAATGCCACTCGAAGGAGTTGGATGTCCTAAGGAAGCAGTTCAATCTACAATTGAAACTGTTCTTTCTAAAAGGCTCTACACTAATCTAGGCAGCTATCCCACCACACTATACATGACAAAAATGGAATGGAAATTTTGGAAATGACCTCCAAATAGGCCTTTCATACAATGCCTTTGTCTTTGATGACAATTGGTTTTATCCTATAAACTCACTTTGAAAAAAGAATTGGCTAGAGTATAAATGGTATGCATTACTTTGAGGCATATGGCAAACAAAAGTCCTAAATTTTATAAAAGCCTTTATTTGTAAAGAACTAAGGATCTCTTCCTACAAGGAACAAAGTGATGCTTAGAGGGATTAGGAGAGGGCTACTTAGGGTGTAGGGCATGCAAAGACTCTCTTTTATTTATAATGGGATTCTCTTGCAGTCAAGGGATCAACCAAAAATATTTCAAATTGGGTCAAACTAAAATGGAATATTAACTTTGGAAGAAGTGATCTAGTTCTACGGTGCAAAATGAAACTTTGTTCTTCCTTTCAAACTTGCATCTACCTCAGGAATGTCAGTTCTTAAGAATTTTTTGAAAACACTATTTCTTAGGTGGACCCTAACTTTGTTATTTAGGAGCTTGTATAAACTATTCTTTCTTTTGGAAAAATTGTTCCTCTTCTAAGTGGAAGGAGACTTCAACCCTCATCTAGCTCTTTTTTCTCTCGAGTCTATCTTGTTGGGTACTCACATAGTCTTTGGACTCACTAAGGAATGCTTTACAAAATTGTGGTTCAAGTTTCCAAATATTTTATGAGCTGATTTTATTGATCGAGATATTTTAGTATTGGTGGACCTTAATGGAAGACATCACATTGTAAACTCTACCCACTTGGAGTGGGAAGACCTGCTAGGGATAAGTAGAGAAATGGTTTGGATTGTAGCCATGTTGAGGAAACAATAGGTGGTGAAGCTCTTGTATTCTTTGGAACCCTCCCCTAAAAATGATTAATACATGGATAGAAATTTGGACCATAGAATTTTCTCGGACTAGACCCTTAGCTACCTTATCTGTTCTAACTTTGGAATTTTGTTATGATTAAGCAAATTTTACAATTATGTATCTATCTATAAGTGGTATGTATACTTCTCGCTACAATGGACATCATAGCATAGCTTTTTGATACCAACACAATAAGTCCATACAAGGTAGCAACCCCACTAGTGCATGGAAACTATGTGGGTAAGTCAAGCACCATGAAATCACACCTATACACATGGGTTTATAGCTTGGATGTATCACTTGCTAACAATCAAGTCACAAGAAGGCTCACACATAGACCATAACCTTATCTAATGCTACATCCTATGCCCAAACCAAGCATTTCAAGTGTTGGGTTTGCTACTTGCAACTAAGATACACATAGGAACATGTTTACAACTCTGTAACATAGTTTCAGGACCTATAGGAAATTCCAATTTTATACAAGCTAAAATAGCAAAAAAGAGCTACAAGTCCAATGTGTATGCTATTTCAACTCTTATCAATCAAAAAAACACAAAGAAACTGTTTAGAATCACTTGAAAACTCTAGAACAAAGTGCAAAACCTAGTTTCAACAAATCACAAATATGATGCATTCCACACAACAAAACAGTGATTTAATGACTGTAAAATGAAGCCTAAGACAATAGCAAAACTTACTTATCATTAATTGAAGTAGCCGGAGTGAGCTATGGAAGCCTCAAGATTCACCTTCTCTTGCAATGAGTACAGCTCAATCATATGATAGTAGAAATATCCTTATCCCGTCCTCCCTAGAATTGTTGTTTATTATACCTAGGGCTTCTTAAAAGTACTAAATTGGCCTCTACTCATTGACTTTCTACAATCCACTTTGGGTGAAATTCGATACAACTTGGAAGCACGAGACCCCATTCATAAACTTGATCTCATTATACACTTGGGAAAAAATAAACTTGATCTCATTATACACTTGGGAAAAAATAAATAGGTATGCTCAATTCCAAAAAATAGTTTCCACTTGCCATCTTGTCCCGCTTTCCATATCGACTTCCGCTTCTAGTCCTGCATGCTCTTCTTGTTCCTCTCAAATACTCTAGACACAGATAGTGAAATAGAAAAAGGGTGTGTTTTATTCATGATAAATTTACAAATAAGGGGTTTTACAAATAGGTCTTGAACACATATGATATATAGGGTTTATACATAGTGACCCCCCTAGAGAAGGCTTCCTCAAACGTAGCCATCTAATGTGATACGAATTGCAGCCTTGCGAATAAGCCCATTATGACTTCTAGAGTAGGAGTGAGTTGAAGATTATTTCCCTCCAAGAACCTTGTCCATGGTGCATTTATTTCAATTGCTAATGGGACGGTTTGAATGGAGACCACTATCATCTTTTCTATCTTCACAAGCATTATGCATGCCAAATCAAGTACACCTTTGAATTGTTGCACCAAAGACTTGGAGAGGTGTTCACTACCTATGCCTCTGTTGGCTCTTTGTCACCTTTGAGTGCTATCAGTAATGGGTAATCAAGCCATGTTGGTCTTGTACATTGTCTTTGAATGAAGCTATCCCAAGTCCATCTTTTCACTGGACAAAATGTGGGATCTATTCTCAATTCCCTTGCAACTTTTATGCAATAAGTGCGGAGTTAAGAGTGCGTCCTAACCGACATAACCACCACTTAGGTTGATTCTCTAGCAATGCTTTTTCTTGCCATTGTTCCAATGTAATTGGCTAGTAGCCTTCTCTACCTCTTTGGCTAAATATCCTACTATAAGCATATCTTGTTGGATCTTGTTGGCTCTAATCTGTCTCCTTAGTTCTTCATTCTCTTTCTTCAAGGCTTCATTGGAAGGTGTTAGTGATATGGAAGCACTCAAGGGATCTTCCAAAAACTAGGCCAAAGCCTCCATAGCTTAGCCTCTATGGTCATTTAATAGCTTTAAATTTGTTTAAATTGATGCTCTTTGTTCTCCAAATTTTTATCCGTAGCCACAACCCTTTTATTCGTGGTATTGAGGTTTTCCATGAATTTGTTGGAATGCTTAAGCTTTGCTTCAAATAAAATTTCTTTCATCACTACCATCTTAGTAAGTTCATCAATCGGATCTTCTTGCTACTTAGTGACTAGGAGCTCCAATCCTTTTCAATTCATGGTGCCAAGCCACTACTCTGATAATCTTCATCTCTCATTTAACTATGGATAAAGATCCTATAGCACACAGATCACTGAACACTAACTGGGTTGATCGCTAAATAAATAGCGTAGAAACACGATACCTTAATGGATAATGTTAACGATCATAGCATATGAAACAGAACTAAAATACACAGAGACGTAACAAGAAGATGAATGTATAAGTTGAAGATAACAAAAAAGAATAGTCTTCCTTATATTTAAAAAAAAAAGAGAAAGTGATACAATCGGCAATGAATCTTATGTAAGGATTAGTATTCATCCATTTATAGTGCTTGCTTAAAGTATTTGTCAGTACTATGATGATAAGATGTGCCGAGACTGAGTGTTTAAGGAAGCATCGTTTCCTGTAAAATAAAGTAGGTAGTCCCTACTGGTTGACGGTGCTAACATGCACCTATTCGTCTTTGTCATTGTCTTCGAATTCTTTGTCTTATTCCTCATCCTTAGTGCTACTTGGGTCCACATTTGTTGGCTTTGTGTCGAGGGCCTAAGCTAGAGCTTCTACCATCTGAGCTTGCTCTTTTGGGACTATCTACAATGTTGTGGCATTTGGCTTCAATGTGACGACTCCTAATATATGCATAATTTCATCAAAGACTTTAATAATGGTCTTCCCCACTCTTCTCAAAGTGAACTCTTGTTCTTTGGATCTATCAGTGCGGTTGTTGAGGTGGGCTCTTGTTCCATTTGTGGTTCTCTCCCTTGTGGGTGAGGCTTGTGGTGCAACTCAGAATTTGATTGTCTTTCCTCCTAGAATTTCTACTTCAAAGATAGGACTTCCTAGCTCCTCCTACAATGCTATTTACCTTAGAGATGGTGGTAGCTATAGAGAAGTGAAAGGTTGTTGCTCATCCTCTTACATGCCTTGGTTCCCATTCAATTTAGTGTATAAGCATTTGTGAAAAAATGATCTATTTGCACACTGATTTGTGTGTGTCTATTCGGCTTATGGAGGGTAAAGTGTTGCAAATAGAGCTATGGTAGTATTGCAATCTCTTCACACACTAGATCCTTGAAAGTATTAGTCTTCCCTTTCACTTGCGGGAAGGTAGCCCATCGTTTTGGCATCCATGAGATGTGTTACTAGATTGAACACGCCTTCTTTTAGGTGTAGAGACTCATTTATCAACTCCTCTATTATTTTCACTTGAATGACCTCATTGTAATCATTTGTGAGACCCACCAATCCTTCCATGTCAATAGATCTTATCATCTCATAACTTCTTCTAATATCTACTCCTTTGTGTGGTAATCTGAGTAGTCCTTCATACCCACTAGCTTGAAGACTTCCCTACATTCTAGACGTCAAAGAATGTATCTGGCATCATCATCAATTGGACCTTCTTTCCTGCTGTGCTTTAAATGTGTCCCTTAAACACATGTGTGTTGTGTGTGTCAAGTGCCTGTTTGTTGACCCAGCATGAATTGGTTGGCATCATCTTCTCTGGTCTATAGGACACAAAGTCCTTAGGCATCCTCTCCTTACACTTGGCATTTCTTTTTCTTGGTGGCAGCTCCGTTAATATGCTACCTGTGATGAGAAAAAGTGTCAATTGTATGATTCGCTAGGTTGGCATTCTATTCGAAGCTTGCCAAGTGTCTATTCTTCCAAAATTAGCATTGTTGAGTGCAATTTTATGCGGAACTTGACTTCTTGTAGATTGTAATTTGGGTGCCCAAATTTGAAAATAAGGATATCGTTGTGTTCCTTATGTTGTTGAATGTCCCCCCATGTGGTTCAGACATACAAATGTGAGGGATTGTATCAAATGGCTATTTGATGCAAGTAGGGAATGTTTTACATTTGATGGCATATTATGTATATAGACATCACGTAGAGGTTATGTGCACAATGGTAGGTGAAATGGAGCTGTGGTTTGCAAGCTAAGGGCCAAAAAGTTTTTTGTGACTCTTAATTTTTCTAAATTTGTGATCCAATGGGATTATAAGGCTTCAGTTGCAATGAAAATAGCATGAACATGCTTGTACTAGATCACCTTATGTAGCCATGTGGTCAGATGCTCATTTAGAGAGATGAAGACACTTTTGCAAGATTTGAAGTTATGGCTATGTTGAGCATGCTTTAAAGACCTCATATGTGAATTTTTGTCACATTTGGTTTGCTTGATCCCATTTTTGCAATTTGAGACTCCAAAATTGCTTTAACTTGATCCTAGAGATGATTTGGGTATTGTTTGGGGTTTCTAAACATATGTAGAGTGACATGAACATGTGGGATCATTGTACACTTGATTTCGGTGCATTTTGTGTCATATTGTATCAACTAACAATTTAATACACGATGCATGATTTTGTAATTTGATCATATAGCATGTTTGGGACATGATAGGAGAGATATATGCAAAAATTATGCAAATTGAAGGTGATTTGAGCATACATGTACATTGATGTTTTGGTGGGTTGTGACTCCAAAGTGAGAAAATGTGATTTAATACCCATTATTGAGGTGCTAAACATGATGTAGGGCTAGAATATGTTTGTATGGACCATAGGCAACATGCACAAGAGGTTTGGGCATGATTTGGTACTTGTGGTATCAAATGACAATTTGATACAAAGCTTGAAATAATTGCTCTAAACTTCATCCACCTTAAAGTGGTGCAAAATCCATGGTTGCATTAATGAATAGTTATGATGTGGTGCACCACCACTTACCTAAAATTTTGCTTCACCAAGGAATATTTCCATACTAAGTATGGGCTAAGCTTGGTTGGCCAGGATTTGAAGCTCTTATGTGATGATAAGTTCACATATAAGGAGTGGTTGACCGTATGGCTTAGAAGGAGAAGGTGCATTCAAAGGGGATAAAGTTAGAAATGTACAAATAATGTATGATATATCTTGTATCTCTCATACTTCATTTGGAATTTTTTATCTCATGCAAATTCTTAATAAAGAAAAAGGAAAGGCTGGCATGTATTCATCATCTGGTGGAAAACTCAATTGTAATTCAAACAAGGCAAAATTCAAGGCAATAAGTTTTAGTGAAAAAAAATGATCAATTAGGACGAAAGGGAAATTTTAGGTCTTAGCAAAGTAAGCATGGCCAAAAATGATCAAGTACGAAGTAAGGGAAATTTCAAAATCTCAACAACAAGTGAGCAAAGCAAGCATGGCCAAAAATGATCAATTACAAAGCAAGGGAAATTTTAAATCTCAATTAAAGTACTGTTGTGCGCAGAGAGAGAGAGAGAGAGAGAGAGAGAGAGAGAGAGAGAGAGAGAGTCTCATGTCGTAAAAATAGTCTGAAGAGAACACAATGATCTAGTGTCACATCACAGCCTTTCGCCCCCGCCACTCTCGAGACTCGTATATGAAGATGAAGATGATTCCATAGCTGTTGTCTTTTTGAATGTATTGGTGCCGTTGAACCCTTTAATCAGTCAGTTTCACACCCGGAGACAGAAAGTAGAGTTGAGAAGGCGAGTGGCGAAGCAGTAGACGATTAACCATGGCTTCTTGTGCAAAGCCCACAGAGTGCGCACGCCATCCCAACACTGCATTATATCGCATTTGATGGCATATTGCTTTGCTCCATCTCTCACCTAACTATCTGCTTCACAACCCAACATAATACAATTATATATATAGCCTCCAACCGACGCACTTGTAATAATCGTAGTTGCCAAAATGCAGTTATGATGATCAACGTCCTAAGTAGAGGTAGTGCCTATTGTTGACTCTGGTATTGTGTGCGGTGTGCCTGCCTTGTGCTACGTTAAAGACACTCGGGCTCGCCGGGACTGCGGTTCCATTAAGACTTAACGGCAGCCATCTTCAGCTCGTTGTAAGACTTAGCATGGGCTGAGTGCTAACCGGGCCTAACGATAAGAGTACCAAGGCCCGATTCACAAAAATGCGCCAAAATTTGTGTGGCCAAGAAAGAACCCAATAACTTTTTGCCAAATTCAGCTCAAGCTCCTTCCCTAATCCTCTTCAAGGCTCTTCTTTTCTCCACAAGTACTCTTGGCTTTAAGGCTTTGAGAAGAGGACAACGTAGTACAAGAAGGAAGCAAGCCCACAAGCTCATGGGTTATGGAGATCCTAGCCTTCATGGTCCAAATGATGTTTTAATTCAAGCTTCTCTCTATTTGTAAAGAGTTCAAGAGCAAAGATTAATACAAAGCTTTCGAGGCGGGGTCGGCCTCAAGAAATCTGACCCTCAATCTTGTGTTGATTGTGTTAAGTTCTTGCTTTAATGTACTTGTTATGCATATGCTAAGTGTGTGTGTGTGTGTGTGTAGCTAAATGAATGCATTAGCCACTGTGTTGTTCTTATCACATGCCATCACTACTAATAAGGGCATTGATTAAAAATGAAATCATAAGTGTCATTAAGGTTAGTTTTTCTAAAAGAGCTAAGAGTAAATACTTGTTATTTGTTCTAAAAGAGCTTAAAGCAACTTGATTTCATTCCTAAAAGAGCTAGAGTAAATACTTGTTATTAGCCCTAAAAGAGCTTAAAGCAAATTTGATTTCATTGGTATTAGAGCTTTGTAGGTACTGCCTTAATTAAAACTAGCACTTTTAATTAAGCTATGATCCAAGCATTCACATAAAAAGGTAGTGATTTTTGTCAAGGAATCATGTCTTGTATTCCACACAATGAACATAGTTGGCACCAAGTAAACTTTAAGGAAGATGAAAGTTCAACACAAGGAACTCATGCTTTAAGAAATCTTGTACAAAGCTTGTATGATGCACAATATAATCCATCTTTAAGGCCCACGGTTTGATGTTTGCTCATGGCATGGTTCATACTTCTCCATCAAGTGCTCCTCAAGAATGACATTCCCATCCATACCAAGCTTATTGATCAATGTTATGGTTGTTGCCAACCCATTAAGAAACTTTTATTCTTGCATAGATGCAAGAATTTCCTTATTCCTTGTTAAACCTTGCTGATTGGACTACGTGGTCATTCTTATAGACGTGAATCTATCTCATGCATTTTGCTTATGCTTGTCAATGCATTGGCACTTAGGAGTAGCCCATTATTACTTTTTGTGTGCTGCCCTGGATAGCTTCACAAGGCATGCTACCTTGCAATCACACACCTAATCCTTAATGGTGAAATCCTTTGTGCCATAGTTTTATCATATGAGAAAACTTGGCCTATCTTCAGCCCATTCTTACATATACATGTATTGAAAACATGTTTAAAGTAGTCTTTGCACAATAGAGACTTTTCTCGAGAGAGAAACTCTATTGAAGAACTTTCATTTAAGAAATGAAGGAACATATGTTTTTACAAATCTACCCTAGCCCTGCATCCTTTGGCCGTAACATGCATTGCATAAAGTTCCACACACATAAGGTAGATCATAAAACTCATACATGACCTTCTCACAAGGATTCTTTTCTATGTATCTAGAAATCCCTTCCTACAAATGGCTCATGATACTTCTTATTCTAAGGGTCTTTGGCTATAGAAGCAAATGCTTTATTGGGTCTTTTGGTGTAAAAGCTAACCCATCATTGGGTCGTTTGCTATAAAAGCTAACCCATCATCTTCATTGTACATCCTAATCATGCTTATAAATTCATGATTATACGCGTGAGAGAGTTTTAACCATAGGACAACTTAAGAAAGCTTTGACAACCACATTGTACAAGCCTACAATTGAAAAACATGAACATAAAATTATTTGAATAAATTCTCTTACGTTGTTGATGGTGTGGGCATATTGATTCTTTTAATCTTTAGGAACCTCATGCATGGATAACTCCATAGAGTTTTGGTGCATAGATTCCATGAGATCCTTCCTTGTGGCTGTACTCTTCTTGGAGTGTCGCTTGACATTAACTTTGATCTTACAAGGCCATGAAGTGGTCCCCTCATATAAAGACTTTGCAATCAAGAGTATTAGCTAGGCCAAGCGTGTTGTACCTTATGCTTTTAAGGAATGATAGTCCTTCTCATAAGATATCATGGTCCTCTTAACATTCTTTTCCTAGAGAAGTTTTACTCTTTTTTATCATTGGGAAAAGCCGTTATAGCACTTCAATGCTTTAAAGTTGCCCTTAAGTGTATTATGCCTGAAAAAGAGGACATATGAAAAGACAATCATTTGAAAGACCTTTGATACATAGTTGCAACGTTGTCTACTTTTATGGTGCAATAATCATAGCTTCTTGTATCTTCCTGGAAATGCTATCTTTTTCTATGCACACATGATAGTAGTAGTTGTTGCAATAATAGGACTCATATTGTAGATTATGAGAAAGCTCGAGGCATTCGTCTCATTAATCTTATTGTGGTTTTCTCAGGGGACTTTTTGATCGCATCATTGTATGAAGATCCTGGTTCCCACTAAGCTTGCGACCCACATTATTCTTGAGCATACTTAGAATCACTTCGTTTACGATTTTGCTAGGTCCATCCTTTTAGAGGTGATAGGCACAAGCAAAATTGATCTTTGTTCCTAATTTCTGTAATAGTCTTTGTTTGAATAGACTTCTTATCCTTGGATTGCTATCCGAGACTTTTGACATTCTCTTTTACAAAGAATGGGGGCTTTTCACCATTACATGTTGGGCCAATAGAAAGCAAATTCTATTGCTTGTTATGGCTTGAATTCCATGTGCCCTTCGTATGGTAAAACAAACAGGTGATTCACTCATATCTTTCTCACATTAATATAGATTTCCTATTATCCAAGGTCTTGACCACCATGAATAAAAATCTATCTCTGAAGCAAGAAAAGCCCATGGATGCTAGCACTTGTTAGAGCAAGTCTCAACTTAAAGGAATCTCTATAATGAGCACTTGTGAATCATGATTGTACTTTCATGACTATGTGATATAGAGAACCATTGACTCCTATAGTGATCTAACAAATGCATACATTATTTTGTTTCCCTACCATGATAGACGAAAACATACAAAAATTAAAATGCAAAGTAAAAAAATCTTACCTATTTACCTATTTGAAAAATGTGGATAGAAGCATGACTTATGCATTTGCATATGTAATTGGTGATCATTCCAAGTAGTAGGTTATCCTTCTAATGAAGGAACCATCCTTATGCTTTCACCACATGGAACATAATATGCTCACAAAGGCTTCTGAAGGTCTAATGACTTAAGCCTTTATATGAGCTATTGATATGCATTATTTTCTTTATCAAACCAATATATGTGAACCTTATTCATCACGTCACATCTTATAGTGATCCTACTATTGAGAATTCATGAACATAAAGCTCCATTAGTAGTCATGCATGTCTTGGCATAGAGTACTCATGTAGTGTCCTAAGCATTTAGGGATCACTATGGATACCTTCTTAGTGCTACACCAATGGAGATAACAAATTGCATTGAATACCTTTCCCATTTTCCTTTTTGACATTAAGTCAATTAGCACACAACTCTTGATAGACTACCGTACAGTGCTCATTGGGCCCATGTAATGTCATGGAAATCCTTTTGATATCTCAATGACCTTAGACCATTTTCATAACTAATATGTTAATATTTCAGAAAACAGATCAAGAACCATGTCTCCCCTTTAAGTTAGAGGTGCTAACCTTTTTAGGAAACTTTGAACATGCAAAAACCATAGTGCATCCAACGTAAAAATTAAAATCTTCATGCAACAAAGAAAAAAACATAAACCTTGCAAAGTGCTAACCATAAAAATCATAGACTTTGCCAAATGCATCCATGCAAAGTATAAATCTCAAAATGCATGTAACATGCAAAAAAAAAAAATTTTGCAAATCATACATTATATAAACCATAAGCTTTCCTAGCCATGGATTGTGCAACATATAAGCTTTGCACATCATAAGGTATGCATAGCATACGCTTTGGATTCTTTCTAAGGTAGAAACTTGACGATAATTCACACCCGTGTGAGCAATCTTTGATTTAAAAATTAATGTAGATGAGGAGGGTTAACAATGCCACCCTCGAGACAGTTTTGGCTAAAGGACTTTCTAGAGATCACTACCACCAAAACCAAAGGTACCCTCTTATACAAAGGTGTGCTAATAAGACAATAGCTCCCTCTAGAGATACAAAAGCAGACAAGAGTGGAAAATAACTCCTACCACACCTTATGTTAGTTTTTTAACAGTCGTCTCTATTTGTGAACTTTGATCATTTCCCCCCTTCAAAAAGAAGGAAAAGCCTAAGCTCTGATACCAATGTAACCTTAATAGTTGATTTCTTGTTGCAATTAATTTATTATGAGATGAAAATTGCATAAAAATCAATATAACCCTTGCCAAGCATAAACTTAATGCTTAGCACATATAATCTTACCACCCGCACTTAATGATTATTATGGTTGTTCCTACAGCCTATGACTCTTGGTTCCTTAGCATGCATACATGCATACATACATGATTGAGCCATAGCAATCTACTTAGCTTTAATAATTGCAATCTTCATAAAAAGAAAGAAAAATCATTCAGTGATTATGACATGTGAATCAAGCATATAGTGGGTGCTTAAGAGATTAGCCACTTGCTCATTGAACACACACAAATGCATAGCAATCATAAAGAATAGAAACTTGCATAAGACACCACAATGAGGGTCGCATTTATGAGGTCAGGCACCCCTCAAAAAAGGATTTGTATTAATCAAGTTCTCTTAATCTTACATTAAAGAGAGATGACTTAAACTTGAGTTAATACTTTGTAGGGACTATGGAGGCTAAGAACTCCATAGTGCGTGCTTAAGAGATTAGCCTTTTGCTCATTGAACACATACACATGCATAGCAATCATAAAGAATAGAAACTTGCATAAGACACCACAGTGAGGGGGGGCGCATTTATGAGGTCAGGCACCCCTCAAAAGGATTTGTATTAATCAAGTTCTCTTAAGCTTACATTAAAGAGAGATGACTTAAACTTGAGTTAATACTTTGTAGAGACTATGGAGGCTAAGAACTCCATAACCCCTTGCCGTGCTGCTTCCCTTGGACACCTGCAAGCTTTGTTTTCATCTTCTCAAGGCCTCAATGATCTCAAGGGATCAAGAGGACCTACTACAGAGAAAAGGATATGATCTAGAATCAATGATCAGATGAGTCCTTATGGCTCAAGTAAATGTAATTTTAACTAAGAAGAGAGAGCTACCAAGGAGAAGTCACCATATGCTATGAGAAGAGCATGAACCAAGCTCATCTAAGTGTAGAGGATGATGAGAGCTTTCTCTAGAGCCCCCTCATGCATGAATTGGCACCCCACACACCTAGATAGAGTTACTTTCCCCCCACCTTTTGGAAAAAGCACCGTGGGTGCTAAATTTGGCTGGAAAAGGTGTGAGGCTGGCAAAAATAGGACTCTACCCCTACTTTTTGGTGGCGTCCCATGTAGGAGTTCCTTGGGGCACAAGCCAAGCCCTTTTCCTACCTGTCTGCCTACAATTTGGCCCCCCAGTCCATCTGCTCATGGCTCCAACCCTTATTCCCGCCTCGAAAGCCATAAATTGTCCATTTCGAGGTCATTTTTAACCCGTTTTGACTTCTAAAAAGCATGTAGAAGTCTTGGTTAAATTTCCTAGGCACTTTTACAACTTGCATTCATCCCCAAGCACTTCACATTGCCCGCATGCACTTTTTTGCAGCCTTACTCCCATGAGCTTTTCTAGTATTTATCATACAAATGAAGTTATCAAATACCTTTTGGATGAGTTTATTGTAGTACGCACAAAAAATTTGCACCTTACCATTCTCAAGCTAACAGGCTAAGCAGAAAGTACAAACAAAATTTTGTGCAGAGCACTTACAAAGATTGTAGAGAATTCTAGAACTGATTGGGAAATGAAGCTACATTCAACTTTATGGGCTTATCATGTGGCATATAAGACAGATCTAGGTACATCTCTATTCAACATGGTGTCTGGAATTGATGCTATCTTACTTCTAGGACTTGTTGCCAACTTTAAGAGTTGCACAACAACAAGAGTGGAATGGACATGAATTATCTCATCGTTAGACAAGCTTAAAAAGCCAGATGAAATATGCTTGAGGGAAGTAGCAGGAATGTATTCTCAGAAACAGAGGCAAAGTCAGTTCCACAATGCTCACATTAAGAACAAAGATCTCAGAAAAGGGGATTTGGTACTAGTATATATGCTAAAGCAATACTCTTCGAAATTGAAGAAGAGGGGAATGGGACCATATGTCATCCACAACATATCCACAAGTGAAGCCCTTAGATTAGAAATGCTTGTGTTGATGGTGTACCCATGGCCAATTAGATGAGTGGATGTTATGTAAAGAAATACAATGAGCTTTTAACCACAAAGAACTTGCAATGCCTTCATGGGACAAAAGAACATCAGCTACACTCAGCTCATCAGAAGCAAGTAGCCATCATACAAGAAGGAAAAAAGAATGTGCACAAAGACTGAAAGAAAAGCAAGCATTAGGCAACAAAGCACATGCACACATAGCTCAACAAACGAGTACAAATAACAATGCAATCTCCTTCAAGAGACCGTACATATGTGTGAACTTAGGTTCACAATGTTTGCTAGGAATTGCATTCATTGCCACAAAAGCTGACTTGAACTCCATTAGCCATGACACTTAAAGCTGGGGCGATCCACACTAAAGTACACATATGTAACTTTTTAGAGTTATACAGGGGGATCCAATGTAGTGCAAGGTGTTTTTCACTTGCAAGGTGTTTTTCACTTGCAATTATTTGTAAATGGACTAAACCTTGCCCATGAAATATATGTGTTACAAAAAGGCAAGATGATCTCAGAAGTCATCTTAGGTCAAGCTTATGATTGTCGATGACCACTGTGGAAGCATGATAGCATTGAGTTCACCCTCAGAGATAAAGGTGTTTTTGAACCATTTTCAAGTGATGCAGCTCTTCAAAACGGTCAAGAAAAAGCTAAAGGCAAAGTGGAATCACTAGCATCACCATTATCAATAGCATGCAAAACCACAGACAAAAGAGCTTGCACCATAGGATGTAGTTAAAGCTAAAGACTCCAAAAGATTCTCTAGACTAGGAAGCCAAAAAATGTACCAAAAGCCTCAAAATGCGGGTTGTTTAAGTGGGTCCAAAAGCAACATGCCTTAAAGGGTAGCAGACTATAACAAAGATGAAAATAGGACCACTCCCCAAAAAACAAAAAAGCAAGCAACAAAGATATCAATGCAAAGCATAAGAGAACACTGTGAAGAAAAATCTACGCACTTAATCTGAAAATTTGGGTACCAAAGAAGCATCTTGATGCACAAAGAAATCAAACGAAAAGCTGGATACCAAAGAAGGTCAAGCCATAGGTCACCACCACCAAAGATTGATAAGGCCAAATGTGTAAGAAAGATAGACAATCCACCATCAAAGTGGATTTGGAGGAAAAAATGGACACAGATGTGATGAAAATCACTAAAAAAAACCCCACTAAAAAATGGACACAGATGTGATGAAAATCACTAAAAAAAACCCCACTTGTCATCATCAAAGATCCAGCACAACCAACAGTCAAAGTGTGGAGAAAGAAGATTCAGCCCAAAGCACTAGAAAAGTCAAATCCTTTCATTGCTGAAAAAATATGGTGTAAGAAGTTGACTCAGAGTGTGAAGAGCCAAGGACTGTACAAGAAATCTTTTAGTCATCTTCCATGACTATAAAAGGAGAAGGCACTTTAGTTATACAAATCCAACTTTTTGGTCCCCAACGAGTGTAAAACTCAAATACAAATGTAGGTTAAAGGTGAGTTAGAGTGCACAAGCTTTGCCCAACAAATGCCCTTGGACCACATTGCTCTAAGACCTCTTCTCACACAACATAAAATTTTAACGTGCATTGACTATGTTGCATATAGGGCCACATTACAAGGCCTTGCATAGGCACTTCTTAAATAATCGTGCATGCACAACATCTACGTTGCAACCTTCCATGTCCCCAGGACTTTAAATAGGTGCGAGGGAGGCATTACCATGCGGAAATCACAAGCTTCAAGATATATACTAAGTTATGCAAAAAATGGGCATTGTTTTCAAGCGTTTTTCAAGAGTAATTTTCATTTTCTTGTGAAATTTTAAATTTATCAACTCTTGCGTGAGTTTCCCCTATGAGTTGTAGAGATACGAGGCAACATCGAATGTGACCCATAGGTGTGTTGTATAGATGTAAATAAAGATACATTTACTTAGTTCGTAATAAATAACAAAACAAATCAAGTTTTGGACTCTAACAACATCGAAATGAGTTAAAATTGATACCATCCATTTTGTCGTGTTTTGATTAGTGTTTAAGTAATTTTTGGCATTTGAGAAAGGATAAGGACCAAGTTGAGAGTGGCAAACCATCCTCTAAAAAAAAGATGAAAAAGACTACGAAAATTAACCCTAAGGAAACCAAGGAACAAGGAAGTTCGAGTGGAACTAACCCTTTCGATTTGGGATCATGGGAATAAACTATTCTAGAAATATCAAATGGTATGCATAAAAAGTTTTTCATCAAACCATCTATAAAACCTAGACAAAGCCAAAAGAAAGTGAGGACATATCTTTAATGGCAATTAGGATAGCTCAAGCCAAATAAGCCAAGTAAAAGAGGGATAACAAGTCTAAACTAGAGAGCTCCAATAAAAGTACGGAAAAAGAAAGGAAAAAAGAAACAAAAAAGTTAAGCAAAACGCCCATCCTAAAACATTTTGAGTCAAATCAAAGTACGGTGGTGACACATCATGAAAGAGGAATCAAGCAAGGTAGAAGAACAAGGAGCTATAATTCCTAATCTAGTTAAACAGCAATATAATGAAAGGGATATGGACTCTAGAGGTTTAGTTCTAGTGGTGGATAAGGTAAATGAGACCTTTGATATCATCCTCAAGGCCTTTGAGAAGAGGATCGTATATATCGGGTACTATAATTCTACCTAAACTCAAAGAGTACTCCGACTCGATCCAAGAGAAGGTCAACTTGGTGAAGAATTGCAGTCTTATTAGAGAACATAGATGATGCTTGAAGGGCCACCATACTATTCATCAATAAAACGAATTTTGATTAGTGAGTCAACCTTAGAGACGATTCCCGAAGTCACTAAAGCAGGAATTGAGATGAGCTCATTAAGGGTAGAACATGGAAGTCGGAGTGTGGAAATTATTCCACCTCTATAGAACAAAATGGTAGATGAACTTTGGAAGGGAGTCAAGGACTTCAAGGAGGAGAGGGATCTAGTGTTAGTAGAGTTAGCCGATAATTTGAATGATAACTAGGACATCAATGTATAAAAATGTTTAGAGATTTAATGTAAATTTCTTTTTCCTTTACTAATGTGCATTAAAATGTTTTATGGTGTACACCAGTGTTTCCAAGGAATAGTTTAGCGAGACTTGTCTCCTAAACACCTACTAGACTTGCCATCTAGTTTAGGAATGTATCCTTGCTCAAATGTGGATCCAGAGCATAGATGGGCTTCCTTTCACTTGATACAAGCATAGTCGAGGATGACTATGATTTCAAGGGAGGGGTAATGTCATCCAAATTCAATTTTGATGAGTTTTGTGCTTTATCAAGGCTTTTCTCTCTCTAAAAGTGGCCATTCAGGAAAGAAGAAGCACAAGAAAGCACATATGGTTGGACAATTAGGCATGCATGAAAGTGAATTCAAGGATAGGGAAATGCCAAAAGGTGAATTTCACTTCACAAATGCATGGAAGATTTTCCTAGGATCTCACCAATATTTTACAGAGTGCAAACGGGCCTCTGAAGAGCACATAAAAATGGTTAAAATACAGCTTACGAGAGGTAGCAAAAGTGGGAGTAAGGAAAAAGAATAATGAAAATGGGAAGGAGGGTTTTATTTAGCCAATTTGGGACACTTTTATCCCAATAAGAGGGCAAGAATTAGGCGCCCTCCTCCCCCCATTACTCGCCCATGCTTTACCTCTCTAGCCACATGGATACTAAAATTGGCATCACTTTCCACCTCATCAAGTCATGAAATTCAAGGAGGATTATCTCTCTCATTAAGAAAGCAATTAGCATGAGGAAAAGCACAAGTGAAAGCTCTCATCATGCTCTTCAAGCTCAAGCACTCATATGGAAGCTTTATGCTTATGATTATGTACTACCCCTTGGTAGATAAGTAAGATAGGCTATGGAGCACTTTCAACTCAAGCTCCTTCCCTAATCCTCTTCAAGGCTCTCATTTTCTTCTCTGCAAGTACTCTTGGCTTAAATAGCCATTGAGGCTTTGAGAAGAGGACAATGTAGTGCAAGAAGGAAGCAAGCCCACAAGCTCATGGGTTATGGAGATCCTAGCCTTCATGGTCCAAATGATGTATTAATTCAAGCTTCTCTCTTTTTGTAAAGAGTTTAAGAGAAAAGATTAATACAAAGTCTTTCAAGGGGGAAGTATTGCTGAAGCTTCCGCTCCCCCTTCTCGCGCTGCACAGCAGCCTACACGCTCACACCCCTTCCCCGCCTCCTATCTGCCCTCCCGCCTGTGCTCATTCGCGCCTCTCCCCCGTCGCCTCTCCCCCGCCTCTGCTCTCTAGCGCCCCCCCGCCTGTGCTCATTCGCGCCAGCCCCCCCTTGCCTGTGCTCACTTGTGCCAGCCCCCCCCCCCCTGCCTGTGCTCTTTCGTGCCCCTCCCCTCACCTGTGCTCACTCGCGCCAGTCCTCCCCCCCGCCCGTGCTCTTTTGCGCCTCCCCCCGCCTCCTCTGCTAGTTCACGCCAGCCCCCCCTTTTTTCTTTTTCGTGCCAGCCCCCCCTGTTTCGTCTCTCTTCCGCCCCCCTTCCCTTGCTGGCTTTTTTGTAATCCCCTCCCCTCACTTTCTTTCCGCCCCGCCGTTTGTGTAGCTCGGTTCCTGCAGGGTTTTCCGTTTACGCTTCACCTTCGACAAACCTTCAGACACTGATGGAGGCTCCTCCCACCCCACCTCAGAGGGACTCTTTCGCAGCCCCCTCGCCATACCCCCATCAGGCTTTCTCTTTCGCCAGAAGAGGAAGCGAGCCTCGCCGCCGCCGCAGAGGTGGAACGCCTCCAGGCACATTCCACCATCTGCCGTATAGTCGGCACTCGCCCCAGCAGAGGGGAGATCCGGGATCTTCTCCAGGCCCGCCTTCTTGCAGATGTGGGCAAGATCCTGGACGTTCAGCTGCTGATGGGCCGCGGAAACTACCAAATCGAGTGCGAGATAGCCCAGAACGCGGCCCAGGTCCTAGCCATGAGTCCCCTGGACATCAGGGGCGCTCGTGCCTTTTTCAGACCTTGGCAGCATGGCTTCCACCCAGCAATGGCCGAGCAGGGAGAGCGCCTTTTTCATGTCACAATTTGCTTCCCTGGACTCCGTCGCGAGTACCTTTCGCTCCTTTCTAGAATAGGGGCATTGGTGAGCTCGGTGCTTGAGACTGGCCCCACAGTAGCTTCAGTGGTGGCTAGAGCAGCTGGCCTGCCTTCGGTCAGGGTTTTGGTTCCTGACATCTCCTCCCTTCCGAAGGTCATTCAGCTACCTAGGCTAGGGGGGATGGATTGATCAGAGAGTGGAGTTCTCGGGACTCCCAAACCAGTGCTTTATATGCAAGCAGGTCGGTCACCTGGCCAAGGCCTGCCCTCGCAGGAGACCCCGACCTTCACCATAGCAGCAGGCCCCGGAAGGCCCGCCCACAGATGCGGCTCGGCAGGCAGCCTCCGGGACACCTGCTCAGCCCACGGAGACCTCGGATTGGCAGCCTTGACAGGGGCGTCGTAGAGGGAGACAGCCATAGCAGGCCCAATGGCCGATGCAGCAGCAGTGAACATTAGTGGCCTTCTCAGCTCGTTTTTGCTTTTGTTGTGAAGCTTGAATAACTTCCTTAATCTTTTGGAAGGATTCCTTAATATCCCTCACATATTCATCTGCAGCAAATATCTTTTGCTTCATTGTTAAGATAAGAGGAGATTTTGATCTCCCTTCTATTATCTCAAACGGTGCTTTGCCAATAGAAGTATGTACCGTGTTATTATAGGTATATTCTACCAACAATAGATACTTCTCCCATTGATTCTTCTCTGCAACCTCCCCAACATAACTTTTCAACAAATCAAGTATCGTGGAATTAGCAATTTCACTTTGGCCATCCGTCTGTGGGTGATAGGCCGAAGAGAAATTTAATTTGGTTGCAATAATCCTGGCACTTTCCCTCTATCATATTTAACTTTTTGACATACCAAGCATTGAGAAACATATTCCTGGATGTCCTTCTTCATTGAGGGCCAATAGAAATAAGTTTCTATTGCTTGCATTGTAGTTTGAATTCCGCGATGCCCTACGTAAGGAGGAGCATGGGATTCAAACATAACTTTCTCATCACGGAGATCTTGTGTAAAGCATAAGCGTGAGCCATGCATTAGAAATCCCTCCTTTAGTGAGAACGGTTCGTGGGCTTTGCCACTCTCTAACTCTTTCACTATGCTTGCAAAATCATCATCTTGCGCATACTTTGTAATCATACTCGTTAAGTCATGATTATGTGCGATAGAAATTGCATTGATAGTAGGTCTTCTTGAGAGTGCATCAGCTACTGCATTTTGTTTACCTGGAACATGAGAGCAATATGAAAATGAAATTGCGAAAGAAAATTAGCCCACCTCATTTGTTTGTCGGATAACTTGGTTTGCGTCATGAAGTACTTGATACTTTGATGATCCATTCATATGATGAATGGAGTCCCTAACAAATAGTGCTTCCATGCATTTAAAGCATGAATAACCGCAAGCAACTCTTTCTCATAGATTCCAATAGACCTTTCTTGCGGTAGCAAACGGCGACTTTCATAAGCAATGGGATGTCCTTCTTGAGAAAGGACAGCCCCTAAGCTTTCACCGCAGGCATCACAATGTACCTCAAAAGTCTCTGAGAGGTCTGGAAGCACTAGAAGTGGTTGCAACATAAGCTTTGCTTTAAGCTCTTTAAAGGTGTTGTCCTCCTTTGCAGTCGATTGAAACTTAACCTTTTTCTTCGTTAAATCATGCAAAGGACCTGCTATTATAGAAAACTTCTCTATGAAGCGTCTATAATAGGAACACATGCCTATAAAACTTCTGAGCTCATGTAAGTTTCTAGGTTGTGGCCATTCTTCTATTATCTTAAGCTTTTCAGGGTTCATAGAGATCCCCTTCTTAGAGATGATATGACCCAAATAGCTAATCTCTTTAAGGAAGAATTCGCTCTTCTTACTATTCACATAAAGCTTATGTGCACGTAATTCATCAAAGACCATCGCTAGATGTACTTTGTGTTCATCGAGTGATTTGGAATAAACAATTATATCATCAAAGAACACACCAATAAAACTACGATGCTTACGAAAAATGTTATCCATTAAACGATTAAAAGTAGCTGGAGCATTAGTGAGACCAAAAGGCATCACTGAGTACTCATACAAACCAAATTGCGTCCGAAACGCAGTCTTGTGGATATCTTTAGGTACAATCCTTATTTTGTGATATCCACTCTTCAAGTCAAGCCTACTATAATAGGTTGATCCTTGAAGCTTGTCAAAAATGTCTTCAATCCTAGGGACTGGAAAACGATTTTTGATAGTGTTCTTGTTTAGTGCACGATAGTCCATACACATACAGTATGAACCATCCTTCTTTTGCACTAGTAACACTGGAGAGCAATAAGGAGAAGAGCTGGGACGCACCATCCCTTTCTTGTTGACTTGCGACATGATTTCCTCTTGTTGTGCTAATGAAACCCTATAAGGAGGCCTATTTGGAGGCGAACTTCCTTGAATGAGTTCTATCTTATGGTCATCATTCCCTCAGGAAGGAGGCAATTCATTAGGGATAGAATCCGCAAAACAATCATCATACTTTTGTAAGAAAGCCATTAAATTTGATTCCACGTTTTCATGCACATCATTTTCTTCATTACTTATCATTACTTAAATTGTGCGAATGATTAGAAACATTTGGGTTTGGGGAATCTTTAACATAAATTATATATGCAAAAAGAGATGACTTCATTATTTTCTGTAAAGAATCATTGCCTACAATAGGGATTGAGTTGCCTTTACTTTCAGCCTTGATCCTATAATTCCTTCCCATGTGGCTAAAAGAGATGATCCTATTAAGAAAAGTGATTTGTGCATACATGCGGTGAAACCACGGTATTCCTAGGATAACATCTTCATGCATAAGAGGAGAAACATAAAACTCTTCTCGCTGTCAACATATTCTTGGATGTGGAGCCTAAGCTTCCCAACAATTAATGGAGTAACTGGGACTTCTTGACCTTTGAAGGCTCCATTAGCTTCTAGAGATGGCCCCATCTCTTCCGTTTTGCTATGCCTAGCCTTTGCGCTAATTCCATCGAAATGAAATTATGTGTGGAACCAGGATCGAATAACATAAAAGCACTTTGATCTCTGATCTTTCCCCACACATAGCACAATTGAGAGGCCTTAGCATCTTGTATTCCTCCCGAAAGAATGTTTGTGGCTTGTAGCTTCTCTTTCTTCGATCCCTTGTGCGGACAAGCACAATAACTATGACCTTGTTCGCCACATCGAAAGCATCGATTCTCTTTTCGATACTTGTCGAGCTCTTCCGAAGAGAGTCTTGGTTCGCCCTTGTAAACACCCTTTTCCTTCTTGTTGTTTACATGGCTCTTTTGGTCCTTGTAAGGACGCGCATTGAATTTATCTTCTTTTCCCAACGGCTTAGGAGCCCCTTTGTTGTTGGTAAAGGTCTTCATAGCAACCATTGAATGATGTATTACCTCATTAATAGTCATGGGCTTTTTCGCATTAATATATGCCTTCATATCTTCAAGATATTGTTGCTTTTGCTGGGAGAAGTCAATCTTTTCGAAGACTGTAGCCTTGAGATGAAGATCCCAAAACTTGTCAATGTACTTTTGCATTGCTTCTCCCTTATCTAGCTTAAGCCCTTGCCAAGCGGTAAGAACATCATCTTTGGCATGGTCAGTTAAAAATTGCTCCATAATAGCTAGTCGACAATCCGTCCACGTCTTTGGAGCCAACCCTTGCGTGCAAAGGCTTGCCCACCATTGACGGGCGCTCTTTTGAAAGTACATAGCTACGTGACGTAGCTTAGAGCTTTCAGTGAAATGCTTTCCTCCAAAAGCGGCATCAAATTGTTGGATAAAAGCCAACACTTTGTCCGTTTGTCCATAAGCACCATCGTAGGAGAGAAAAGTGATGTTCTTTCCTCCTTCTTTGAACTTTTGCAACTTCCGAGCTCTTTTCCAAGCACGATATGTCCTCTTGCGCTTCTTTGAAGAATGCGCCTTGTGAGAAGACTGCTTGTGAGAAGACTGCTTGTGAGAAGATGAGGATTCTCTTGAGTCCGAAGAGGTAGGAGGACTTGAAGGTGGAGAGGGCGTTCTTCTTTTTGCATAAGCGCTTGCACCATAGAATGTAAAGAGGGATTCTCTTGAGCTTCATGAAGCTTTTGAACCAAGTACCGTAGTGCTTGCGTTCCTTCAATGGAAGCTTCATCCTCCTTCCAATTGATCTTGCGCACATCGATTCCTTCCTACATATTATCAGCCGTCATAGCTTTGGCTCCTTTATAAGATAGAAACTTAGTGTCAATTCACACCCGTGAGCAATCTCTGATCTAAAAATTAGTCTAGATGAAGAGGGTTAACAGTGCCACCCCCGATAAGTTTTGGCTAGAGGACTTTCTAGAGCTCGTTAGCATATTCTCGCACATGCTAACAAGCTAAAACATAGCGCATTAATTAACCTTTTCATATGCCATCTTTGATGAAAAGAAAGAAGATCTTAGCATGTTAAACGTTCATTAAGTTTAACCGTTATACAATCTTTTCTTGTGCGTTCATGCATAGCATTGATTAGTTAACAAACATGGACAATCACACATAGAGGGTGCTAACAATGGGTTACCACTTGCTCCTCTATTCATGCATAACAACAAAACAAATAGAAGTTGCACAAGACACACGATGAGGGCCGCATTTATGAGGTCGGCCCCCCCTCGAAAGGCTTTGTATTAATCAAGTGTATAAGCTTACATCATTTAGGGATGGCTTTTTACTTGGATTAATACTTCTTCTTAGGGACTATGGAGGTTAAGATCTCCATAACCCCTCATCGGGCTGCTTCCTTGGGCACCTGCAAGCTTCGTTCTCCAGGCTTCAATGATCACATAGGATCAAGAGCTCCTACGGAGAAAAGGAGAAGAGTGATTATGAATGGAATTATGAGCCCTTATGGCTTAAGTAATGTAATTTAAGCTAAGTAAGAGAGAAGCTACCAAGGAGAAGTGACTTGCTAGCTTTGGGAGAGCAAGAACCATGCTTATATGCACGTAGGGAATGATGAGAGCAACCAATAGAGCCCCCTCTTGCATGATTAGGTGCCCCATGCATGGAGATATGCTCACTTTTCCCAATCGATTTGGGTTTTAGCACCAAAAAGGTGGGGAGCCCCACAAAAGTAGGGTTTTGCCCCACTTTTTGTAGGCACCTCATCTTGGGGTGCCTTGGGGCACAAGTTAGGCCCCCACCCCAATTGCCCGGCTCTAATTTGGCCCTTCCAGCCCATCCGCCCTTGGTTCAAGCCTTCGTTCCCGCCCCGATTGCCATTATTTGCCCGTTTCGAGGTCATCTTTAACCCGTTTCGACTTCTGAAAAGCATGGCGAAGTCTTGGTTAAATTTCCTAGGCTCTTTTGCAACCTGCATTTCTCATTAGGCACTTCACATTGCCCGCATGCACTTGTTTGCAACCTTATCCTCAAGCTTTTCTAGTATTTCTCTCTCTAGAGTGATCAATTCTAGAGAGAGTCATTTAAAGCTTAGATATTCATCAAAATTAAATTTTGATGACACACCTTGTCCCATTGCTTAAATGAAGCCAAAAATCAACTGGATTGCTTAGTTCAAAGTTAGTAGCTCAACCTAATGCCCAAAGAAACTCGCTTGAACCCCGGGACTCTAACCCAAGTGGACACCCAACTATGCTCACATGTCCGGACACACTTAACCCCATAAACAAAAGGGCCACCAAGGCATGAGTTTCACGTTACACGATTATTCCATCTATGATCTATCCCCACAGGATGGGAGGGTAATAGTTTGAGAAACTAAGATGTGATAGCCTCTTCACATTCACACGGTGGGGAGGGAATTTTTGGGAGAAGCACCACCGTACTAGATCCCTTTGGGGTTCACCCGGGTTTTGGGGGGGGGGGGGCGCAGGGTTTGGGAAAAGACGGGTTCAGTTCAGCCTAGAACTTGTTCAACTTGGGCAAAATCCTTCTCAATTCTTGGTGAGAAGGAAATAAAACCCATTCAAATTTTACAGTTTTTAGTTATATGTTTTAACTTTACATATAAAAAAACCCTCTCAAAAATGGCAATTTCCTTCTCATTGAGGAGCGAAAAGGATTTAATTCATTCTCCCTAAAAAAGCTTTGCAGAACCCTTTTGGGGGCGGGGGCGGGGGGGGGGGGGGGGTTAACACATAACTATTACTCGTGTGGGGTACCCTTTGTTGCAACTTCCGAATTGCACGTGATCATGCAGAAAAAGTATTGTGCAACTTTAAATATATATGTACACAACCATGAAAGACACCCACGTGAGGCTTGAGCTTTCAACTTTCCATTATAAATAACATTACAATTACGAGCCTAAACACTGTTTATTCAAGCAAGCGCCCTTTACACAAAGTCAAAATCTGCTTTTCACTTATTTTTTTCCCTTCAGCTGCCAGCACTACCTGCCCTGAGGAAAGACCAACTGAGAGAATACTGCTATCATATGCTCCTCCTCCTTGCTTCCCTGAATGTGACCTCCGCCCCGCTCCTCCTTTCTGGGTTTTTCGTCCAATGAGCTCCCTTGCCCTGCTTCTGCTTCTACGAAAGAGAGCTCTATTGAAACCCCCTCTTCCATTGAAGATAACCCCTCTTGCAGCTGCAATGCATGTTCCAAATTCCACAGCACATCCCCTATTGCAGGCCTATTCACACCCTCGTCGGCGAGGCAGCTCTCCGCAATTTGTGTGAATTGTCTTAAGCACTTCCAATCAATAGTCCCTGCCACATGTGGATCCACAATGTCCTCCAGCATTCCCCTGCTCTTGCAGTGCAGTGCCCACTCTGCCAAATTCACCTGCTCCTCAGATAGCGCCAGATTTATGGGCGGTCGTGCACACAGCACCTCTAGCAACACCACACCAAGCGAGTAGATATCCGACTTCTCTGTTAGCTGCTGCCGTCGGAAGTACTCTGGATCCAGGTACCCAAAACTGCCCTTCACCGCAGTGCTCACATGTGTCTCATCGAGTGCTGGACCCATCTTGGACAAGCCAAAATCTGACATTTTGGCCACAAAATTGTCATCCAAAAGAATGTTGGTTGTCTTGACATCCCTATGTATGATGCTTTGAGCTGCCCCTGTATGAAGGTAATGGATCCCCCTCGTAGCCCCAATGCAGATCTCCAATCTCCGCTTCCATGGTAAAGGATCAAGATCAGATCCATAGAGGTGACTGCGCAAAGTCCCACGTGCCATGTACTCGTATACTAAGATCATCTCATTCTGTTCTTCACAGTGTCCTATCAAAGATACAAGATGACGATGGCGTACCTTGGAGAGCATGTTGATCTCTGTCTGAAACTCTGTAATACCTTGTTGAGATCCCTGGCTGCCTCGCTTCACCGCTGCCTTGACACCATCATCCAGCTCCCCCAGGTACACCTTCCCAAAGCCACCTACGCCAAGCACACGCGACTCATCAAAGTTGTTAGTGGCTTCCAGCATTTCAACAAGCGTGAAATGTCGACCTGCCGCTGTCGACGAGCCTTTAACACTAGTCTTTTGAGACGCCAAGGATGTCTTGTTTGAGGGGGTCTCTGAATTTTCATCATGCCTGGAGAGGGGTACCCATGCCAAAGAACCCTTCTTTGATGCTGGCCTGCCTCTGAAGTACTTGAAAAGGAAGATCCCCATGAGAGACAGGGCTACCATTCCGCCTAGCGCAGCACCAAGGATAGTCCCCAACATAGCCCTTGGGGTGGAATTTGATGGTGGTGTTGCCCCCAAGCCATCCAAGCTTGCATGGGAGTTGTTCAGCTTCCATATCTCAATGCCATTAAGAATAGCTCTGTTGAAAGGCAAATTGGAGGAATTGGGCGGAGGTCCTGCTTGAATCCATAGGCTGCTCTTCTGTGAATCCACTTGAAGAGAGATGTCCCTGTAGTAAGTGTGATCTTGTCCAGGTTGAATCAGCCCGAGGTCCAAGTTTGCGTATGCCGTCTGGTTTTGCACATAAATATTGAAGACCCTTTTCCCCCCAGAAGCATACACAAATTCGCAGAAATGAAGCCGAATCACATATTGATAGCTTCCTTGGACAGGGAGGACATAGGACAGGTTCAAACCTTGGGGATACGTCGTGGGCGAGAAGTTCATTTGCAGGGCAGTACTATATACGATGGGGGGCGCAAGCAACATCAATGAAGAGGATGTGTACGTGATGGATGAAATGGTGGTACTGATGCTCTCCACACCTACAGGTGAAAATAGAAAGGTTTCATTTGAAAGCCATGTTCTGAAAAGACCTTGGGTGTCATTCATAGGGGTCACAGTAGGGCCTCCCACATTCAATCTGCATATGGTCTCCATTGCCATGTATGGCAGACCTATCGGCATGGGCACGTTGACACCTAGTGGACTAGTGTCATCAGTAAAAATCTGAGAGGGCATGGAAAGCACTTCTATGGCATTCACAAATGCGAATGAGCCACTGGCGCTGCTTGGGATGAATGTGACAACCAGCGGCACACCTGTGGCGTTGATGGAGTACTCTTTAAAGAGGTAATTTGAGTTGAGGGTGCTGGATTTAAACACATTAATGAGGGTGTAAGAGGCGGCGGTGACGGAGAAGACAGCCAACGACGGATCGAATTGTTGGTAAGGGAAGGGGGAGAAGTACAAACGGACCCAGTAACGGCCTGGGCTAACGGGAAAAGAGTAGCTGGTTGGGGATGTGAAGATGCGGGCGGTGGAGAGGAGGGGTGACGCTGCATTGCTGTCTGTGGAAGCGGAGATGGATGGCGTTGTGGAAGAGAGGAGACCAGTGGCGTTGTCGCTCACCCATTCCCGGTTTTCCAAAGAGATGGTGCTGTTGGGAGTGGCGCCGCAATTGAGCAAGTACGTGAATTGCGGATTGTACGAAGGCTGCGCTGAATTCATTCTATTGAGATGAGCACACATGAGGCAGGCCATGACCCAGATTACCGGCACCTTCATACTTTCTTGGGTTGTGTGTGCGCGTTCGCGCGCTGTGTGTGCCTCAAGGAAGAAGCGCTGCTCTCGCGTGTGTGTGTGTGTGTGGTTGTGGGGGTGTGTGCAGCTGCTCTCGGAATCAGCTTGCTCGTCATTGTTTCACACAGTTGGCCGCAGAGCGCGTGGAACAAGCCCAATAACATTTTTCAAACACCAAGTAAGACTTGAGACTTTGACACGTTTAATAATTGAGATTCCATATTTGTTTAGACATTGACACGTTTAATAATTGAGATTCCATATTTGTTTAGACATAGAACACTTTGCACACCGGAAGTCCATGCATGTGTTTGCCTTGTGGACATATAGTACATACCATGGACCTAGCAGAGCCCATATATATGTTTGCCTTGTGGACAGTAGAGTGATCACCCAAGTAAAGGAGGTAAACACTCTCCACAAATGTATGTATACTTCAATCAGATCCAAAATTGGCCATCTTTAATAATTCGGTGCCATTCTAGTCTTTTTGTTCTCAAGTCCCAATGGTCAAACTGCTCTTACTTACAACTTATGGCATTGTAAATCTTCTTGATCATTTTCACCATATTTCATCTCCTAGTGCAAATTTACAATGTTGAAAATTGAAGTCTTCCCCGGTCCTTGAAGTTCGATTCGGGTTCATTTTAGCCTAGAAGTTGTTCAACTTGCCCAAAACCCTTCTCATTTTTTGGTGAAGGAAACCCTTCCAAATTTTACAAAAAGGAACAAGAAAAAGAAGAGAGAAAAAAGGTAAAAAGGCATAACCACAAAGGAAAAAGGAATGAGCATGAAAGAAAAATAGGATAATCATTAGATATCATTGGGTCATGGTTTCTTGAGATTTTTTCCTACAACATTAAAACTCTCTCTCTCTCTCTCTCTCCCTCTCTCTCTCTCTCTCTCTCTCTCTCTACCAGTGTTCGAGAAAAAATATTTTTCTAAAGAGCACATTTCCTTGTGATACATTTTGAACTAGCAAAGATGGGAAAATAACCATACTTCTTCGAAATTTCACACTATTTTTAGACAATTTTATATAAGGAAATTTCATTTTCTCTCATAGCAATAGAAAAGGTTATTTTGGATTTCTAAAAGGCATAATTGCTAACTAGACATATTTTTCCCAAACATTGCTCTCAACTTTTATCTAGTCCACTAGCCACAACACTAAAGGGCACCTCGTAACCTTTATGTTAATTTCTTTTAGCAATTTTATTTAAATTGAAATAACAATTGCAAAAAATCAACATAACCATTGCCAAGCATCATTTATGATTAGCTTATTTCATTAAGGTTTCCGCACTTTTTAGTTATTAGCTCTATCTTAGTGCATGTAACCTATAGCTCGTTAGCATATTCTGGCACATGCTAACAAGCTAAAACATAGCGCATTAATTAACCTTTTCATATGCCATCTTTGATGAAAAGAAAGAAGATCTTAGCATGTTAAACGTTCATTAAGTTTAACCGTTATGAAATCTTTTCTTGTGCATTCGTGCTGCATAGCATTGATTAGTTAACAAACATGGACAATCACGCATAGAGGGCACTAACAGTGGGTTACCACTTGCTTGCTCCAAACTATACCCAGAAGACACGGCTAGTCTCTCCGGACTAACTCTCGCTTCCCTTCTCGTTGCACCTTCGGCCAGTCTCTCCGGACTAGCAATACGTGCCAAACGAGGGAGGTGGTCGCGTCTGTGAAGAAGTGCATATGCGTACAGCACGCCAGACCTCTGTAAAAGATGGATCGTGCTCACATAAACCACATAGGGACTCCAAGAAATCATTCTTGAAGACTGTGAAACTAAGTTCATTAATCTGTGGCATGTGACTAAGTGCATCTGCCACCATGTTATACTTACCTTTCTGGTAACGTATCTGAAGGTCAAACTCCTGTAGAATCTCCGCCCACCGAGCTTTTCTACCCTTCAGTTCATTTTGACTTGAAAGCCATTTCAGACTTTCATGGTCCGTCCGGACCTCAAAAGTAGCACCATATAAATAGTGTCTCCACTTTTTCAGTGCATGAACTATTGCTAGTAACTCTCACTCGTAAGCCGAGTAGTTACGCTGCGCACGATCTAACTTTTTACTCTCAAATGCAATTGGGCATCCCCTTTGCATAAATACGGCCCCAATGGCCTCATTACTAGCGTCTGTTTCTAAAACAAACGGCTCATTTGGATCGACAATTGTCAAAACAGGTGCAGCTGCTACGGTCACCTTGAGCTTGTCAAAGCTCTTCTGTTGGGCGTCCCCCCAACTAATGTTTTTTTGTTTTTGACCGTAATAACTGGTCAGTCAACGGGACTGCGATCTTCGCGTAGTCCTTCACATACTGTCGGTAGAACCCCGACATGCCAAGAAAAATCTGCAGTTCCTCGAGATTCTTCGGCACTGGCCATTTAAGAATAGCCTCTACTTTTTCTGGCTCGCAACATCTTCTGCTTTTATTCTAACCTGATGATATCCTGATCTCAGGTCTATTTTTGTAAAGTATCTCGATCCATGGAGTTGATCAAACAACTCATCCATGCGTGGCATTGGATACTTGTTCTTAATCGTTATCTGATTAAGAGCCCTATATTCTATGCACATCCGCATAGATCCGTCTTTCTTCTTTACCAGAAGAATATGCGATGCCCACGGACTTGAACTAGGCCGAATAAAGCCTTTGTTCAAATATTCCGTCAATTGTTTTTCCACCTCCTGTGCCTCGGAGTGGCTTAATCTATAAGCAGGTTTGCTTATAGGTTTTGATCCTGGCATAACTTCGATGCCATGGTCTACTTCTCTAGATGGTGGTAAACCATCTGGTAAATCATCAGGAAAAACATCCTTAAATTTCTCTAATAAATTCATTAACGTATCTACGTACTTTTTCTTTATTGTCTCATTCACCTTGGATTTTTTCTTGTTTGAATCACATGCATGCCAAACACGGTTTTCAAACAGTGGGTCTCGTCCAAGGTTATTTTGTTTTTCTTGTTTGTCTATGCAAACATCATTTATCGTTTCATCTTCTACGGAAACAGAATTCAAAAGAGGGTAACAAGCATATACCTCTGCTATCTGGTCTCTGCGGACCGCTGTACACAGCTCCATGGAGGAAATAAGTGGTGTGGCAGGGATAGTACGGTCGCCTTGCAGGGTGATGACTCTACCTCCGTGCTCAAAACATAGCGTATTATGTAAGTAATTCCGAGCTAGACTAGGGCCCAAGCCATACAGCCACTCCCTGCCTAGATATACGTCTGCTCTGGCTAAGTGCATGACCTGAAAGTCAAGCGGAGCCTCGTAGTCTTGCATAGATAATGGGACCCCCAATACTACGGTATTCCATACCGTTTTATCATATCCGTTGGCTAGGCCAACAGTGTACTCATGATCACTCCGGGTCTCAGTCAACCCAACTTCTTGACTAACGAGTAGTTCAAGAAGTTGTGGCTAGCTCCATCATCAATAAAAACTGACTCTACGGCCACCTATGGTGCCATACATGCGTACCATGTCATGCGGACCTACAGTAGGCTGCCACATCGCTGGTGTCAGTGAACAAGCGTGATGCTCATCACAATGACACACTGTCACCTCTCTGAACTCTGTGGAACTGAGAGGGAGTCTCTGCACTGTATGCAACTACCTAGAAGATTTACCATCTTTTTTGGGCTCGTTGCCACTCGTGCTGGCTTTAGGCTTTGGACACTCAGCCTTCGTGTGTCCTACTTCATTGCAATTAAAGCAGCGATTTTCCTTTCGCGCTTTAATATACTGCTCTTTCTTTTGGATTTCGGTGTCTCTTTTTTTCCTGGATGGTCGCGGTTTTTTAGACCAATGACCACCCTGTCCTTCCTGGTCCGTCCTATCCCCTTGTTTCTCACTGCGAAACCCTTTTCTTTTGAGGCCTGACCTCCTCTTTTCACTACCCTCGGCCCTGCTAGAACCACCACACGCGCACTACGGCGCTTGATGTCATCAAATATCTGTGCATATTGAATTGCCTCTGCTAAGTCTTTAGGCTGTAAGGGTTCTACGTACTCAAGGTAATCATCTTTGAGGCCTCTCTTAAAGCCTCGCAATGTCTGGAATGCATCGATTCCCTTTAGCTTGAGTACTATCTCCCTGTAGTTTGAGATGTACTGAGTTAGGGATTTGTTCTCCATCGAGCACTTGTCCCATAACTCCCAGCTTCTCTCTGCCTCATTAACAGGCAAAAATTCTTTTCGAAACATCGTTTCAAATTCCGTCCAAGTGGCAGGGCGAGTTGTCAAACTCATCCACCACTTGTACGCTTTGCCGGTTAATGAGAGGCTAGCCTCTACGGGCTGTATATGGCTAGGCTGCTGTCGTAGCGCGTGCAAATCTGACCACTTTGCTAGAAACATATTGACTGAGTCCTTGTTTCTCTCCTTTTCCTCGCCACCAAAACTAGGCGGCTTTAAGTCTTTTAACAACGACGAAGCTGTCGCTCTACGGACGGCCCCGCAGGCGCATCGGCCTGTACTCCTGCAACCACTGGCGAGGCTATGCTCATCCGTGCTGTAGGAGCTCGGCTACCACGAGGAGTCGGAGTACTAGCCGAGGCGGCTGTCACTGCATCTAACCGTGTGGAGATGCTCTGTAGCATCGTGACTAAATCAGCCTGGACTTTACCCATAGTGTTCAATTTGGCATTAAGATATTTAAACAGTCCACTAGAGAGCTCCGTCTCTGTCAAGACATCAGCAGGGTCCAATAGGTCATAGTCGTCGTCGCCATAATCCAAGAGGTCCTCCTCGGTCCCCTCGGCGACGTCAGTGTTCATGTCCTCTGGCTCATCGGCCAGAAAGGGGTCATCAGCCAATGCGGCCGTTTGCGGGCTCGCTGGGTCCTAAGGCGGGGTCAATAGACGAGGAGGGCGCTGGCAGATCACGCGTGATCGACGAGCGTACTCCGGACCGAACAATGGTCGGGCGTGTACGGCCTGACAATTCGGTCGGGGTCAAACCCGCGACCGAGAACAAGAGACTGGAAAAACCTAGAGAAGTAGAAGGCGGTGGGGACACACTACGCCTAGCAGACATTTTTAATTCTTGCAAAAAAAATAATGCGAGAACTCGGAAATTACTAAAAAAAACGCTAATAAAATGAGCAGTGGTGGAGAGAGAATAATAGTCACCCCCCTTTACGGTTGCCTGTCGATTTGTGTTGCGCTGCGAGCCTCTACAAGGACGCTTCCGGGATGCTCCGATCCACGAGAAAAATATAATGCCTGCAACTCATAACAAAAATTAAGATGATCGAGAGGTGCCTTGCCGGGATTATTTCTTGCGGGGATTATCCTTCCTCCTCCCCAGCCGAGAGAAAGGATCCGTTTAAATTTTCTCATTTTTAAATTCATAAAAATGAATAATGAAAATATATTTAAAAAAAATAAATGTTTTTTTTCTTTTTTCTTTTATCTTTTTTTCTGCTGTCGTCGCTGGTGCCTACAGCGCTGGTGGTTGGCCGTTTGTCGTCGGCTATCCGGTGGCCGCCTGGCTTGGCTGGCCGCCCATGGCCTGGCCGCTTGGCTGGCCGCCCATGGCCTGGCCGCTTGGCTGGCCGCCCATGGCCTGGCAGCTTGGCTGGCCGCCTAGGCCTGGCCGCTTGGCTGGCTGCCTAGCTGGCCGCCTAGGCCTGGCTGGGCTGGTCGCCTAGGCGCAAGTCTCTTCAACGCCTTCCCATCAGCGCGACAAGACACGGCGTCTCCACAGCGCGTGCACCTATTCCCAAGAGCCCAAGAGGCCAATGCTACTCGTGATGTTTCTTCGACGACGGCTTAGAGTCTTCGCCTTTCCAAGGCAAGCCCCCCCAGGCTTTTCAACACGGCCGTGGGGCTGGTGGGGCTGGTTTTGCAGTGGGGCTGTTGCTTCGCCCCCACCCCCCCCCACACAGTCGTGCTACCCTCTACACACAGAGTTTTTACACAGACGGGTGGCGCACAATCGTGCTCTTCGCCCCACGTGTCCCACACACAGTCGTGTGTTTCCAAAGCTTTCGTGGGGCTGGTCTGCACCCCCCCACCTCTACACACAGGGTTCAACGACTTTCGCAGCCATTCAACGTAGAGAAAAATAAATAAAACAAAACGAAAATTGCTTTGCTTACCTGCGTGGAGACTCGCTGTGTGTGACGGGGAGAGAGAGAGAGAGAGAGAAAGAGTTCTTCCCTTCAGAATCTTGGCCGCCTCTCCCTCCACACACTCCCTTGTGGAGATAAGGGTGAGAAGATTGTGGATGAAAACCATCGAGTGGGCTCCGATCCCCCGTTCATGCGCGGACTCTCACGATCCCCTCGAACCACGCTCTGATACCAGTGTTAGATATCCGTAACGCCGCTACGGGCGTTATCACAAGAGGGGACGGCCTCTGGCTCACCACCCAGCCATAGAGGAAGAATGAGGATTGCCCCTCATCCCCCAGGCTATATAGTGTGTGGCCTGCCGTCCACACTAGCCTGGCCGCCCATGACTCCGCATGGGCGTCCTCTCCCACTGAACCCCGGATATGGCCATCCGGTTTGCCGTCGGTCTCACAGGCATTACAGCCTACTTGACACATTGTGTATATGCCAATGACTTGGCAACTTCAGCTGATAAGCAGTCTCATTTATCTTCCTTAAGATCTGGAAAGGTCCATAATACCTTTTGGCCAGTTTAGTATAAAACTTTTGATGGCCCGTATGTTCACCTTGCCAATCCTTGCCTGTAGTATGACATAGTCACGGCCTTGGAGAATTTGAGTAACACCCAATCATCCTCCTTAAACATTAGTGGCCTTCTATGCTTATCAGCAGCTCGTTTTTGCTTTTGTTGCTTGAATAGCTTCCTTAATCTTTTGGAAGGATTCCTTGATATCCCTCACATATTCATCTGCAAATATCTTTTGCTTCATTGTTAAGATAAGAGGAGATTTTGATCTCCCTTCTATTATCTCAAACGGTGCTTTGCCAGTAGAAGTATGTACCGTGTTATTATAGGTATATTCTACCAACGGTAGATACTTCTCCCATTGATTCTTCTCTGCAACCTCCCCACCATAGCTTTTCAACAAATCAAGCATCGTGGAATTAGCAATTTCACTTTGGCCATCCGTCTGTGGTGGGTGATAGGCCGAAGAGAAATTTAATTTCGTACCAAGATTCTCAAATAGTCCTTGCCAGAAGAGACTTGTCATACAAGGATCTCTATCTGAAACTATTGAGCTTGGTGGCCCATGATACTTGAAAATTTGGGAGATGAATAAGGTAGCCATGTGATGCGCTTTAATAGTCTTCTTAACAGGTATAAAATGTGCATGTTTACTAAAGCGATGTTCATATTCCCGTGTTGCCATGGATAGACTTTGGCAATCCAAAGATAAAATCCATGGAAATACTTTGCCAAGGGGCATCAGGGATAGGTTATGGTTGCAATAATCCTGGCACTTTCCCTCTATAATATTTAACTTTTTGACATACCAGGCATGGAGAAATATATTCCTGGATATCCTTCTTCATTGAGGGCCAATAGAAATAAGTTCCTATTGCTTGCATTGTAGTTTGAATTCCGCGATGCCCTGCGTAAGGAGGAGCATGGGATTCAAACATAACTTTCTCATGAAGATCTTGTGTAATGCATAAGCGTGAGCCATGCATTAGAAATCCCTCCTTTAGTGAGAACGGTTCGTGGGCTTTGCCACTCTCTAACTCTTTTACTATGCTTGCAAAATCATCATCTTGCGTATACTTTGTAATTATGCTCGTTAAGTCATGATTATGCGCGATAGAAATTCTGCATTTTGTTTACCTAGAACATGAGCAATATGAAAATGAAATTGCGAAAGAAAATTAGCCCACCTATAACTTGGTTTGCGTCATGAAGTACTTGATACTTTGATGATCCGTTCGTATGATGAATGGAGTCCCCAACAAATAGTGCTTCCATGCATTTAAAGCATGAATAACTGGTTGCAAGCAACTCTTTCTCATGGATTCCAAGAGACCTTTCTTGTGGTAGCAAATGGCGACTTTCATAAGCGATGGGATGTCCTTCTTGAGAAAGGACAGCCCCTAAGCTTTCACCGCCCCGCAGGCATCACAATGTACCTCAAAGTCTTTGCTCAAAAGTCTTTGAGTGGTCTGGAAGCACTAGAAGTGGTTGCGACATAAGCTTTGCTTTAAGCTCTTTAAAGGCGTCCTCCTTTGCAGTCCATTGAAACTTAACCTTTTTCTTCATTAAGTCATGCAAAGGACCTGCTATTATAGAAAACTTCTCTATGAAGCGTCTATAATAGGAACACATGCCTATGAAACTTCTGAGCTCATGTAAGTCACTTTGTACATATCCATAGAACATACTTTGACAACTTCATTACCATCTTCAACATGAGACTTTACTATGGATACAAGCTCTCCAATGGTATCAACAAAAGAAACCTCATCAAAAACTCCTAAAATACCTTCATTATCTTCAATTAAACCACTTTCGTTTAAGCTCTCTTGAACACTGAAAACATGTTGTGAAAACATGTTGTCATTCCTTTCGATCCAAATCTTGAAACTTTGTGCAACAAATTGAACCTTCTACTATCAAGCCTAGAAACCCTGTAGAAAAAGCTTCCTTACCTTCAAAATTAGGCGAGAACCTTTTTCTTTGTGTACCATCATAGTCTCGCTTTACAATGGTACATGTGGAAAACCCATCATATCTCGATGCTCGTTGAACTATTTTTTGATCTTAGGTAAAGGATACTCACAAAGGCTGTCTCGATTCTGCTCATGGTCCACACATACAAGAATTGAACTACATGCTTTCCATCACGACTTCTTATTCTAGCATAAGCAAAACCATCATCCATCACTTTGGTCTCCATGGAAAACTGCAGTAATATATGGTTGTCCAAGAACTCGTCCAAGAATCAAAGGGTAAGTAGACATATATCCTACACAAAGAATATATGGTCTCCATACAAATGGTAGTAATATATGGTTGTCCAAGAATCAAAGGGTAAGTAGATGGAAGCATCACTATTGCAAAGTGGTTCCAAATCACACTCGTTCTCACGAAGTGGTCGATTTGGGGAAGCTGACTTACTCTAATCAACATGAGAAACAATTGTAAGCATTCCAAGCATCCTAACTCACTCTAATGACTCTAATCATGCCACCACAAAAGAAATAACACTCATGCATTCATTAGTTAACCACTTAATTAATCAAGGATTAACACAACTCAAGCAACAAGTGCAACTCAACTCGTTAAGCAAGCAAGCTCTTCTTAATCACTACTAATCACACATAGCAAGATTAAGAGCTTAGATTAGATAAAATTAAGAGAAAACAAAGAAGAAGCATAAGCTCACTTAGTTAATCAAGATAATTACAAGAATGGAGCTTAAGCAAGAGTTCTTGAAGCTTCCATAGCTTGAGTAGAGAAGGAGGGAAGCACTCTCACTAGAGAGCTCTCTTATGTAATCTTGTGAATAGCCAAAAAGGTCTCCTCTCTTTAGGAAGGGCTTCTTTTATAGAGAAATGACTAGGGTGCCCTAAGTTATGGTCCATCCCACACTTGGGCGGCCAACTCCTGAGAAGAGCTAAATCTGTGCCCTAGTGGGCTCAAGTAATTACAAATTGGAACTCATACGAGCCCGTTTAGCACTAGCATGAATTTACATATGGAAAGACATTTACAATGCCGACATTCACCAAAAATTATATGACCCATTTCACCTTGCCGTAATTGCTATAATGTCACTCCCAAGCTCTCTTGTACACCTTCATCTTCATTGCATTCGTCGTAGTATGCCATATGTGTGCATATTCTATATTTGGCATAACAATACCCCCTTCCTAATCCGGGCACATCCTCATGCGCCTCGTATAGGTGAAATTTGCACAAGAGTAGAAATCGAGTAAAGAGTCTTTATGATCATAAAAAATGTGGTGCAGGTAGCACAAAGACAATAGCTTGCAAGATGGTGTGCAAAAGTTGAAGGGGTTAAAGTTTATAAAGTGCTAAAAAATGAGAAGTAACACTAGTCCCATCAAGGCTAAGTAATAAGCATGTGTATATGAAGATGCATGTGTTAGTGTGCCTCTAGTTATGACGATGTGGGGCGGAAAAGTAGAACACTGGATATGCCTCTATACTCACTCTACCCACACACTCTTTGAATCACACACACACAAGGGGCACCATGATCACTTACACACAACCCGGCAAGAAGAACAATACTCAACGACGTGAGCGAATATGAAGGAATAACACTAGACGCCTCTCGTAGACGGCGCACACACACATACACACACACATAAATCCACAAATGGGGGCAAGAAATCCTTTAATAGCTTTGCAATTCTTGCAGTACACTACCCAAATGGAATTAATAGATCATGTACAATGGTTTCTTTACACTAGAAGAGCCATAGCGGAGAGGCGGAGTGCACAAACACACAAATTTGAAGGACCTGCTAACAGCAAGAAAAGGAGTCATTTTGCTGGATAGAAAGGACTGCACCATTGCGTTCGGAACGGCCCAAAACCCCCCGCTTCACTATCGGAGCGCTTGGATGAGCGAATTAGAAGCAATTTAAGCTACAAAAATGATCATTTTGCTATAGCGACTTGTTCTCCTCCAAAGACTAGCAACTCTCCCTCGTTTTCCTATAGCAGTCACACTCTTTTAAGTGTCCAAACTCCCCTTTTCATCCTTGGGCACCCTTGGGCTTTCATTTGACCCAAAACGGACGCCCAATGAGCCAAAAATGATCTGCGTCATGTCAGCAGTCTTTTTGTGTCCTCCCGCACGCCTGTCAGTCGTCTTTTTTTGCATTATTTCTCCACTTTTATCGTTAGTAGACCTGTAAAACCGTGTGACATGGGCTCCACCCTCTGGCCTCGTGATGATGACCTTTTCGCATAACGTGTCGAAAAAAACCAAACTAGCTGTTGCTGTAAGTGATCGCGTGCGAGATTCGACTCTTCTGACCCCGTGACACCATCCATGCGCACATGCTGACCTCACCCACTGAATCCGCCGAAAGCTTCTTGAAGATGCTAAACACGCCAATCACCCCATTTTATTTCATCAAAAGAACTTGAATACTATTAATAATAAAAAACCATGATTATGCCTATGCTCGTCCGCCTGTACACCTATGGGCCCCACGTAGTTGTCCGGCCAAAGGAAATGGGCAAACATTTATCTAAGAACCCATGCATGTGTATGTACATATGCTAAAAAAACCTGATCAAAAAAGTGCCTGACATAGTTTGCCCACCCCCTAGCCTACTAGATCATTCAAGATCCTCAATGGGGGCACCAAAAGAGATGTGGGACTTCCTGCATCCAATGTTGCAAGATCCTTCAAAAACTCTGTGTCATCGCTAGACTCCTCATTCTTCTGCACCATCATCAGCCTTGCATGATAAATCTTCAGCCGTAAACTGTTCACCCTGGCATGTGGCATACCATCCAAATCAGCCAATTGGTATGTGCCGTTTTCAAAACAGTCCCCATGACTCTGAAGGGACCTTCCCACTTGATCTGAAACTTCTTCTAGAAGGTTTTGTCAAGCTTACTATTATAGCGCAAAACCAAGTCATCTTTCTTGATACCCTTGCTTTTGATCCTTTCATTTATCTTTGCCAAAGCCTTGTCTTGCATCTGCTCATAATGCTCCATAGCTCTCACCCTATCCAGCTGAACCTCTTGGCAGATGTAAAAGCCTCTCCTTGAATGCATCATTGGAATGCCCCAGCAACTTTTCTAACAGCTTTACTGCAAGCAACTCGACTTCCACTGGCAATAATGCCTCCTTTCCATATACTAAATGATATGGAGTAACCCTGTACATGTCTTCACCGAAGTACGATAAGCCCATAATGCACTAGGCAACTCCAAATCCCAATTTTTGCCTTGATGCTCTGTCACCTTGGCCAGAATCTGCACCAGCTCCCCATTGAGTCTTTCATTTAGGCCATTACATTGTGGATAATAAGTAGTAGTATACTTGTGCCTAATCTTCATCTTCTCGCATAAGAAATCTAACAGTTCAGCTCTAAACCCTGGCCCCTGATAAGAAAGAAGTACCCCAAACTTGCAACAGATGTCCTTGTACACAAACTTTGCGACATCCTTGGCAGTGATTTGCCTTACTGCTTTAGCCTCTGCCCATCTAGAGAGATAGTCCACTATAGTCAAGATATAGCTTTTGCCTCTACTTGTGATAGGTAACGGGCCCACTACATCAATTCCCCACTTTTCGAATACATCAAAGGCGAGAATGGTTTTTCGTAGCTCTGGCTTCAACACTCTCTTTCCAAATGATTGACATCTTTTGCCAGACCTACACCAATGGTGAACATCCTTTTGCAAACTAGGCCATACATACCCCTCTTGCAAGATCTTATGCAAGGTGATCTTGAGAGCAAAATGGCCGCCACATGCGCCTTCATGATTTTCTTCCAACACTCTATAAAGCTCCTCCTTCCAGGGTACAGGTCTCAACACTAGATCAGCCCCTTTCATGTACAAGACATCACCAAATCAATTTGTACTTAGAAGCTCTACGCATAAAACCATACTTCTTAGACTTCTGAATGTCCTTTGGAATGATTCCTGTTAGCAGAAACTCCTCCTCCTGCGCTAGACTTTCTCGACCTTGATAAAGCTCCTCCTTCCAGGGTACAGGTCTCAACACTAGATCAGCCCCTTTCATGTACAAGACATCACCAAATCAATTTGTACTTAGAAGCTCTACGCATAAAACCATACTTGTTAGACTTCTGAATGTCCTTTGGAATGATTCCTGTTAGCAGAAACTCCTCCTCCTGCGCTAGACTTTCTCGACCTTGATAAAGTGGAAGATCAGCCTTAAGAACAAACACCTCGCCAATCATGCTTTGGGCGGCCTCATGTGCTTCCTCATTGAGAGCACGCTCAATATGTCTAATGCTCCATGCCTCAAACTTCTTCATCAGACTTTTGATCCTGAAGCACATCTCCTTCAATGAGGTGTTCTTACTCTTCCACACACCCAACACTTGCTTTACTACCAACAAGGCATCACTTGCTTTACTACCAACAAGGCATCACCTTTTATGCTCAACCTTCTAATTCCATGCTTCAAACAAATGTGTAATGCGGCTTCCAAAGTAGCATATTCAGCCTCATTGTTACTGTGAGCATCCAATTTGAACCCTCTCTTCAATACTAGCTTCCCCTCTGGATCATATAGTGCTATACCTCCTGAAGCCGCATCATGGCTCTTTCTGTATGAGCCATCAAAGAAAAGAACATGTGCATCGCTGATCTGTGGCACTTCTTCAACTATCCTTTTAACCACCTCTTCCTTAACTAAAAGAAGATTCTCCTTGTAAGTCAACAAATCAGCTAGGGTAGCTCTTGTACTGTCTTCTACCAGAAAAGAGAACTCAAATTCTTGCAGCTCAATTACCCATTTCTTGACCGCATTTGATATGTTAACACCATTAATTAACTATGGCAAAAGAGCATAACTTGTCAAGAAAACAAAAGGTCGTGGAAGCAAGTAATGACGAAAGCGTCGACAGGCAAATATCACACTGGCCATTACTAGCTCTACTTCCGACAATCTTCTTTCTGCCACCAACTTCACTCGGCTTGCACAATACACTGGCCTCATATACATGCTGCTCTTTCCCTTCTCTAACAACATTGCTCCAATGGCATCATCCCCTACTGAGGGATTTACATAAAAACACTTGTTCCCAATCAGGAGCCTGCATGGCTGGCAGCCCCCCTAACACCTCCTTCACCTTTTGAAACACTTCTTCACACTTGTCATCCCATTGCAATGGATCGTGCTTTGACACTTGTTGTAATGGATAAAGAAGCTGTGAGGACAATGGAATAAACCTTGCCATATACTTCACCTTCTGCACAAAGGTAGCCACCTGCTTAGTATCTTTGGGTGATCGAAGAAAAATGATCGCCTTTACCTTATCTGGATCTGCCTCGATTCCATTTTCTGACACCATATGGCCCAACAACTTGACTCTTGGTTGCGCAAAGAAGCACTTTTTAGGATTGAGTTGACCACCACACTCATCATAATGCTTCAATACCATCTCCAGCTTCTCACAGTGCTCAGCCCGTGTGCTATAAACACAAAAATCATCGATGAAATCCTTCACACAACTGCCAATGAATGGTGAAAGTACCCAATTTGCCCTTTTTTGATAATGAGCTGGGCCATTTGACAACCCAAATGGCAACACTGTATAACAAAAACAGCCCCATGGCGTGATAAATGAAGTCTTCTTCTGATCTTGAGGAGCAATTTTGAGCTGGAAATAGCCAGAGAAACCATCGCATACACTGTACTGCTCATGGCCGGCCATTGAATCCAAGATTTGATCAATTAAAGGAAGAGGGTATGGGTCCTTCTTAGTGGCTGCATTCAAGGGCTTAAAATCCACACAAATCCTCCACCTTCCTTACCCATTCAGTGGTCTCCCACTGGGCATATGAGCCCTGCCGTTCAATAGCTTATCTACCTCTTCCCGCAAGGCTTCCATTTGCTCTCGACCCATCCTTCTTATCCTTTGCCGCACTGGCTTAGCACCTTCTTTTAGCTCTATACACATTTCTTCTCCTTTGAACCCTCTGATCTCTTCATATGAAGTAATGAACAAATCAAGAAAACTAGCTAGCATCATGTGCAAATATTTCTCCTTCTCCACAGCTGAGACGTCTCCACTAATCATTTTTATCATCAACACCTGCTTCTTTGACAACTCCACCTTGGGTTGCATCAGTCCTTCAATTACTTCATAAGGCCCTTCACTTTCATCTTCAACCTCATTTGCAAATGCAACTAAACCAGACTCATGGAGTTCTTTGTCCATCAGAAGAAATGCAACATCAACCTCTTCAATCGCTACTGGTAGAGCTGTCACTGTCCACCTCAGACACTCTGGGAGAGTCTTCATTTCTAGACTCATCCTCATCTTCATAAACTTCCCCCAATGGTTTTCTTGTGTCCATATCATATAGCTTCTTGGCACCTGTCTTTCCACAGAGGCTAATGGTACCATGCCTCCAATCTTGAATCGCTCCCACTGCATGTAACCATGGTCTGCCTGTAACCATGGTCTGCCTAGTATAATAGGATATGCTCCCAACCCAGCCAGCATCACATGAAAATCAACCACTGCCTTCACATCATATGCCTCCACTTCTAAGTTCTTTACAACACCCAAACACTTCACCTTCTGATGGTTTGCCAACCTGATTTGAAAGCTTGACACCCCAGCTACTATAAGACCCATCTTCTCAACGCATGAATGTGTTATGACACATATTTGGGCCCCGCCACCATCAACATAACCTTGTCCCAAATTCTTCCTTCTGTGCCACACATCCACTACTGGATAAATATCTAGTAGCTCATCCATCGACAACACCTTCAATGAACCTCTCTTTGGCTCTTTCTTTATTGGGCTAACCATTCTCTTCCACTGTCGCTTTAGCTTAGGCACCATCTCTATGAGCTGCCCAAAAGTAACATCTGCTTTTCTACCTATTAGATCCTCCTTCAAACTATAGCTTAATTGCCCATCCCCTAGTGGAAAATCTGAAACATGAAACTTGCGAGCGACGAGCCCTTTTTTCCCTCTTGGCCTTGACATCCTCGCCTTCATGGCTCTTTCCCTTCTTCCTACTAGGACCTGCGCCATTTTCTCCTTCTTTATCCTCTGTGGTCCTCTTCCCAATAGTATGTATCCTCTAGCATTGCTGCCTTCTCCAAGGTGACCACACTTAACACTTTTGCCTTTCCTTTGTCCTCCTTGGTCAGTCCACTGGGTCCTGCCTCTCCCATGCCATAATCATTTGACTATGCAGGCAATGGATACATGTCTCCACCCATTCTTGGTGGTTTATCACATTGTGGGCTGATGTGACCAAGCTCTCCACAGTTATAGCATGTGGGCATCTGCCTCCAGACCCTACCATTGCTCTGTCCAACACCATTCTTTGGTTGTCCTTCACCTCCTTTGCTGATTTGCAAACCTCATACGGCCTCGATTATTTCCCACATTACCTAGCATGTTTAGGTTGAGATTCTTCATTAAATCGACCACTTGCCTCATGTCTTGCCTTAGCCCATCATCTTGCACTGCAATAGTTACCATTGCTGCCACAACTTGAGTAGCGAACTGGAACCACATTTGCAGGATGAACCTCTTCTGGAACCCGATTTTGCATGGAATCCATTTGCTTCATCTCTGACGCCCCAGGTAGTGAGCTCACTCCCAACTGAGTTAATCTTTTCAACTTCCACTCCTTGTTCCTTGCCACCACTAATGCATCCTCATATGTTCTCAGCTTCTTCAACTCTACCCTCCAACGCAGGTTTTCTTTGAGGCCGCCCAAGAACAAGTCCTTCTTCATCATATGTGGCGGGGGCCCTTGTGGCCGCAAAGCTTGACACAAGCTCTCCCATAACAAAGAAAACTTCTTGATATAATCATCAATGGGCTCTTCTTCTCTTTGTCTCAATCCTTGGATTTCATGCCAGACTTTGTCTGGATCTTCCACCTTCACAAACTGTGTTGCTAAAGCCTGTCTAAGATTATCCCATGTTAACGGCATGCGTGGATCAGCCCTTTGCAACCCTTCCTCATGACCCCTGGACCAGTTCCGTGCATCACCCTTCAAATAGATTTGCAAGAGGCGTAACATTTGAGCGGGTGTCTGAACATGGTTGCTTATGCACGCAACCTCCATATTCTCCAAGAACTCTTCCACATTCTCATCACTTCTTCCATGAAATTCCGGATAAGGGAAATCCATTGCTACCCAAATTTCTACGCTTTGAAAACCCCCTGTAACACAGGTGCGAGAAAACCAAAACTCTCTACTGACTCAATCCCCAGAAAACTCCGATGTAGCTCAAGCTTTAGAAGAGGATGAACACATGCACATCAAATGAGTTTTCGTAGTTAATCATTGGAATCACAACGGGCAAAGGAGATTCCATTATCTCTCTTAGTCTTTCTGGCCCAAACATAAAGACCATGCACTGCTGTCCACATGAACATTTATCTGGATTCTTTGTGTAAAATGGAAAGGAGTAATTGAGGTCCGTTGTGATTATTCATTGAAAGCAAACCATGCAGCTCCCAAGAAGGCACAACTGGCTAATTATCCTCTGATTTTGCTAAAATTTTGGCAGCATAACGGCATTATAAGGCCATAATGACCAAAAAACCAGCCAAGTAAAGGGAAGCACGACCACTCCAATATCAATACCAAACTGTTACAAAGGCTAATGCATCAACATAGCACTGTCCCAACAAATCTGTCTATCACTGAGACCTCATGTCCATACATTAGTCGATGCCGAGGGGGTGCTTGAGGGATCGCTCCACACCTGTATCACCAATGGGTCCTACGCCACGCTCCATACCCACCAGCTCAATAAAACCTCACAATGACCCTCACCATGGCTGCAATTTCTGCCTTGTACTTTGGTCGACCATCATTGGGAGTAATCTTCAACTTATAGACCCACTTACATGGCAAAGCCTTTTTCCCACTTGGCAAAGGCACCAAATCCCACGTAAGATTTTTATGCAGCGAGTCCATCTCTAATTGCATAGCTTTCTCCCACTTGACTTTGTCATCTTGCAACATAGCCTCTTGATCGCAGGAGGGCTCTCCGCAATTTGTCAACATGACATAATCCCAGGAAGGAAAAAATCTGTCATCATGAGGTCTTGAAGCTCTTGTAGACCTTCTGAAAACTGGTTGAGCCTGTTGTTCCTCAACAACATCTTGTGGCATAGGAGGATTCTGACCAAGTTGGTCAACATTAAGAGCTTGAGCCCTATCATAAACATGCCCATCTTCCTGAAAGATAACTATCCTTAATTCATTGTAGGTACAGGCTTTTTATGTATCTTCTCTTCATTGAAGTAAACGTCATTTCTGTGCACAATCCTCTTGGCTTTCGGGATCCCATAACTGATATCCCATCTCACCAGAATTGCCATAGCCAAGAAATATACATTTCTTTGACTTAGGAGACAAATTGTCTCTCAATTGTTTAGGAACATGGCAATATGCTTCATAGCCAAAGACTCTAAGATGCTATTAAGAAGGTAGTTTTCCTGACCATAGCCAAAGACTCTAAGATGCTTGTAAGAAGGTGGTTTTCCTGACCATAGCTCTTCAAGCAACCTTCTCATTCAAAGCCTTGTTAGGAGATCTATTGATAAGATGAACTACAGTGGCTAAAGCTTCTACCTAAAACCCATTAGGCAACCCTGCATTGGACAACATGCTACATAACTTCTCCTATATGATGGTATGGTTCATCCTCTCAGCCATACTATTATGTGGAGGGTTATATGGAGCAGTCAACTCCCTCTTAATGCCTTTCGACTCACAAAAGTGTTGAAAAGCCTTGCTGACATACTCTCCACTATTATCTAGCCTCAAGCACTTAACTTTCTTGTTGCCAGATTAATTCTCCACAAGTGTCACAAAGTTTTGAAACTTAGAAAGAACCTCGTCTTTCTTCTTGAGAGGATACACCCACACTTTCCTTGAGAAGTCATCTATAAATGTAACAAAGTACTTAGAACCTCCCATAGACACGTCAGGCATAGGTCCACACACATCACTATACACTAACTCTAATGGCTCACTTTTCCGAGTGCTTCCATGCTTGTGTGGTGACTGTGTTTGTTTACCATAAAGACAATGCTCACAAAAAAAAATCTGAGAAATCAAATCCAGACACATAACCAAAATGAGATAAGATTTTCATTCCCTTTTGAGACATATGAGCTAACCGGCGATGCCACAATCAAACACTTGGTTGCTCGGTTACACAGATTACATGGTTTTTAATGTTGGACACATGTAACATGTACAAAGTCCCTGACTTTGCACCATGTGCAACTACTATAATGATGAATTATCACCAAACATGCAGTGATAACCTGCGTCGTCGTCCAACTGTCCACCAGTACTAATCAAGCTCTTGGTGGTGAGCTTGGGCACATGTCTCACATTCTTCAAAGTAAAGGAGGAACCATTTTGAAACTTGAGCTGCACATCACCAACTTCGAAAATTTTGCATGGGAAATCATTGCCAAGATGAACACAGCCTCTAAGACCTGCATCATATGTGCTGAACCACTCCCTGTGAGGAGTCACATGAAAGGATGCTCCTAAGTCAAGGACCCAATCCTGCAGCAAAGCACCATCATCTGTGGCAACCAGAAAAGATGAATCTATGGGCTGATATAAAGCAAATGTCTCCATCAGAATCTTTAACAAACACACTATTGATCTCCTCAATCTTCACACTGCTCTCTTTTGGCTTACTTGTTTTTCATGCTACTTCTTCTCCTTGCCTTTCTCTCACTTCCATTTGTTGCAATCTTTCTTCATATGGCCCTTTTTGTGACAATAGGAGCACTCAACTTCTTTACGTCCACGTGACTTGCTGTGCGAGATTTACCTCTCTCATTCTGCTTGCCCTTTTCAAAAGATCTACCACCACGAACAACAAGAGCACTGCTACCACCTTTCAAAGAGTCTCGATTCTTTCGATTGATCTCTTCAGTGAGCAAGCTGCCCTCTACATCAGCACTTGAAAGACCATCATCAGGCGGCACAGAGTTACTAATGGCTGTGCGGAAGGGCTGTGTGGAAGGTATCCCAACTTTCTGGCAACGTAACCAACAAGAACATTGCTTTAACGGAATCCTCAAAATTGATTCCCTGCACAGAAAGATGTGTGAAAATCGTATTGAACTAATAAAGATGGTCGGACATAGGTGTCCCTTCCTCCATCTTTAAATCCACCAACTGCTTTAGCCAATAGACCTGTAAAGCTACACTTTTCAGATCATAAAGTTCACGCAACTTTGTCCACACCCCATAGCTGGTCTGTTCCTTGTTGACATTGAAGTACACATTCTTCGACAGTGTCAGCATAATGGTAGACCAAGCTAGCTCATCCAGCTCCTCCCATACACCTGCCTCCATTTCCTTTGGCTTTACCCCCTTTAGCTTTATGGGCTTAATTTGCTTCTTCTGCACGAGAACATTGTAACAGTTCTCCACCTAGAAATGATAGTTTGTACCATCCAACTTCTCAATGTTGAACAAAGTCTCCTGTGATGAAGAAGATGCCATTTTTGAATGGCAGATTATGTAACCAGATTCTAAAAAATTTTGGTAGAGTCTCCCCTGTAAAACTAACCTGTGAACACAAAACAGATGTGTACAAATCACTGAAAAAGCTGATAAAGTGATAAACTAGCAAAACAGAATATAATAGACTCTCACTGTCCCACTGATCAATGAATCTCCCTCCAAAATACTGTCTCTGACCACTGTGTCAAAGGCGTATGCATGTATGTGACAAAAATGCCAACAATGGCAGGTCAGCAAATAAACACCACGACTGCACTAACCGCATAAGAATACATCCTACGTCGATGCAGAAGTATAGGGGGTGTCAAGGGCACACTCCAGTACTTGTATCACCGAAAGGATCTCAACATCCGAGTATCCCCCAGCTGAATAAAACCTTCCATGAGCCTCAACAAAAGGTAATGCAGTTCTGTCTCAATACATAAACAGCATAAGACATGCATCAACCACTGAAAACCAAAATTCTGTTAACCGTAGTGGCGGTTTGTCTGATTTAATAGACCCACAATGTCTAATGTAGCAAAAAATGCATGTATGAGCATGTATGAGCAAGAAATTGTATACTATAGTAGAATGTTGCAACCTGCACTACCTAGAAACCTGTATCTACAATAGCTACAGACCCGAATGCTACTGAGTGGCATCTATAAGCTCCAGATTTGCAAATCACCATCTGTAGGGCAGAACCTGCATCGTAATGAAAGTGTAGAGCACTCACACTAAGCCTGCGGGAAGGATAGCGTGCGCTGAATGCTAGCGAGATAAAGTCTTCACGTTGCAGATCTCTTCACGGGCTGCTATCGTATATGTGTGCTACTGTAGTCCTCGCGCGTTGCCATTTCTCCACGCGCACTACTCTTTCCTAGCTACTACTGTGTCTACTACCGCAACCTGGTGCTCTGATACCAGTTGTGTGTGCGATGGGAGCATGTGCTTGTGTAAGCACAGAGAAGAAGGAGAGAGAGAGAGACACAGTCGATTGTGGACTCCTTATCACTAACTGTGTGATGAGGGTTTTAGTCCTTATTCATATAAGTAAAATGAATGGCCAGTATGTATCTGGTTAGTTTGACCGCCCAATATTGGGCCTAGCACATTGGGCTTTACCACCCCAACAGATTAAGAGAGAAAGTTGCTCTGATGCTTTAGACATGACCTCCCTCTCCTTGAAGTTTCTAACCTCGTCCCATAGTTCATCTGTTGGAGTGCTGTAATGGGTATAAGACTCACATGTGTTGGTTACAGTCCTACTGACCTCATCAAGCTTGATTGCCCTTCCTCATCAAAGGCTTCGTGGATTGTCTCTAACGGAACTTGCATTGTTATTTTCCTTGGAGTGTAAGGTGGATAATTCTGAAACGTGGTTTGAGTGTCTTGGACCAAGTTCTGGTGCTTGACCAAGTTCACCTTCTCATGAATTGGATTGGAATACTCTTTTAGTTTTGGTGGTGTTACAGTGTCAGCCTTGAGACGTGCCTCATATGCTTTCAGCAAACTATCCATGGTCTCATTTACTTTTCAACCAAAAGAGAACCACCAGAGCTTGTTTCCAAACTACTTAATTGGTCATTGGTTGGATCCAGAAGGGATCGTGGTTTCTCACTCTCGCAGAAGTTTGTGCTCTTTCCCCTATAATCTCATCACCCACAAGTGCTTCTATTTGAGCACATTGAGTCTGTAACTTTGTTCCCATTTCCTTGCTCTAGAGTAGTCCAGGTGCACTTGTAGTTTGTTTCTTAGGTGGTCTACCTCGTTTCTTTTTTCATTTAGTAGGTTTTGACATTTCCCCTATTTGATTTTCCTTTTGTTTTGGTCTAGAGGTGTTGGTGTGAGCACGAGCGACTACCCAAACTGGCTTGCTTTCAGCAAGCATCGCTTGTTGTGTGTTTGTTTTTGCCTGATTGATTTCCATTGTCTTGGGATTTTTTACAACAATGAATTTTCTCCTAACCCCATCCGGTAGCTCAAGAATTATGGGTTTAACGTGCTCAGCTGCCGCACTTCCTTGTTTTGTTGAATGGTCTTTTTCACCTTCAGTTTAAGTCACTACGATTAAATCTCACTCTCAAGTTCAGCCTCGTTTTCTGAGGGGGACAGAGATGGAATAGGTTCTATCAACCAAAGAGTTGTTTTCCCCTTTAGGTTTGGCTCTTTTATTTTGTTTGGATTGTAGGGACAATCTTTGGACACATGTTCAATGCCACATCTTGCACAATGTCTTAGCACTCTAGGCCAGGATACTCCCCCACTTGATCCCGTTGTCCCTTTTTCCCTTGGACAATCTCTCAATGATCCTTACCACACTACTCAAAACAAGGTCTTGCCGGTCCTGGGCTTGTAAAGCTCCTGGGATATCCTCCTAAGAATCGAGAGCCACCATTTGTAAACATGTATAAAGTCTGGTGCAGGATTGAGAGCCATTTGAAGTGAAGAGGGATCATCCTTAAATTGGAAGATAGTGGATGAATTTCCAACTGAAGGTCTTCCCTCATCCATCTCAACATACCTCAATGGTGTCCCCAGTGGGGTTGGTTGGGTTCCTAAGACCGGTCTTGCTCTTTCACTCATTATTGTGCTGTAGAGGACATGTACTCACCTGTCGTGGCTCCTCTGATCTCTCTCAGGTATCTTGTTTTGCTATAGCACTCACTTGTGCTATGGTTTCCCCATCTATGGCATGGCTCACACCATTTGAGAGGTTCTCTTGGAGACTCCCTCAAAGATGCTGTTGGTTGGTACATCCTTGATAGTTGGCCAACTCTTCCATCTTGCCTCAATAGGCACACTATCCTATCTACTGCAGATTGAATCACAACATCCTCTCCTCTTTTGGTGTCACTCATTGTTGTGGATCCATGCCCATCATTCGAGTTCTTGTTCTTACAGTTATCATCTAGGCGTTGAGCATCAAAGCAACAAACCTCAAAATCAGTGTGATTCACTGCAAATAGTGTTCTAGAGATCATCATCAGTTAATCCTTCAAGAAAGCACGAAATCAACCGCTCTTCCTTTGGCAACTCTGCGGTGGCAGGGCAATGAGAAATATATTGTTTCATTCTATCAATACATTTCTTGATTGGCTCACCCTCGGACTGCTTAAAATTCAAGATTTGAGTGACCGTGTTATGTTTGATGCCTATCTTTGTGGGTGCCTCTATGAATTTCTTTATGACCATTTCAAAATCATAGAGGACATTAGGCTTTAGTGTTTAAAACCAAGATAGGGCAGTTCCAGCGAGAGTCAACCCAAAACCTTGCACTTTGATGTACACGTCTACAATTCCCTTGTCATAGCATAGTTTATTGAATTGAGCTGCATGCTCATAGGGGTCTCCTGTTCCACCAAACTTCTTGCAAAATTTTTGGAGAGTCATAGGTCAGATTTGCTTCAGTGTGCAAAGTCCTCTCTTCACCTACGGTGAACTCTTTCTTCTACCCTAGCTCGTGGTTCTAGAGGAGCTGCTTGCATCCTCATGGCGTGAGGTGGTATTAGCCCTCCTCTGGCCGCATAGACTCTGATCTTTCCCAGGTGCAGTCTTCCAAAGTTTATAAAAGGAAATTCAGCTGCTCCCACCAACTCTAGTCATGTCTCTAGGCTAATTCTGAGCCTTATCTCAAGTCCGGTGGGTTGTTCTACTGTTGTTGGCCTAGTCGCACTAGTCTCTTCCTCCCTGCTACTCACATGCATTTGGTTGAAAGCACTTTGCATATGTCCCCCGCATCTTGGTGTGGGGAATCCATAAGATATGTCTACAGGTCTTGTAGTGGTAGCTAGAGTAATTATAGTCATTCTTCCTATCCTACTGCAGACACGTGAGCATCAGGAAAGGACTGTTCCTCATTGTATGTGATCTACCACAATACGCTTTCATGCACCTTGATGTACTTGCAATTTTGCCCATCTCTTAAGTCCTCGTTGTTAGTCCCCTTTTTCCCCATGATAAAACAAGTTTTGTGTGAAGGGATAAACTCCTCCTGGAATGATCATTGTCTTGTACACACTGCCCTTAGCGCTTGTGTAAAAAGTGTAAAATTCACTATCTGTGTACACCCACTTTATCAAAAATTTATCCAAAGGGCTTATAAAAGTGGCAAAGGGGTTCGAGCTTACCTCGCTCTCGTTAGCTTTCCCTTATCAGCTCGAGATAGACTTGGTGGTGCTATGTGTGTGTGGCTTGCGCTTAATACCCCTCTTTTATTCTCCCATCTTGGGGTCAGCTCAGAAAATGATCTATCTCCCATATCAGGGTGGATGTAACCCATCGGATCCATTTTCTCAAAAGAGGGTGTTAAGAGATAACAAATGCCCATCCTACTTATATATCGGTTGCCTTGGTAGGTGACCCAAACTTTAGGCTTGATGGGTGTTGGAAACTCCTCAAGCATCACTACCAATTGGTTTTGTGGATCACAATAGAGTTTTGCACCTCGAGATTTTTCTCGCACAAAGACCAGTCTTATATTGAAGAGATGCGCACTCTGGCTCGCATGTTCATTAAGACTATTTGTGAGCATTCCTGGAGTGATTGGTGTATCCATTAAGTTAGGGGCTTCGCTTCCTCTTGCCATTGAAGACTCACTCTCTGAAGAGTAGGTTTCATTGATGACACTTAAAGGCTTAGTAGGTAGTGTACTACTATCTTGAGTTGATACCCTGGAAGCCGTGCTAGAGCCTTACAAGATTGTGGTGCCCGATCTCAAGTGCATGAAGGGATTGCTGTGAGATATGGACAATGTATCTAGTCTATTGGCCAAATGGAAGTGTACTAGATGTAAGTTGCATAAGAGCACAAGTAAGAGAGTGCGTAATGCTAGCATGCACTTGCACGATGTGTAGTGTGGGTTCCTGGGTATTTGTGCACTAGCACTACAGATCTTGTGCTTGTGTGGCATAGGCTCTTGGGTGTTTATGACAAAGGCGCTTAAGTAAGCACAATAACCCGATCATGTGTGCATTTCTACCCCTTCCTTTTTCACCTACAACTGGTATGAGCCCTAGATCTTTGCACTAGCATAGTCACGTGTGTGCCTTGGTACACTAGGGCACTTTGTTTTGTTTTGTGTATTTTTTTTCTTTTAGTTTTTTTTTATACCCTTGATCTCGGGTCTTATCTTAGGTCAATTGTGAAGACAATGTCCCCCTCTCACCCTTTGTGTGCGCAATGTGAGTGTTATGTCAAAAGATGATTTCTTTGCCCTACACTTTTAAAGTGAAAGTTGAAGGCTTAAGAACTAAAGCACTTCTCTTATCCCATATGCTATTTCCACCCTTGAGGATTCAAGGGTATATAAAGCATCGCATTTCACTCCTTAGCTCACAACGGGGAAGCTATGAGGAGCTATGCTCCTCTCTATATACTATATCACAAGATCGAGATCGAGGCCGGGGTTGGGGATATTGGGGCCTTTCTTTTTTCTCGTTTAAAAATTCAAGCTCTCCTTCCCCCTCCCTCTTTTCTTTTCTATTTATATTTTTTTCTTTTCTTTTCTCTTTTTGTGTCGTTTCTTTTTGTGCACAAAACAAAAGTGCATGCGTGTATCCTTGATTTGTGTGCACTTGTGTGTGGGTGTGTGGGTGCACCTTTTGATGCAAAAACTTTGTGGACGCGCATAGGATATATGTGGGATGCCTGAGAGTGTGTGCGTGCGTGATTGTATTAGATACGTACATGTGTGCATACACGATTGTGCAAGACGCTCTGTGTGCAGGTCTGTGCAGGGTATAGAACTATGCAGATGTGGGTGTGTATGAGTGTGTAGGGTGTAGAAGTTAGAGAAATCGATTGTGTGCAATGTATGTGTCAAAAAAACAGAATGTGGTGTGTATGCAGTGTGTGTGTCAAACTAAATGCAACAAAAAAATGCCTAAATTATGCAACAAAAAACAGAACACCAAATTAAACACTAAATGCCTACACAAAAAATGTCAAACTTAACTAAATGCTAATCAAACACTAAAATAAAAAACAAATTGTAAACTAAATTGACCTACTTGTTGCAAGGTCCCTTGCTCGGCTCTTGACAAATGGGGAAGTATGCTTTGCATAGCCAGTTTGCAAATTTCCCCCGCAAACACCACACAAAAAAACAAAGTAAAATGTTAGTGCTAAATTAGTGTGTTTAGAGTATTGGGAGTCTTGCTCGACCACAATAGGTGTGTGAGTTTTATGAGATCTCTCAACTCAATGCGTTATAACACGAATCCGGCCTTGGGGTCCTTCTCTCAACTTGATCCTAATCCAAGGGTTTTACAACCCAAGGAGCAAACTAATCCCCAAACAACTCAAAGAGAAGCACACTATCTTAGTTTATCACTCCCCCCCAGCAACGTCGCCATTAGAAGTGTCACTATTGCAAAGTGGTTCCAAATCACACTCATTCTCATGAAGTGGTCGATTTGGGGAAGCTTAAGCGGCTAGTTCACGGAGGATACGCGCCCTGTCAAGGACATGTGTACCTCTAGCTTAATGTTTTGGTGACCTTTGACTAATCAAGATACACTAAGACTTGCTCTAATCAACATGAGAAATGATTGTAAGCATTCCAAGCATCCTAACTCACTCTAATTACTCCAATCATGCCACCACAAAAAATAACACTCATGCATTCATTAGTTAACCACTTAATTAATTAAGGATTAACACAACTCAAGCAACAAGTGCAACTCAACTCGTTAAGCAAGCAAGCTCTTCTTAATCACTACTAATCACACATAGTAAGATTAAGAGCTTAGATTAGATAGAATCAAGAGAAAAAGAAGAAGAAGCATAAGCTCACTTAGTTAATCAAGATGATTACAAGAATGGAGCTTAAGCAAGAGTGCTTGAAGCTTCCATAGCTTGAGTAGAGAAGGAGGGAAGCACTCTCACTAGAGAGATCTCTCATGTAATCTTGTGAATAGCCAAAAAGGTCTCCTCTCTTTAGGAAGGGCTTCTTTTATAGAGAAATGACTAGGGTGCCCTAAGTTATGGTCCATCCCACACTTGGGCAACCAACTCCCAAGGAGAGCTAAATCTATGCTCTAGTGGGCTCAAGTAATTAGAAATTGGAACTCATACGAGCCTGTTAGCACTTCCAATAGCATGAATTTACATATGGAAAGACATTTACAATGCCGGCATTTGCCAAAAATTATATGACCCATTTCACCTTGCTGTAATTGCTATAACGTCACTCCCAAGCTCTCTTGTACACCTTCATCTTCATTGCATTCGTCTTGAAGTATGCCATATGTGTGCATGTTCCATATTTGGCAGAACAATCCTCCCTTCCTAATCCATGCACGTCCTTTGGCGCCTCGTAGGTAAAATCTGCACAAGAGTAGAAATGGAGTAAAGAGTCTTTATGATCATAAAAAATGTGATGCAAGTAGCACAAAGACAATAGCTTGCAAGATGGTGTGCAAAATTTGAACTGGTCAAAGTTTATAAAGTGCTAAAAAATGAGAACTAACACTAGTCCGATCAAGGCTAAGTAATAAGCATGTCTATTTGAAGATGCATGTGTTAGTGTGCCTCTAGTTATGAATGACCATAGTCTTAATTTCTCTTTGTAGGTGGTCCCTGAATTGCACTCAAACTTGTCAGTATAAGAAACTTTAAGGGTGATTGGAATTTGTTACAGGCTTTCCATATGGTCTAATTCCTCTGTATCTGATTCTGACTCTTCTCTGGAACCACCGCTTTGCATTCCAATATCTTCTCCTTCTTCTTCCAACACCCGATTTTGGTCATCTTGCCGCTGTTGTGAACCTTGCTGCCTTGCAACTGATCTTCTAAAGTAAGGATGCAATACTCTTCTCAAATCCTCTAGGTCTAAACTGAACAAGCGTCGAAATTATCACACCATGTGAATTCTAGAGAAATTCCTAACATCATCCTAAAAACTGTTATGAATTTATCGCTTTTTCCAAACACAGAAGAAGATGAATTCGATCATGACAACCCATCATCATCATCACCGTGATCGCCAGTGTAAACTTATCTAACAAATGAACAAATGACAAACATTCGATCTTCTAACCATTCCTCTTTGATGACACCAAGACTGACAACATTACTGCATTCTATCTTCATTCAGTCAAATAGAAAATAGCAGCACAAACAACAAAACATACGAGGAAGATCATATTTTCATTGAAAATAGGAGCACAAACAACAAAACATACGAGGAAGATCATATTTTCATTGAAAATAGGAGCACAAACAACAAAACATACGAGGAAGATCATATTTTCATTGAAAATAATTGAGTTCCCGAACAAACATTTGGAACAAAACTTGAAAACATAAGATATTGTCAAGAAGATGCATCTCCCAGAATTTCGCCATGCGCACCCTTCTAACTGCTGTAACTGCCCGAATGCCTAAAACAACACTTTAACTTCCTTCTAAGATATGAAAAGACACTTCCGTCGACTACTAAGGTTCAAAACATCATTTCCCAAAAACATTCTTCTCTTAGGTAGACCCTAAACAAAGAGTGTGGCAGTCGTTAGGTTTAGAAGAGCAACAATAGTAGCCGCCTATCGATCCTCATCTCTCTCTCTTCTAAAGAATTGATTTTTAATTAGTTTAGTGATTGTAGGAGGCCCCTTTTGGCACCCTTGTTAAAATCCTAGGAAACCACACTATTATCCTTTGTGAAGTTAATTTATAATGTAAGTAAAAGAATAATGGTAATTTGAATACGATCATCTTCCACTCCTTATTCTTTGCCATTTCCACTACCTCTTCAAAGGAATGTGGTTACTTTAGTTCCACCTTCCAATGTAGACTAGTCTTCAAGCTTCCAAGAATCTTTCCCTTCTTCAACATGGCAAGAGGACTTTCATCACCTAAAGCCCCACACACCATCTCTCCCATAATCCATTAAATTGATTCAAGAAAACATCCTTATCTTGATCTTCACCTTATACAAAACCTTGTATAGAATGCCAATGTTTTGATCCTTTACCTTCTCAAAGTGCTCAATGAAGGCTCTCTTTGTTTCAACATAGTTCATGATTTGAGGAGTTTGAGAAGCTTGTCATTGAGCTCCATATTCCTTCAACCAATTCCTTGGATCACCCTTTAAACAAAAGTGGAGAATCCTCAAGACAACGGTAGCATCCTTCTTGTTGGCAAGTAAACAAAAGTGGAGAATCCTCAAGACAACGGTAGCATCCTTCTTGTTAGCATCCTTCTTGTCATTGAGCTCCATATTCCTTCAACCAATTCCTTGGATCACCCTTTAAACAAAAGTGGAGAATCCTCAAGACAACGGTAGCATCCTTCTTGTTGGCAAGTAAACAAGAAATCTCCATATTCTCAATAAACTCTTCTACATTCTTGTCCTTAGTTCCATGAAACAGTCGCCATAGCATCCACAATTTGTAAACTAAGGGTAACTTGAAGAAACTTCTTAGTGGGACACCAAAATGCTATTAGGCAAACAAACAAGTGGGATACCTCTATAGCCTTGTCACCTAATAGTGTTCAAACATCAACCACACAACACCACAAATCACCACAAGAATCGAGACCCATAAGGGCATGGAATTATAGCACATGCGAATTGATGCCAAAAAGGGATTTCAATCCTTTTATCCACAAAACTTAACCTCACCATACCAGAAGCTTTCAACATGATTTCCAAAATACATGAAACCATAATCATGCATAGATCCTCCATAGATTGCTTACATGTGGCCAGGGCACCAGTGCAGTAAAAGAAGCATGTCTCCCCAACTACAAGTCCAATTGTGACCCTTGAGAGCTTGATAGAAAGTTAACAAAGAAACTTAGAAATTAATTATTCAACACCTAAACCAAATCAAGAAGAAACCATGCCCAAAACTATGCACAATAGGCAATTATCGTGATAGACAAGCATGTAGAATAGACAATTTTGTAATAAAAGCTAACAAATGTATACAAGGGAACCATCCAAGTGAAAAACCTACCAAAAGAGTTTACTTTCATTTCATTTCTTCATATTTTTAAGTCACTTTTTGTCGTGGGCATGACAACCCCATACTTGCTTATTTACATGAGCATTTAATAACCAAATAGATGTCTTCAAGTGAAGCGCTTGCCTTACAAGAGAACAGTCCTTTTATAACATGCTTCAAAAACTAAAAAAATAAGTCCTACACTTCATTATATCAACCTACACCATGCCCATAAGAAACTATGCCCAAAACTATGCATAATAGGCAGTTATCGTTCGTGATAGACAAGCATGTAGAATAGACAATTTTGCAATAAAAGCTAACAAATGTATACAAGGGCACCATCCATGTGAAAAACCTACCAAAAGAGTTTACTTTCATTTCATTTCTTTATATTTTTAAGTCACTTTTTGTCGTGGGCACGACAACCCCATACTTGCTTATTTACATGAGCATTTAATAACCAAATAGCTGTCTTCAAGCAAAGCGCTTGCCTTATAAGAGAACAATCCTTTTATAACATGCTTCTAAAACCAAAAAAATAAGGCCTTCACTTCATTATATCAACCTACACCATGCCCGTATATACATTATATACTTGCAAACAACGAGTTTGAGTGGGACATAGCAAACACTGAGTGGGGATATCTCTCTAATGAGATTCTATAAATTATATACTTGCAAACGAGTTTGAGTGGGACATAGCAAACACAGAGTGGGGATATCTCTCTAATGAGATTCTATATATTTGGGATGGTAACCACCACAGGTTGCAAGCATGGAATGAGGGAGATATACCAAGGTAATTGTCACTCAAAATGTTAAACATTCTATCTATTTAAGATGTACGTTATTCTGAAATAATTGGGAAATGATTAGGGCATAAAATGGATCGCAAGTTTCACTAGAGTGTAAAGGTCAATGTACCTAATGTAATGGATGAAAATGAAGGTGAAGTAATGTTAGTTGTGGCATGATTGAGTAGATTCTTTTCTTTTTTAATTGAAAAAAAAAGAGTAAAGATTTTAATAAGGAATGTTTTGTAATGTCATTGGGCAAACCAAAATGAATAAAGAGGCTTTTGTTCAAACTTCATAAATTGACATGATTTGCAATGTGCGAGCTATGGGCCTAGCCAACAAAAGCACTCTTCTAAAACATATAGAGAAGCTTTCACCCGAGTGGGTAGACAAAGAGCTAGAGTGGGAAAGCACTTGACATGGCCCCAAAAATAGATGGTACAAAGTACCAATTATTATTTTGTCACAATTATTACACTTGGTATGTAACTTTTATTCTTACAAAATATTAATAAACATATCTTAGTAAATGAAATTTTGATTTTTAAAGTTTAATATGTGTGGGTAAAGTATGTCAAGGAACAATGAGAGGTATTGGAAAAGAGACATTTTATGTTAGAAGAGTTTCAAGATGCTTTTTGTCCTATGATTTATGCTATAGATTCAAAAAGCCACAAAGCAACAACCCATCCAACACTTGGAGAGGAGTGGTTTACGTATTCAAAATGTACCTTATTCTAGCATTTTTTTGTGATAACATTTTTAGATTAAATAACACTCCAATAAACAAATGCAGAAAAGTGCTTGACATTGTTTGAGAAAAAAAGGCTTCGTTTGTGGATGAATGATGAGTGATTGTATACCCTTGCTTATTGTGCCCTCCATAATGATCACAAGTATGCAATACTAGATGCCCTTACAAGTCACAATGAACAAGACTTCAATGCACTAAAAATACCCAAAAGTAAGTTTTAAATTTTACATTATATTATGAGTTTAGATCATTAAAATCTTCACTGTTAAATCACCTAATACCTTCCTTGTTTTCAAAGGTGACACTCAGAAATTTAGACGTTGGTTGTGATGAGAGGTGATGTACACTTGATTGTTGTAAAGGTAGGTGATGAAATTATAGGCATATTTCAAAAGTTGTATGGGTGTGTGTTATCTTCAATAGTTACAATAGAGACTTTAGATCTCAAGCAAATACACTATGAAAAGTTATATGGGAATATGTGCAACATAATCAAAGGGGGTTTGAAGAAGACAAACATCAAGTAGCCCATGAGATGGAACTTGCAACAAAACAAGAAAGCCCATAAATACATTTAATGTGAAGGAAGTCCCACCTTGGAATATTTTATGTCTTCAGGAAATAGAGACCCTTTTGCACATGGCAATACAAATTCTTGATGATGTTGGGATAATAGTTTTTGTGTAAAGTAATTTGATGATGCAATAGATTGGGAAAGTTTGTGAGCCTTGTGGTTTCAAGATACGTTACTTTCTTGTAATAATGGCTTGTAAAACCATTGTGGGAATCTCTCATGGAATAATGGTATGCTCAGGACCATTAAGACCATTTGCTTTGCACTTTTTGTGAGTTTTTCTTGCAGATTGATGAAGCCCAAAAGGCCTATGTATGTACATATGTGTGTGTGTGTGTGTGTGTGAGAGAGAGAGAGAGAGAGAGAGAGAGAGAGAGAGAGAGAGAGAGAGAGAGAGAGAGAGAGAGAGAGAGAGAGAGAGAGAGATTTTTAAAGGATGTTTTTTCCAAGCCCGAGAAATTAAGAGTGGATATTTCACTTAAATCTTAAAAATAGCCACCATCAAAAAATACACTAAGGTTTGATTTTATGTGATCTAGCAAGCATGTGCATACAAAGAAACTCAAAGTGCATGCAAAGAAATTTTAGACCAATGCTAAAATTTAAAGCCCTTGAAAAGAACATTCTTTCTCCTAAATATAATATATATAATGTGCACACCAATGCCTCATGAGATGAATCATTTTTTTTTGGCCTTCCACACAAAAGTCCCCCTGGGGACTTGACCTTCAATGTTTACCCCACAAAACTTTTCATTTTTAGTACCTTTTCAAACACCTTTCATCCGAAATTCTATAAATTCTGATAAAAGAAAAAAAATCATAACGAATGCAAAGCACATTCCTCAACCAATTTTCCTTAAGAAATTCACCTTTCCAATTGGTTTTCATAACCAAGCTAATAAAAATGTAGCCAATTTTTTCAAGGCTAAGTTTTAGAAGGCTTTTCACCTAACATCGGTGAGGACTTAAAATTAGGTGCACTTTTTTTATCTAAAAGGAAAAGTGATGAGGGGTTGAGGAGATGTGTGTCCTTCATCATTAATAATTTGTGCTCAATTTTGTTGGGATTTGTGTTCTCTTGATATATGTCATGTCACACATTTGTGTTAAAGATGTAAAATATCAATATAAAAAATGTTCTCTCCATATATCTTGTATTTTCAATTTGTTTTAGCATGATAGATTAAACTTACTTTTTAAATCCCCTCGTGGATTTCACACATGCTCTTTCTCTACATGGACCCCATTGGCCACATATATTTTTGTAAGCACCTTATGAATTTGACATTATTAGTGTCTTTCTTGATCTTTGATTCATGCGTGCCCGCGCACACTCTCTCCAAGTGGAAAGCCATCACGGAAGAATTTTCATTTTCTTTATGCTTGTTTACAGTCAAGGTTTTTTTTTGACACTGTACATAGCTTCTTCACTTGAAGCTTTAGATAGCCTCCCGCCATACTTCCCACTTTAAAAAATGTTTGCTTCAAATAAGGAATAAGTTTCTCTCTAAAAAAAAATGGGCTAACCTTTCTATCACCCAAGTGTGGTAGATTGGTTAGCTCGTAGAGTTATTATTCAACACATCTTGTGTTTGAATACCTTCTCTCGCGTCAGATAGATTGTTATTGATCTCTTGAGATTGTTCCTATGACATTAACCTCTCTCTCTCTCTCTCTCTCTCTCTCTCTCTCTCTCTCTCTCTCTCTCTCTCTCTCTCTCTCTCTCTTCTCTCTCTCTCTCTCTCTCTCTCTCTCTCTCCCTCGTGCCCTGCTAGAACACATGCATATGCATGCACATGTGAGGAGCATGCGTACGCACTCATGTGAACACTACCCAATAAGCAGGACAAAAGTGAAACTAAAGTCTTCCCAGACAAGAGCATACACATGCAGAAAATACACTAGTGCCCCGCAATCAATCCCCATGAAAGTGTGCATAACTTTGTCCTCCCCCACAGAAGAGCATACATAAGAAGGGGACATGCCAATGCCCCACATCAATCCTCGTTAGAGCACTCACGCAGGGCAAACCAATATGGCCGCTCCTCTCAGCCTTTGTGTGGGTGAATTTTTTATTGTGTAAGTGAACATGTGAATCTCATAGAAGGTGAACCAATATGGCCCCTCCTCTTGGCCCATGTATGTGATGACAATTGATATACATGGGTTGGTGGGTGAAGTGCCATCTTGGTCAAGGATGCCTCATGAACAACCAACCATTACTACTACTTCTCACATAATTAAGCTTGAAAGACCATATTATCTTACTACTACAAAAGGAAGATGAGGGGCATTATGATGATGGTGTAACAAGTAATGTAGCTAGTCCTCTAATTGCACTATTGGGTTGTAAAGCCCAATGTGCTAGTCCAACCATATGAGGCAGCCGAATACTAATACTCACCTATTCTTTGTACCATATAACAATAAGGACTCACAAACCCTGGCCAACATTGTGGCAAGGAGTCCATACATCTTGTGTCTCTCTTCTCCTTCTTCACCTCCATCTCTGTGCACACACACACACATTCCTATTGTGCACTTCAACTTGTATCGGAGTAGGTGGGAGCTTCCAGGGACTACACACGCATGCAGGGTCGAAATATTAGATTGAGTTGAGGTTTGTTGAGCATGTAGAGAAGCATTACTAAGGTTATTTGCTCTATTATTTTCTCCATTTGGGACCATTTCGGCCTTCGTTTGGGCTTCGCAAGTTCTGTGAAGGCACTTTCATCATTTTCTGCACAACAAGCCGAGTTTTGCATTTTTCTGCATTTCTGGCATTTGGTGGTCATTACCCACTATGGTGCCAAGGGTAGATCTAAAGGTTCGAGATCTATAGGTGGTGGATCTACTACTTCAGATCAACATTCCTGTAGATTGTAGAGTTCATGGTGTAGATTTTGACATTTAGGTTTGTTTACAAGTTGTGGCTGAAGGTATCGGTTATTGTGAGCTTCTCAGTGCTCATAGGTGCTTTGCATATTGCACACATTTGCTATCATAGATAGGTTTCTGGTGTGCAAGCATTGCTAAATTGTGAATATTCACAGTGTATGTCTAAGATATTGTGGGTCTGCTTAGTTTGGACAAATTGCAGCAGTAGTTGTGATAGAGAGACCTTTATTGTGGATGTATATTGAATGTGGTGGATGTATCTAGTAGTTGCATAGCCTTTTGTTGAGGGTCATTTTGTGAAGCTATCATACTTTGAGAATGGAGTGGGTGTATGGTAGTGAATTAGGTACTAAAGCGATCCCTTGACATCCCCACTATTTGCATCAACAATAGGATATATGGTTATGTGGATAGATCAGTGATTGGATTGCATATTGATTTTGAAATACTGTACCAATGTTTCTTCTCCATATGCATATGCCATTTTATGCCATAGTCAAAGTTTGACACATTAGTTGAGAGACGGTGATAGATTTAGCCATTGAGAGAGCAATTTTTTGTGCTAAGATCAGCTTTTCTGGTTGACGAATTGCTCCTATGATAGGGGAGACTCTGTCAAAGAAGGTAGTAAAGGTTGCTATTTTCTGCGGTCTGTGAAGCATGGAGTCTTTACCGAAGACCACATTCAATATCAAAAATTAGATGGTACTAACTTTCCCTTTTGGAAGGAGATGATCTTTAATGTGCTAGTGCAGAAAAAGTAGATCAGACCTATCAAGGTAGAAGGTGTTAAGCCAGAGGGTATGACTGATCTTGAATGGATGGAGATGGATGAGGTCGCTAGGTCTAAATTATGCTCACACTATCCAAGAGTGTTTACTTCAACGTCAAGGATGAAACAACATCGTATGGGTTATGACAAGCAAAGTGCAGCCTTCGAAAGTTTATTAGCTAAAGCGGTTGGTAGAGCTTAGGATGAAGGAGAGGACATTTATGTCGCATCATCTTAATGACTTCAACACAATATTTAGCCAACTTTCTGATAGGGAATCAGTTTCAATGATTCTGTGAAGGCTATTTTTATACTGGTGATTCTCCTAGAGAGTTGGGATACATTCTGTACAACTATAAGCACTTCTATCCCTACGACTTGTTTAACCAAGAAGAACATGGAGGTGTGCTGATGTTGAAGGTCACTTGTTGTTAATAAAAGGAAGTCAACAGGAAGAACATGGAGGGCTCAAAGTCCAATAATTCTCTTGTTAAGAAGAAGAATTTTGAAAGGTCACATTCTAGGAGTAAGTCACGTACTCCTAAGAAGGAACCTGAGTGCTACTATTGCCATAAAAAGGGGCATATGAAAAAGGATTGTCACAAATGGAGGCATAACAAAGGCAAAGAAAAGAAGCAAGAAGGAGGAAAAAGTGATTCCCAAGGAAAAACAGATGAGGCCAACACCATGTGTATGGAAGAAGAAAAGGATGGTGATGTTCTGTTCACATCAACTATGCATCACACTGATCTAGTTGCCATAGATGGCTATGCCTTGCATGATTGGATTTTAGATTCAGGGGCATCATTTCATGTTACTCCAAATAGGGAAAGGTTAAGCATATATGGTGCATCTCGCAGGGGGGCTTGGCCATGATTATGCATGTGACATTGTTGGCATTGATGATGTGCAATTGAAATTTCAAAATGGCTCATCTTTCACTCTTCGAAATGTGAGGCATGTCCCTAATCTCACCAAGAGTTTGATCAGCATAGGGCATTCATCTCTCTCCATTTTGCTGCTTGTGTGGCATTTGGAAACTCTTTTTCTTTTGTGGCTTTATAGCAAGCTAGAAGCTCTTTCCCTTTTGATACTCGTGTGCAAGCTTTAGGCTCTTTTTCTCTTGATGTATCCATGGAAGATTGAAGCTCTTTATCTTTCTTTATACTTTTCTTATCTTTTGCAGTTTTTGAGGTAGCCACTGCCTCTTTGCTTTTTGCAACTGTCTCCTTGAATTATAGGTTATTTTGCTTTCAAAACATTCTCCTTAAGGGTCACAGCCTCCATGGCAGTTACACTCTCTTTGACTATCATTGTTGATGGTGTAGGATCTTTTGCTTTCTTGATAAGCCTTATTCACTTTGGTCCAGCTTGTATCCCCATGCCATCAGTTTCTTTCAATGGTAATTTTTTGGTAAGGTGTGTGTGATTATGGAGCACCCATTGGGTCATCGTGTACAGTCACACGCTTTCTGCCTTCATTAATTGGAATCATGGTGGAACCACTTGATGGTTCCTCTATGTGAGCTGCTCTCACTATATGTGCACATGGTTTCCTAACACCTATATATCTTCTTTTTGTGTTCCCAATCCTTCTTGTTTTCATTTTGCTCATTGAGTATGCATCTTGGTAGTTGCACTTTTGTCCACAACACTATTGTGTTTGGGAACTGGAGTTACTTCAATCTCTTTTTCCATGGAGGGTATTCAGGCTTAGAAAGTTGAATTCAAAGTAAAATTAACTATGTGAAAGGGACAACCCTCTTTAACACATGATTTGTGATAGGTATGGAATAGTTGCCTCTTACCATTGATGCTTTCAGCTGCTTAAGATTTATGCACACTCAAAGTTTAACATTATTTTTGGCACCACCACAATTACGGATACCCATTTAGGATGCTTAATCTCACAAATGAATTTAGCTTCTAGTAACTTATCAATTTCCTCTTTAATCTTCTTACCAAAAGTGGCATTATATGTATGGTCTTTGCTTCCTAGGCTTGGCATCATCCTTCATAGGGATAGTGTGCTAATAGATTTTCAAGTCAATGCAATTAAGGTCCTTGTAGCTCCAAGCAAAGACATTGTGGTACTATTTTAGAGTGGATATCAAGAACTCTTTCTATTCTTTTGATAGATCCATGGCGATATCAAGGAAGAGGCCTAATTGACAAAAACATGACTTGAAATCCTTGTTATATCAATTTTAATACTTTGTGTATCTATTGTCAATCTCCTTAAAGTATTTAGATTAAATAAAGTAGATGAAGTCTTAGTTAAAAGGCTTCTCGAAAGGTCACCCATTCCAGTACTGTCATCACTTGAGACCGCTTAACCAAATTTATTTTGACTTGAGCTAACCAAGTCACCTAAAGCAAATATTGTTACTTTATTCTATGATAAAGAGGGATTTTTCAAAAAATTAAAGACTGATACTTTATTCTATGAGAAAGAGGGCTTTCTTAAAAATAAAAAATAAAAGTTATCAGCCCATTTCCACACACAAATGAACTCCCAGGCACCCAACCTCAAGAACTTCCTAGGCCTTGCCTCCCCATTCCATATTTCTAACCCATAGGAGAGAGCGGTTGAGAAGCTTTTTGCCTTCCTATGGGAGGGAAGTTGAGAAGCAAGCCTACTTGATCCAAGTACCTTCCCCAAAGGGAATTGAAAATTTAGCATTGATGCTCAATTATTGTACCTCTTTGGGAATGTGAGAATTGAGCACCAAAGAGGAGCATATTGAGCGTTGATGCTCAAATTTTGCCCCCACTCCCCCCCCCCCCCCGCCTTGGAGGTCCGTGCAAAATTGAATGGTGGTGCTTAAATTGCTTCAGGTCCCCCCCCCCCAAATGAAATTCAATGCTAGAGATCGAAGATCTTTCAGTCCCCTCCCCCCCCCAATGGGAATCAAACACTGACACCCAAATTCCTTGTGTATTGAACACTAGCACTTAATTCCCAACCCACTTACATGTATATATAATGATACATTCTATTATTCTTGGCTTAAAGTCTTAAGTATTTTCAATGTAATGATACATTCTATTATTCTCTTAACTAGAGCTTAAAAAATCTTGGCTTTTTGAATCCTTGCAGTAAAATCTTATGTATTTTTAATTTAATGATACATTTTACTGTTATCTTAAGTGGAGGTTGAGAAATCTTGGCTTTTTTGATAGCTAAACAGCTTTTGAAAAAAAAATTATCCATATATTGCTAGCTAAGAGGTTTTCTTCCTCTCTATTTCTTTGTCTCTCTCTCTCGTCCCCCTCTCCCTCTTCCTTTCCCTTCCCCCCCTCTCTCTACACTTCTTTCCTATAGAAGTAGATTCATGACATTGTGATCATGCTCATCTACATTCTATCGATGTTGCAATAAGCATTAGAGTGAACATGGTACATTCCTTGGAGCTTCCTACTTTAATTTTGTTAAACAAGGACCTACATATAATCCCACCAAGATTTCAATCCCTTGATATTTGATGTCCCTTCATTATTTAAAGCTTTATTTTATGAGAATTATATATTTGAATGTAGATTTTTTATTGCTTGGGAATGTAGAGGTTAATTATTTGTTTTAACATACATTTGAGAGAGAGAGAGAGAGAGAGAGAGAGAGAGAGAGAGAGAGAGAGAGAGAGAGAGAGAGAGAGAGAGAGAGAGATTAATGATATGTGTGTGTTTTTGTGATGAATGGTATGCATGTTTATAATAAGAGAGAGAGTGTGTGCGTGTTGAGAGAGATAGTATGTTTGTAATAAGAGAGAGAGAGAGAGAGAGAGAGAGAGAGAGAGAGAGAGAGAGAGAGAGAGAGAGAGTGCTTAATAAGAGAGAGCATTTTAGAGCGATATAATAATTCCACCAGGAGCTTAATCCCTTTGATATTTCATGTCAATTCATTATTTAAAGCTTTATTGTGTAGGAATTATGTATTTGAATGTAGATTTTGTATTGGTTGGGCATGTAAAGGTTAACTATTTCTTTTAACGTATACTTAAGAGAGAGAGAGAGAGATGAATAGTATGTGTGTGTGTGTGTGTGTGTGTGTGTGTGTGTGTGTGTGCATGCGCATCTATGTGTTTGTGATGAATGATGTGTATATGTGATGAATTGTATATGTGCATGCCAAAAAGTGAAATGTAGAGAGAGCGTTCATTTAGAAATGAAATGTATGTTAAACTTTAAAGCTTGCATATGTGTATTGTGTGTTGAGAGAGAGAGAGAGAGAGAGAGAGAGAGAGAGAGAGAGAGAGAGAGAAGAGAGAGAGAGATACAACAAAGTAATAATGAGATGAGAGAGAGAGAGGGTGAAAGTGAGAATGAAAGCTCCCTCAATTTTTTAGGGTGGCTAAATTGGGCTAAGATGGTGGTTGAATTTAATTAATATGAGGCCAAGCTCACTCCAAGCTGCCTTAGGAAGCTTGCTTCAAACTCTTCCCAATTGAAAAAGAGTGAAAAAGTGGGGAGTTAGCATTGAAGGATTTGAGAGATCTTTTTCATGATGTAGTCATTTTATTGACGAAATAGGGAAAATCAAGCTCACCACCATCAAGAGGTACATTTGAAGTGAATCGATAGACACAAGAAGGTTTGGGAATGAACTTTTGCAGATGACCCTCCACATACCTAGTTAGGTGCGCTTGGGGGTAGGGGACTATTGGCAACCCTTACAAGTACGTCACAATACTTTTGGCCTTATGAAGGTACATGTATGTGTTGGGGATGTTCCTAAATGAGGATCAAAGAATATTCTCAAAGATGGAAAAAGAGTGCAATCTTGTATGGGTAGGGTCAATACTTTTGGCCTTATGAAGGTACATGTATGTGTTGGGGATGTTCCTAAATGAGGATCAAAGAATATTCTCAAAGATGGAAAAAGAGTGCAATCTTGTATGGGTAGGGTCAAACCATCCCACTTCATTGGGGACCACTTCATTGGGGACCACTTCATTGGGGATGGATGTGATAGAACTACTTCATTGGAGTACAATCTCTATCTCATGAAGCTTAAGTGTAACAATTTTCTTTAGCCCTACCCAAACAAGATTTCATCTCTTGCAAGTACGCATATTTTCTTGCTAGTTGCAATAGGGGATATCCAAACCTTCATACACTTTGAAAATCTTATTGGAAATTTCAAAGTAAACCAAGCTAGGAAAGAAGGAAAAACTCCAAAAGAGTTGATTTGGAATATGCATGTATGTACTTATGTGCACTTGAAAATATCCATGAATGCATGCTCACTTGTTCAATCTACTTGTTTGATGTATACTCTCACTCATCTTTGAGGAAAGGTGTGTGCATGTGTCATAGACCCTAAGATCAGCCTATGAAGGGAATTAGAAAATAGTCATGCAAAACACAAGAAACCAAACCGCAATGTTAGAAAGCAATAGTGTAACAAACATATCTCGGAGAAAGCATACTCGCCTCCCAACCATGACACTTGTGTGAGAAAGGCTCACAAATACTGGTTGTCTCCAACAAGTCACTAGCTAGAGCACCATGCTGTGATGAGTGCCTTGTCAAATCTTCCTTTTAGTCTCCCATACCACTAGAATGTGTCCCACTAGGAACTATGGTACCTAGTGCTTTCTGTTCCACATGATCTACACTCCTGTGCTCCATTTGTTGCTATGTGCACAATTGGTGGACCTACCCTAATAAATACAAAAGGTTGGCCCAAAAGGCACATGATAACAATAATGAACAAAAAGCATATGTCTACTCATAATATATCCACACTCTATCTTTCCAATCTACCTACCTTGGTGTGCACATGACATACTTTCTTCCTCAAAAGATCTCACTCTTGAGCTTAAGAAAAATAAATCAAGGACTAGTGGTAAAATATGAAACACTACTTAAACATCCTGTATTGGTCGAATTAATAGTCTACTACTAACAACTGTTGACATGAGCATTAGAACGTAGTCAATAAAAATCCTGTATTGGTCACATGAATCATTTGGAAAACTCTACTATAAAAGATCCACTAATACTCGATAAGCAACCATTGTTGAGTCATCCCTACATAAAAAAGTATATAATTTGATTACCTTCATTGAATCGTGACGCTCTCTTAAATCTACATTGAAAAAACCCAAGATAGGAAAAAACCAAAATTCTCTATTGAAACTTTTCTCTAAAGAACTCAATTGGTAGTCTCTTTCCAAACTAGGAAATATCATCAAATATTCCTAAGTTGGAAGTGAAGTTAAATCAAACTCTCCAAACTCAGAAAATTTGAAATTGTCTTTTCACACTTGAAATTTGTGCCTTGTGTTTGTAGGCATAAAGTCTAAAAGGAGACTAGAAAATTTCTCATAACCTGACAAAATGTGTTGGATCATGGCACCCGATACCACCATGATACATCCCATACTCATACTAAAATTCCTACAAAATGTTAGTTTGTGGATTTGTTGCAAATTATCGTAACATAAATTGCCAATGAATCTAGTCACAAATTGAAAAAGAAGACTATCAAAAGATATAACTCTAACTAAGACTAGTCACCATGGACCAAAATGCAGCTCCAGGATTAGACAACAATTGTGCATAAAAATGACATCCTTGACTAGCGTCCTAGTCAAAGTCCTTGTTTAAACCTCAAAATCTTGGAAATGAAAATTTATTTTCTAAACTTGCACTCATATAATTTTGGGGTGCATGGTGCAATTCATGATGCATGTTCTTGTGTGTGTTTCCCTTATGTTCTTGGAGTTAAAACTTCATCATGTATGCCCATCAAACGATACATAATTGTGCTTGCACTAGTAACCTTCAACTAGCATGTTTCTTGTATGTAAAAAACTAATACATACCTCATAATACATTATCCAAAATAAAAGATTTCCTTGAGTATATGCATATGAAAGTGGGTTCACCACCATGAAAGCTTGTACACAATCTTGTCCATGCTAAACTTGATTTGCGAGGAAATAAACCCCCAAATCTAAGATTACTTAGACCTCTCAAAGAGGAGTTATGCATAAGCTAGGTAGTGATGAAGTAGAGATGAACTTCTATAAAATCGTCCTATAAAGCATAGCCTTAGTACATTTCAATAATATTTTTTTAGACTATAGACATATAGAAAGCAACCCTTTAGAAATAGGTTTCAAAAAAAATTATTCTTTTTTTTTTCTAGAGATAGAAAATCAGCCAAAGAGAGTGTGTGTAACCATCAATCCCTTCACACAAGTGTGATTGATACTTAGTTATGCTCTCCCTCTCTCTCTCTCTCTCTCTCTCTCTCTCTCTCTCTCTCTCTCTCTCTCTCTCTCTCTGCCTAGAAGAAATGCTCTAATTTCAGCCAAAGCTGCTTTTTCATGAACAACCTTCGCCTCCTCCTAGTAGGCTATGGTAGCAGTAGAGTCGACTATGTATCTTATTCTTAGCCCCTTATAAATTCTCTTTTTATACTCTATGCTCATGTTCTAGGTCAGAAAATAGCCTCATTCTAGGCTAGCAACAACTCTGATTCTTGGTTGTAAAACAACACCCTGTTTCTTTGCCCCCATATGGTCTCTTGTATCCCTTCTCCAAGATACCATATTCCATTTATGTTTCTTGTGTTCTTGCTGAAAAATTATCCTATAGGACACAAAACTCACCATGTATGCAAGGGAGGATATCCTCTACAACCACCTGCATGTTCACCTTCATAGAGTTCTTTTAACACCACTATCATAGACCCAAATATCACCTTATCAAGGGACCTACAAAATAGACATGAAAGACACATCAAAACAAACACTGACCCTAAAAAGCAATAGCAAAAAAAGCATATCTAGGTGCATGAATTCTCACTAAGGGCATGAAGCATATCTAAGTTCATGAATACTCTCTACCTAACCATGACAATTGTGAGCCAGGTTCACAAATCCCCATTCTCCCCATGGAGCAACAAGCTAGAGTGCCATGCTCTTGTGAGTGCCCTAGTAAATCTCTCATTTGGTGTCATATAATCCAAGGGGGTGTCTTGTTACTAGGAACTATGAGCTTTAGTGCTATCTACTCCTCCATGCAATGTGTACTCTTGTGCTCCATCTATTAGTATGTGTACAACTAGTGCCCCTCCCTTAATAAATAGGAAACGTTGGCCCAAAAAGCACACATTGACACTAGCAAACAAAAAGTAGATTTTTGCTCATAACATATCCACACTCTACTAGATCGCCAATCTACTTGCCCCTAGTGTGCACATCATTTTGTGTGTGTGTGTGTGTGTGTGAAAGATAGAGAGAGAAAGAGAGAGAGAGAGAGAGAGAGAGAGAGAGAGAGAGAGAGATCCTCTCAATGTGAAACAATTTTAACAAACTAAGAAAAATTTGAGCTCGTGACTTCCAAAAAGTGTAATTTATGAACTATTCCTCATTCAAGTTTTTTCTATCTCTCTATGTGGAAAAGGTCTTAGCAAAGATGTTTAGACTTTAACTTTGCTTGTTCTGTATAAAAAGATAGTGTGCCAAAAAATTTTGAGGAGCTCTCTAACAGAAATTATGATTTTATTTTTAATTTCTCTAAAGCAGTTCATTTAAAAATTTGTCATTTCTCCTCGAGTTGTTAAGAAAAGGTTTCTAATATCACTTGATGTCACTCTCTCTCTCTCAGATAAACTTGGCCAATAATTTTGAGTGAAGGTGTGTGTGTTGAACTTAAAAAAATCCATGAGCTATTGAGCACTTTTGGCAAGAGCTTGCTTGTGATTCCATGTAAAAGAGCTCTTCAATTTGACTTGGCATGTGTATGTGAACAGGCTTGTGATTCCATCTAAAACTTAATAGAGCTCTTTAATTTAGATTTCCAAGTGTATGTGCACTCTCTTTATGGAAAATTTAATTGAACTCGCAAGGATAGTTTTTCTTGTTTTGTGCTTGCGTGTGTGTACTTGAGTTGTTTAAATTTGAGGTGAGTAAGCTCAAATTTACGACGATAGAGGAAAAAAAGTCCTCAAAATTCAACACTTTTGATTATATTTTGAATTTCTTTAAAGAAGTCTCCTTGTAAAATGGTAATTTCTCCTCAAGTTGTTATGAAAAGATTTCTAATATTACAAGATACAACTCTCTTTCTATGTGTGTGTGTGTGTGTGTGTGTGTACACATACATATACAAATTGGCAAGACCCAAAGCCAACTCTTTATCATGGGCGCTCTGTGGCCCATCGAATGTGGCCACTTTGTGGCGGCCATGAGGTGATCTCTACAACTCAAATAAATCTTGCATATAGACATACACACACACGTACACATTCTCTCTCTCTCTCTCTCTCTCTCTCTCTCTTGATCTCTCTCTCTCTCTTGATCTCCCTAAACTTTTAGTACCTTTAGTTCTTTTTTCAATCTAGAGAGACAATGTTTTCATCAGATTAAGAACAATGCACCAAGGAATTGGAAATGATTATCTTGTCTCCACATACATCTTCAAAATATGTCATATGTCTATAAGTCATGGCTATAATATAATATAGTACATATTCAAGAATAGCAAGCCCATGAGTGGCCTCATCAAGCTCAATAGTAGAATAGGTGTCAAAATGCCCAAATCTTGATATGATTCAAAAAGAAAGAATAAGGCTATGAAAAGCATTGTCTGACTCCACAAATATGACACATCATACACACCCACATCTACACAGTTCTGCACCCTGCATAGACCTGTGAGACGGAGCGCCCTGCACAATCGCGTGCACACGCACGCAGGCATCCAGTACAATCGTGCTTCCACACACTCTCAGGCATCTACATGCACCCACATATATCCTGTGCACACACTCTCAGGCATCTACATGCACCCACATATATCCTGTGCACACCCACAAAGTTTTTTCATAAAAAGGTGCACCCACACACCCATACACAAGTGTACACAAATCAAGGATACGTGCATGCACTTTTGTTTTGTGCACAAAAAGAAAAGACAAAAAAAAGAATAAAAATATATATATATAAATAAAAAAGAAAAGAGGAAGGGGGCGGGAGAACTTGAATTTTTAAACGAGAAAGAAAGAAATAAAATTAGAACAAAGAAATTCCCTAATAACCCCACCCTTGACCTCGGTCTTTTGATAAAGTATATAGAGAGGAGCATAGCTCCTCCATAGCTTCCCCCGTGTGAGCTACGGAGTGAAATGGGATACTATATATACCCTTGAATCCTCAAGTGTGGAAATAGCTTATGGGATAAGAGAATTGCTTTTCCCTCCACTAGTTCTTAAGACTTCAACTTTCACTTTGAAAGTGTAGGCCAAAGAAATCATCTTTTGACATAACACTCACATTGGGCACACAAAGGGTGAGAGGGGGACATTGTCTTCACACTTGACTCGAGACAAGACCTAAGATCAAGGGTATCAAAAAAAAATCTTAAAAAAAAGGACAAAACAAAACAAAGTGCCCTAGTGTACCAAGGCACACACGTGACTATGCTAGTGCAAAGATCTAGGGCTCGTGCCAATTGTAGGTGAAAAAGGAAGGGGTAGAAATGCACACATGATCGGGTTATTGTGCTTACTTAAGCGCCTTTGTCATGAACACCGAAGAGCCCGTGCCACACAACTACAAGCTTTGTAGTGCTAGTGCACAAATAGCCAGAGGAATCCACGTTGCACATCGTGCAAGTGCACACTAGCATTACACACTCTATTACTTGTGCTCTTATGCAACACACATCTAGTACACTTCCATTTGACCAATAGACTAGATACATTGTCCATATCTCACTGTGCAAGTGAAGCAATCCCTTCATGTACTTGAGATCGGGCACCACAATCTTGTAAGACTCTAGTGCGGCTTCTAGGGTATCAACTCAAGATAGTAGTACACAACCTATACGAAGCCTTTAAGTGTCATCAATGAAACCTACTCTTCGGAGAGTGAGTCTTCAATGGCAAGCCGAAGCAAAGCCCCTAACTTAATGGATAGTCCAATCACTCTAGGAATGCTCACAAATAGTCTTAATGAAGATGCGGGCTAGAGTGCGCATCTCTTCAATATAAGACTGGTCTTTGTGCAAGAAAACTCTCGAGGTGCAAAATTCTATTGCGATCCACAAAACCAATTGGTAGTGATGCTTAAGGAGTTCCCAACACCCATCAAGCTTGAAGTTTGGGTCACCTACCAAGGCGACCGGTATATAAGTAGGATGGGCATTTGTTATCTCTTAACACCCTCTTTTTAGCAAATGGATCCGATGGGTTACATCCACCTTGATATGGGAGATAGATCATTTTCTGAGCCGACCCCAAGATGGGAGGATAAAAGAGGGGTATTAAACACAAGCCACACACACACAGCACCACCAAGTCTATCTCAAGCTAACAAGGGGAAAGCTAAGGAGAGCAAGGTAAGCTCAAACCTCTTTGCCACTTTGATAAGCCCTTTGTATGAATTTTCCAGTAAGCAAGTGTACACGAACAATGAATTTTGCATTTTTTACACAAGCACTGAGGGCATTGTTTACAAGACAATGATCATTCTAGGAAGAGTTTATCCTTTCACACAAACCTTGTTTTATCATGGGAAGAAGGGGACTTACAATGAGGACTTAAGAGATGGGAAAAAGCATCAAGGTGCACGGAAGCGTATTGTGGCAGCTCACATACAACAGGGAACCGACCTTTCCTGATGCTCATGTGTCTATAGTAGGAAGACCGGCTCCAAGTACTCCAGCTACCACTACAAGACCTATAGACATATCTTATGGATTCCCCACACCAAGATGCGGGGGACCTATGCAAAGTGCTTTCAAACAAATGCATGTGAGTAGCAGGGAAGAGACTAGTGCGACTAGGCCAATAGTAGTAGAACAATCCACCGTACCTGAGATAAGGCTTGGAACTAGCCTGGAGACACGACTTGAGTTGTGAGTAAAACTGAATTCCCTTTTATAAACTCTAGAATACTACACTTGGGAGAGATAGAAGGCTATTCGGCCAGCAGAGGGCCAATACCACCTCACGCCATGAAGATGCCATCAGCTCCTCTAGAACCACGAGCTAGGGTAGAAGAAAAAGTTCACGGTAGGCGAAGAGAGGACTTTGCACTCTGAAGCACATCCAACCTACGACTCTCCACAAAAATTTTGTAAGAAGTTTGATGGAACAGGAGACCCCTATGAGCATGTAGCTCAATTCAATCAACTATGCTATGCTCAGGGAATTGTAGACGTGCACATCAAAGTGCAAGGTTTTGGTTTGACTCTCTCAGAAACTGTCCTATCTTGGATTCAAACACTAAATCCCATAGTTCTCTATGATTTTGAAATGGTCATAAAGAAATTCATAGAGGCACACACAAAGATAGGCATCAAACATAACACGGTCACCCAAATCTTGAATTTTAAGGGTGAACCAATCAAGCGATGTATTGATAGAAAGAAGTAATATATTGCTCATTGCCTTGCCGTGGACAAATAAACCTTTCTTACCCCCTACTTTCGCTTCAGACTGGTCTAGCGTAATTTCCTCTGTCTGCCCGACATCCACATTAACTGCCACAGCTTCAAGAATTACAAATGGCTTCACCCCTAACTTATAGGATGGCAAATCTTCCTTTTCGACAGAAAGTGTTTGTTGTAATAGTTGATCAGAGAGCTTAGCATTCTCAGCTTCAAGCTCCTTAATCCTCTCCAAACAGTCTTCATCGGCCTTAGATCTAAACATGGACTTTACCTACTCGTAGGGTCGGGAAATCCACTCCTCCATTTTGAGCAGCAAATGTTCCCACATTTCCAAAGAGATTTCCTCAGGGCCCTCTTCATAACCTCAACATCCACTATTGAGATAATCACCCCCTAAGCCTGATTCTCCTCCATGATCTCATTCTCCAAATCCAATAAGGCCGCTACACGAGCTTGCAAAAATTCATTTTCTGCTTGGACCTCAGAAACTCTGCCCAGCATCTTAGACATTTCTGCTGAACAGTTCTGTTGGAACAGTTCTGTTGAAAAACTTCAGTCCACTGTCTCGGAACAGAGCAACAGAGTTCTGAACACTCATCACTTCTTCCTTGTGCTGCTTCCTGACTTTAGCCTGCTGCTTTTTCAGCTCTGCTACTTCCTTCTCCAGCATTTCCATCTTTGTAGCATCATTAAGGACCAACTGCTTCTCTAACACCTCTATTTGCTTTCTCTAGCCGTCTATTACTGCAATTTGCTGTCTGATGAAATGCTGTACTACAGAAAGATTAGAGATGGCTTCTTTAGGTCAAACAGTTGAGCCATAGCCTTCAAAACCCACCACTGCTTTCTTAGGAGTCACTGGCGTGGATGGCACAGAGCTTTCAGCTGGGGTCAAAACTGCCTCAGCAGTAGCCTTTCTCCTAGAGACCCTCAACTTCATCCCAACAATGGGAACTTCAGTAGGTTTACCAGTATTTGCCATCTTTTCATCAAATACCATTAAAGAAGATTTCTGCTTCTTTAATGGGTCCGGGTGTGTACGAAAAAAAAAAAGAGATTTCTGCTTCTTTGGAATGTCAAAGACTTCAGCCTTAGAAAGCAGATCCTCATCTACATCTCCCGTTCCTGCATACTGCAACTTCCTTTTTCTGCTATCACTACCAGCACTGCACCCTGGGGGTAGCTCTGCGTTCATCCTGCACCGACATCCCCATGATCCAATTCCTACGTGTAAAAAGACCCGCCATATATGGCGCTAGTCTCTCAACGGAGATTTGCCTTCAAGCCTGTATAAAATTGTAATTTCTCATGCAGCAAAGAAGCCCAATCCACATTTAATCCTTTCTCCGCACTATGAAGAAAGGAGTAGGACTCCTTACTCATGTAATAGTTTTTCACTAGCAGGTGAACACAAGATAAATACCACCCAAAATGCACTTGCCTCTTTGGTGGAGCATTACAGACCATATAATAACTTTTGAAGCCTTCCACCGAGCCGAACTCCCGCCTTCATCATCTGGTCGGATACCTTCAGCGCACTAGGGTCTTGAGTGTAAGGTAGCTTGAAGGCTTCTGCTACGAACTCAGGTGTCACTTGCACCCCCTTGGCTACGAAACCACCTTTATGCTTGAGATAGTCAAACCGCTCCTGCGCTTTCGGATTCGCCTTCCATTTGGCCCACGGTAAATTTGCAGAATCCCACAGCTTTATTTTCTTCAACCACATCTCCGTCTCAGGGTCTGCAATGTCGAGCGCTGAGTGCAGCCCTTCTTCGTCTTCTTCCACATCAATCGGGCTAGCCTGCCCTTCTTGAGACACCATCACACCAGAGTCTACTCTGCTGCCTTCTTCAGTGCTCCCTTGCCCCGCTTAGTAGTGCTAACGCCTGCAGAGACACCTACGTTACGAGTCTGAGGCATATTGAGCTGCTCTAAAGTATTCCTAAGCTCATCCAACCTGCGCAACTCCACAGCAGAGCAGGATTCTGCATGTTATAAAGGAAAAAAACGGGCACAAAGATGAGAGCTACCCGTACTACACTCACCACAAGAGATTCATGCAGATCACATAGTCCTGCTTCTCGAGAGCTAGTCCACCAAACTGTGAGTGGATTTAGACATCTTGCACACATAAATAGCATCATGAAAAAATTCAAAATTTCCGCATTCGTCATCGGCAAGTCGGACCTTGCTAATTTCGAGGTCGACTTGAATCAGCATCACCACTGCTACGGATATAAAAACCAATTCGGAATGATTTCCCTCTATCGGAATCACATCTCGTGTTGTGTTCATCACTACTTCTTCTGACTGAGCTTTGTCGGGAATTTTGCCATATAATTTCTTTAACCTAAACCCATTGACAGGCTTCAAGACCTCTGTCCCAAAATAGTCCTTGAGTCAGAATGTTCCTTGACCCAGATCCTTCACAATCTAATATGGACCCAAATATCTCAACTTTAATTTACCTGGATGAGGCCCTAGTTTAGAATTGTACATCATTACCCAAGTGCTTTCTTGAAAAACTTTGAATTTAATATGTTGAGACATCCATGCTTGCCGTCGTTTCTGAATTATTTCCACTATAAGAGCACTAATCAACCTGTCTTCATCTAGTTACAGTAACTGCTCCTGCCTATGCCTCAACGATTCTTCTGGTGATAACCTGTGCTCTGCAGAAATCCGCAAAGAAGGCACCACACATTCCATGGGCACCACTGCTTCCATACCATAAACCAATCGGAATGCCGTCATCCCTGTAGAGACTTTAAATGCTGTCTGAAATGACCATGAGGCAGAATCTAACTTATCATCCCAATCTGTGTAATGATCTGCCACAATCTTCTTCAGTATTCTAAGTAGAATCTTATTTGAACTTTCCGCCTGCCAATTTGCCTGCGGGGCAGATGGTACAGAGAAGACTTCTTGTGTACCATCATATGTGTTCTATAGTCAACTCCCGGATAACTGAGCTCAAGAAGTGTGTCCCCAACTCAATCGGACATCCGAATCTAGTCATTATGTTCTTATACAAGAACCTTGCTACACCGGCTGCTGTATTGTCTCGAACAGCCATAGCTTCCACCCATTTTGTAGCATAATTAGTAGCTACAAGAATATATTTAGCACCTGTTCTCTCAGTCCTAGGCTTAACCGGACCTACAAAATCAAGGCCCCACTTTTGAAATGGCTCGAGAGGCATTATTGGATGATCTGGCATCTGATCTGATGGACCTGGCTACCCCATCTTCTGACATTGCAAACACTCTCTAGAGAACTTGTAAGCATCTTTCAAAACCAAAGGCCACCATAATCCAGCTTGCAGAATCTTCCTCCCTGTTATCTCTCCTGAGAAATGACCTGCATGGGCTTCCTTCAATACTGCTGCTGCCTGCTCTTCATCAGGTACACATCTTCGTATTATTTGGTCAATACCTCTCCTGTATAGACATCCTGCAATTACCAAGAATGGCCTGCTTTTCAAAGCAAACTTCTTCTTTTGATCTGTAGTCATTTGGTGTGGTAACATTCCATCCAACAAGAAATTCAACATTTCATCATACCAGTTTTATCAGCTTGAAGAGGCCGAATAGCATAAATGCTTGCATCTGGCATAGCTGATCAAAAATCTCGATTGCTTCTTCTCCTTGCTCAATCCAACTTAAATAATCTGCAAAAATCGCATGCAACTTACCAGGAGTATGAATGATAGTGAAATCAAACTCCTGCAGCAATAGCATCCATCTTGCTAACCTTCTTGTCAGCTGAGGCTTCTTCACCAAATACAATAATGCCTGGTGGTCCACATGAAATACCACTTTATTGCTCAACAAATAATGCCAAAATTTTCTTAAGGCATACACCATACCAAGAGCTTCCCTCTCAGTAACTGTATAATTCTTCTCTGCTCTGGTGACAGCATCTTACTTGCATAGTAGATAGGCCTAAGCCATCCTTTCTGCTTCTCTTGCATTAAAGCAGCTCCACATCCGAAGCATCCACAACACATGGAAAGCTAATAGTAGCCAATCCGGTGGTTGAAGTATTGGTGCTACAACCAAGATCTTCTTCAGGATTTCAAAGGCCCTATTCTGAGATTCACCCCACACAAATGGAATGTCCTTCTTTGTGAGATGAGATAGTGGGGCACAAATGTCCGCTAAATACTGCAAGTACATGCAGTGCCACTTTATCTGCCCTAGAAACCTCATTAGTTCCTTCAGATTCCTTGGAGATTCCTTGGAGGGGGTGCCTCCTGTATTGCTTTAATCTTATCAATCCACCAACATTCCTTCTGCGAAAATGATATGGCCTAGCAGTTTTCCTTATGTGGACTGCTATTGCGCATTTGAAGGGATTCAGAGACATTCTGAACAATCTGCGTCTCTCGAAACACTTCCTTAGATGTTCTAAATATAATGCCTTCGTTCCAAAGACTGAAAAATCATCCATAAAGATCCGCATGAAATCCTTAAGAGATGTTTTGTAAGCTGCCTTTGAGAAAGATGGGGGACCATCCTTCAATCCAAAGCTCATCACTGTGTAAACAAATACTCCCCATTTAGTTATAAATGCAGTTTTCTCCATATCCTCCTCTGCCATACTAATTTGATTGTACCCTGAAAACCCATCCAAAAAACTATACATTTCATGTCCAGCTACATCATCTAGCAAGGTATCCACAAAAGGCAAAGGGAAAGGATCTGTTATGGTAGTTGCATTCAATTTTCGATAATAATCGACACAAACTCTTAGCTTCCCAGAATTTTTCGAAACTACCACAATCGGTGAAAGCCATGCAGCTTGATCCATAGGCATAATGAATCCAGCTATGAGAAGTTTATCCAACTCCTCCTTAGCCTGCTTTGCATAATTTGGATTCATCCCCGATAACGCTGTTGCACTACTGGCACTGCATCCTTCTTCAAATTAATCTGATGCCGATGGACTTGCGGATCCATTCCCTTCATCTCTGAGTAATCCCATGCAAACACATTAATAAACTCCTACAACAATTTCTTCAGCTTCTCCTTGAATTCCAAATCAAGGTACACACTTACTTTGACAATTTTTGGATTATCAGCAGTACCCAAATACATATCTTGCAAGTCATCCTCCTTCACTCTAGAACTGCTCCCCAGAGTATGTTCATACAATGCCTCTACCTGCTTAATGGCTTCACTTACATCAATGTCAGAATCCTTGCTTTGAATGTCTAAAATCTAAGAAACTGTTTCCTCCCTAGAGATTTCCATAAGATCGGATCCTTTTGGACCTTCTAACTCCACCTGAGCACACTGAGGATTAGGTTTCCCTGCAAACCAGTACCTGTCCAAAATATCAATGACATCTACTTCAAATACTGGCACGACAGTCGGATTGCCTTCAGGTAATCTTCTTCCTCATCATCTGTTACTTCCGATGCTAAATTGATTGCTTGAGCATATAAAGGCTTAACTTCCTTTGACAGAACTTTATTAGCCATGCTGACTTTTACTGTCTTGAAACCTTTCTTAAGGATCACTTCATCCTTCTCCCAATCTTGCTTAAGTTTTGTTGTGCGGAACCATGGCCTTCCCAACAGCATTGGGTAAACTCCTCCTGTGTCTTCTAGCTTTAAGACCACAAAATTCACTTTGAATGACAAACTAGAGATTATTACCTCTTGATGTCGAAGTATTCCGAGAGGCTGAACCCTCCTCTGGTCCGCCATCTTCACTTGGAAAGGAGCTGGATCCAACTCCATCTTTTGCATCTTCCAGAACTCTGCTTCAGGTAGAATATTAACCCCAGAACCTCCATTCAATAAAACCTTAGCAAAATCCTTTCCTTGAAACTTAAGGCTTATGAGATGGGAACTCTGAAATCTACATCATCTGGTGACGCATCACAAACTTCCACTTTTAACGCTTCTGGCTTCTTTCTTGCAATTATCACTTTGGCTTTGAATATCGAAACCAGATTTAGCAATTGATCCAATGTGATATTTAAAGGAGTATGCAATAGTTCCTCAAAGAGTGAAACTGAACTAACCTCATCCTTCTTGGTTTCATCATCCCGAGATACTTGTTTCTTTTTCTGCATCTTCTTCACCTGTTCCAATGATTGCTCTCGGATATCCTTCTGCTCCTCCCAATCCAATGGAGACTTCAATTTCTGAGATCTGGTCATTGCCAGCACCTCAACTTGATCTTCTTCCTCTGCAACTTGAACAATCACGTGACATCTTCATAACTGGCACTGGGGTCTCTTCGGAACAAATCCACCCTTCAACTTCTAGGAATTCCGATTGTGGAATTATATCAGCCGGAATTTCTGTCAGAATAAGATTGACCTGTGGAGCATCATTTTCATCCTGCCTAGGCTGTTGGTGAAGAGCCTGATTTTGGGCATCATAATCAACCCAATTATCTCTCCATCCATTTCTCCAAGGAGCTCTTCCTCTTCCTCTATTCCATGGCCTATTAGGCATTCTCCACTGACTTCTAAAATCCTGAGTCTGAGCAAACCAATTTTGATTACCTCGTGGCTGTACTTTTGGGGCAACTTCTACTGCTGTAGTTTGAGCATCCTGCTTTTGCTTTTGAATCCGGTCTGGAATGGTTCCCCTATACTGTGGATTATACCAACAATTGGATGTCAAATGGCCATCCCTCTCACAAATATGACAGTAAGGTGTAATACGTACTGAAATCCCCATTTCTTTTATGTTCTTTGATACTAACTTATCCAATTTTTGAGAGCCTTTGTCCTTCTTCTTCTTCTTTGTCTAACTCGTTTCCTCTCCATTCTTCTTCTTTGTATCCTTCTTCTTTTTCTTTTTATACTTCTTTTTAGACCTCTTTTTCTTTAACTTGCTCTTTTCATCATCAGAGCTGTCAGAATCAGAATCAGAATCAGAATCTTCAGAGCTATCCGAATCTAAATCAGAATCGGAATCTGAATCACTGTCCGAGTCATCCTTCAATGTCCCATATCTCTTCTCCACTCTAGCAGCTGTTACTACTAGATCATCCATTCCTGCAGCTACATCCACACTGGCTACTGCAGATCTTAAATTTTTCCGCAGTCCTTTCAAGAAGTATCCAGCCAGCATTTCTAGGGTTGGTCTTTCTGCCACCTCCAATCTGTTTACCAATTGAGTAAATTTTTGGGCATAATCTTGCACCAACATTTTCTTCTGCTCAATCCTTTTAATCTTGCGCAAGACATCATTTGGTGTCTTCTCTTTTCTGAACCTGGCCAAAAATGCCACTTGTAACAGTCCTAACACCTACTAGGAACCCAACCAACCCCACCGAGGACAACACCGTTGAGGTATGTTGAGATGGACGAGGGAAGACCATCAATGGAAAATTCATCCACTATCTTCCAATTTGAGGATAATCCCTCTTCACTTCAAATGGCGCTCAATCAATTGACTGACTTTGATTCATTCAACTCGATGGTATAAGTGCCTACATAGACTTTATACATGTTTACAAATGGTGGCTCTCAATCCTCAGGAGGATATCCCAGGAGGTCAACAAGCCCAAGACCGAAGCCCAGGACCGGTAGGACCTTGTTTTGAGTGTGGTGAGGATCATTGGGTGAGAGATTGTCCAAGGAAAAAAGGGACAACAGGATCAAGTGGGGGAGTAGCCTGGCCTAGAGTGCCAATATATTGTGCAGGATGTGGCATTGAACATGTGGCCAAAGACTGTCCCTACAATCCAAACAAAATAGAAGAGCCAAATCTAAAGGGAAAAACAACTCTTGGATTGATAGAACTCATTCCATCTCTGTCCCCCTCAGAAAACGAGGCTGAACTTGAGAGTGAGATTTAATCACGGAGGGTAGTGACTCAAACTAAAGGTGAAAAAGACCGTTCAACAAAACAAGGAAGTGCGGCAGCTGAGCACATTAAACCCAAAGGCCAATTGAAACAACACAAAGTGAGAAGAAGCGAGGATCATTGTTCTTCCAGCAATTTTGATATTTGCGATTCAGGATCATGGGAGTCCATAATTCTTGAGCTACCGGATGGGGTTAGGAGAGAATTTGTTGTAAAACATCCCAAGACAATGGAAATCAATCAGGCAGAAACAAACACACAACAAGCGTGCCTGCTATGCTGAAAGCAAGTCGGTTTGGGTAGTTCATTGGTACTCACACCAACACCTCTAGACCAAAACAAAAGGAAAATCGAATAGAGGAAATGTTAGAACCTATTAGATGAAAAAGAAACGAGGTAGACCACCTAAGATATCAACTGCAAGTGCACCTGAACTAGTCTAGAGCAAGGAAATGGGAACAAAGGTAGAGACTCAATGTGCTCAAATAGGAGCACTTGTGGGAGATGAGATTATAGGGGAAACAACACAAACTTCTGCGAGTGAGAAACCACGAGCCCTTCTGGATCCAACCAATGCCCAATTAAGTAGTTTGGAAACAAGCTCTAGTGGTTCTATTTTGGTTGACAAAGTAAATGAGACCCTTGCTGAAAGCATATGAGGCATGTCTCAAGGCTGACACTGTAACACCACCAAAACTAAAAGAGTATCTAGATCTAATTCAGGAGAAGGTGAACTTGGTCAAGCACCAGGCCTTGATCCGAGAAACTCAAACCACGTTTGAGAGTCATCCACCTTACACTCCAAGGAAAATAACAATGCAAGTTCCGTTAGAGACAATCCACAAAGCCTCTGCGAAAGGGCAATCGAGCTCGATGAGGTCAATAGGACCGGAACCAACACATGTGAGCCCTGTACCCATTACAGCACTCCAACAGAAAATAGCAGATGAACTATGGGACAAGGTCAGAAACTTCAAGGAGAGGGAGGTCATGTCTGAAGCATCAACACCTTTCTCTATTATTCAGCTCTCAAGCTCGAGAACACACTTGATGGAGACCCATGCTATAGACTCTGTGGTGGTAGTGGCTGATGAAGATGCTTGAAGCCAAGCAAACACGCTAGCAACAGTACCCTCTTATCTAGGTAAGACGAAGATAGGCACCGAAATCCTGCCTTTTTCTTTCTCTCAGCAAATGACTTTAGATACAAGAGATATGCTAAGCTTACAGGCCATTCTTTCTGCGCTTGTGACCACGACCTTACCCGTGATGGATTTCTTGAAAGTTAAACCAGACATGTGGGGCCAAGTGTCTAGGGTGCTAAAAGGAGTAAAGGCTACACAGTCAATGAGGACTTGAGCCTAGCTACACAGTCAATGAGGACTTGAGGCTAGCTACACAACTTTCATCAACCTCAAGCTCGAGCAAAGTACAGAAGGTTCCCTTGAATAAGGGAACAAGTATGAAAAGCAGAGCAAGGATAAGGGGAATGCCATGCTACCCATAAAGATGAATGGTGTGAAAACCTTTGCAATTCTTGACACCGGATCGGGCATTAGTATTGCAACAAAAGCAATGTGGATCAAGTGGGGTAAAAGAGATTTACGAAAAACACGAATGAAACTTTAGCTTGCTGATGGCAATGTTGAGAGTAGAGCCTTGGGTTGCTTTTGTACCTTGCAATCAATGCCTTGGTTTCCATGGAATACTCACCAAAAATTAAAGGTATAAGAGTCGATTGCTGGGGGCTCATCGCCATGTGGGGTGTTGGTAGGACTCTTGATTACCGTATGGGACCTTGAGCCCAATACTCTCACCTTCGTGGGATTCTTCTTGAGATCAAACATAATGTCAAGGCTCCATTGCCCTTGAGTCACCTTGCATTGTAAATTCTCTTGGTGGAGTTCTTCTGACCTTTTAGATAAAAAAAGTGCACCTAATTTTAAGTCCTCACCGATGTTAGGTGAAAAGCCTTCTAAAACTTAGCCTTGAAAAAATTGGCTACATTTTTATTAGCTTGGTTATGAAAACCAATTGGAAAGGTGAATTTCTTAAGGAAAATTGGTTGAGGAATGTGCTTTGCATTCGTTATGATTTTTTTTCTTTTATCAGAATTTATAGAATTTCGGATGAAAGGTTTTAGAAAAGGTATTAAAAATGAAAAGTTTTGTGGGGCAAACATTGAAGGTCGAGTCCCCAAGGGGACTTTTGTGTGGAAGGCCAAAAAAAATGATTCATCTCATGAGGCATTGGTGTGCACATTATATATATTATATTTAGGAGAAAGAATGTTCTTTTCAAGGGCTTTAAATTTTAGCATTGGTCTAAATGCATGCACTTTGAGTTTCTTTGTATGCACATGCTTGCTAGATCACATAAAATCGAACCTTAGTGTATTTTTTGATGGTGGCTATTTTTAAGATTTAAGTGAAATATCCACTCTTAATTTCTCGGGCTTGGAAAAAACATCCTTTATAAACCTCTCTCTCTCTCTCTCTCTCTCTCTCTCTCTCTCTCTCTCTCTCTCACACACACACACACACACACACACACACACACACACACACATATGTACATACATAGGCCTTTTGGGCTTCGTCAATCTGCAAGAAAAACTCACAAAAAGTGCAAAGCAAATGGTCTTAATGGTCCTGAGCATACCATTATTCCATGAGAGATTCCCACAATGGTTTTGCAAGCCATTGTTATAAGGCAAGCGCTTCGCTTGAAGACAGCTATTTGGTTATTAAATGCTCATGTAAATAAGCAAGTATGGGGTTGTCATGCCCACGACAAAAAGTGACTTAAAAATATGAAGAAATGAAATGAAAGTAAACTCTTTTGGTAGGTTTTTCATGTGGATGGTGCCCTTGTATACATTTGTTAGCTTTTATTGCAAAATTGTCTATTCTACATGCTTGTCTATCACGATAACTGCCTATTGTGCATGGTTTTGGGCATAGTTTCTTATGGGCATGGTGTAGGTTGATATAATGAAGTGTAGGACTTATTTTTTTGGTTTTTGAAGCATGTTATAAAAGGACTGTTCTCTTGTAAGGAAAGTGCTTCACTTGAAGACAGCTATTTGGTTATTAAATGCTCATGTAAATAAGCAAGTATGGCGCGGTTGTCATGCCCACGACAAAAAGTGACTTAAAAAAATGAAGAAATGAAATGAAAGTACAAATTCTTTTGGTAGGTTTTTCACGTGGATGGTGCCCTTGTATACATTTGTTAGCTTTTATTGCAAAATTGTCTATTCTACATGCTTGTCTATCACGATAACTGCCTATTGTGCATAGTTTTGGGCATGGTTTCTTCTTGATTTGGTTTAGGTGTTGAATAGAAAATTTCTAAATTTCTTTGTAAACTTTCTATCAAGCTCTCAAGGGTCACAATTGGACTTGTAGTTGGGGAGATATGCTTCTTTTACTGCACTGGTGCCCACTACTATGGCCACATGTAGGCAATCTATGGAGGATCTGTGCATGATTATGGTTTCATGTATTTTGGAAATCATGTTGAAAGCTTCTGGTATGGTGAGGTTAAGTTTTGTGGATAAAAGAATTGAAATCCCTTTTTGGCATCAATTCGCATGTGCTATAATTCCATGCCCTTACGAGTCTCGATTCTTGTGGTGATTTGTGGTGTTGTGTGGTTGATGTTTGAACACTATTAGGTGACAAGGCTATAGAGGTATCCCACTTGTTCGTTTGCCTCATAGCATTTTGGTGTCCCACTAAGAAGTTGCTTCAAGTTACCCTTAGTTTACAAATTGTGGATGCTATGGCGACTGTTTCATGGAACTAAGGACAAGAATGTAGAAGAGTTTATTGAGAATATGGAGATTTCTTGTTTACTTGCCAACAAGAAGGATGCTACCGTTGTCTTGAGGATTCTCCACTTTTGTTTAAAGGGTGATCCAAGGAATTGGTTGAAGGAATATGGAGCTCAATGGCAAGCTTCTCAAACTCCTCAAATCATGAACTATGATGAAACAAAGAGAGCCTTCATTGAGCACTTTGAGAAGGTAAAGGATCAAAACATTGGCATTCTATACAAGGTCTTGTATAAGGTGAAGATCAAGATAAGGATGCTTTCTTGAATCAATTTAATGGAGGGAGAGATGGTGTGTGGAGCTTTAGGTGATGAAAGTCCTCTTGCCATGTTGAAGAAGGGCAGGATTCTTGGAAGCTTGAAGACTAGTCTACATTGGAAGGTGGAACTAAAGTAACCACATTCCTTTGAAGAGGTAGTGGAAATGGCAAAGAATAAGGAGTGGAAGATGAAACGCCTAAATCAACTTGAAATAAGTGCAAAATCTAAAGTGGAAGTGAAAGTAGTGGATCAATCCAAGGTTTTTGCAAAGGAGGCAATTCCAACAAATAGTGAGCTTGCATCTCATGGGACATGTGGTATTGCTATAAGGATAGGAGAGTGTGTGTGTGTACGCTTAATAAGAGAGAGAGAGAGAGAGAGAGAGAGAGATGACTAGTACATTTGAGAGTGATATGATAAGAGAGAGAGAGAGAGTGTGTGTGTTTGTGCTTATAATAAGAGAGAGAGAGAGGAAGGAGAGAGAATTTGAGAACAATATAATAAGAGAGAGAGAGAGAGAGAGAGAGAGATCCACATGGCAAGTGGGATCACTCGTATCAGAGGTAGCATCCATGGAGTCGGCGCTTGCCAGGGCGCTCAAAGACAAGGACCTACACCATGGATTTCCTGCAGACACAGTTGCTAAGCAATACAAGGCTTGGTAGGCATCATCTCCATTTGATGTGAGTGGCACATGCGCCATGGCTTTGAGAGGTGCTGGAGGCTTGAATGTGATGCAGGCAGTGGTGGCTATACAGCGGAACCAACACTCGGAATCAAATAGGGCATGTGCATGGGATGTTTGGTGATGATGCATGGGATGTATTTAACAATGTCATAGCCCAAGATATAATTTCTGGATACACACAACATGACCATGCTGAAGAAGGAATAAATTGCTTTGAACAAATGCGGCATCTTGGTGCTAGCTTGTCCACGTGCTTTCAATTTTGCATGTAGCTTGAGGGCATGTTTAATTTGTGCAAGCATTGGAGCACGATTGTAAGCTGGTATACACCAACACCTTCTCTGCTAAACATAAGCTGAGAGCAAGACACGACATTGATGGAAAGGGACTTGAACTTCTAGGATAGCTCCACACATGCTGTACATGCGCAAAAGGTAATTCTTTGCTCCCGTTAAGATGTGGTCTACTACCGCAAGCTCTGATCAAACATCTTGCTGAGGCATGGCAAATTGGTAGAAACCAGGTAGGCACCAACCTGTAAAAAGGAGATTGCAGCTTGTTTAGCACATTTCATTCCTCGAGAAGTGGTAGAATGTGGTCAAGACCATGCCCACAGGGCAGAGAGCTTGTCGAAGAGGCTCGGCTACCATGGGTATGATAATAAGAGAGGTCTCAGCATCATGATGATGGGCGGGATGATAACAACTTATGCGGATGATGATGGGCATTTACATGTCATGATGCATGACTATTCGGCATGTGCATATTGAAATCTGGCAGAACCATTTCCAGGCCATCCTCGAGGGAGGGAGAGGGGAGCAAACACACATGCACATTTCAAGTCTCACACAAGCCACAAACACAACTTATCTCTGCTCTCAATGTTGTGCTGTGGTGATCCGGGGATATGATGCCTATAAGTTCATTGATTCCACTGGGGGAGTATGTGAAGGGCCAGACCAAGCTTGGAAGAGTAATCGTAACTCGGGACTGCACACCATAGTCGGAAGGGAACGCCATTCCATGCTCTTAGAATGGGGGAACACGTTCCAAAGAAATGGTCGTACCCATTCCCATTCCAAAATGGTCTGAGGAGCGTTTAAGGAATGTAAGTAAATCATGTATCATGCAGAATAAATTTATGCATTACCATGGTCTCTAATAAGATAGTTTGAGGTCCCAAGTCCTTCAAAGAGGCCAAACAGTCAGCCCTATCAGAGAAGCTCAGTTTAACACACTCTGTTTTGTGAGGGGCAATTTTGGATCAATCCCTTGATAGATTCTTCACTGCACTGCACTATGTTGCAGTTGTCATCTGCAAAGAGTTGAGTAGAGAAGGGTAGCATTAGAGGCTTCAAGGTGCCCTTCTGAATCAGTTTGTCTACATTTCTCAACAGAGTGGCTGTCCAAAACTGTCACCTCCCTTGGGTATCAGCTTGATCAGCCCTGTGTTAATGTCCTGCGGGATATCACCATTAGCTCTGAATGCATTAAGCAGGTCACACAGATCATCCTTAGCATACTTAATAAGCTCTTGGAGGACTTCTGCCTGGATACCATCAGGACCAGGAGCTTTCTCCTTTTTCATAGAGAGGACTACACCTGCCAAGTAAAGCCATATAGCTATCCCCAATACATAAAGGTGAGCCCACAATATTAGAGAGGGTCTGGACTCCCCACCAATGTTTTACCTGGTTTAGTGATAGAATCAGAGGGAAAATCAAAGCCAGGGCCCATTTAAGACTCAGCTTGGCTGGCAGAATCATTGCACTAAGGCACATCCTCATGGCACTTCCTGTGTATGTTGCCACACTACTGAAGTTCTCAGGTAATGACTGGAACAAGCTTGCAATGCAGTTCAGAGAATTCCTCTGGAGTTTTGCAGATAAGAGGTCCTGGTCCTTTATTTCATGGGAGCAGATATGCTCTCCTAGGGAGGAAGGTGGCTGGGGGATCCCTGATATCATAGCTAAGGCTCAAGGCCTGCTTAACAAATGGATTCCCAAACTGGACAGCCCACAACCTTGGGCACAGATTATTAAGTGGAGAATTGAGCAAGCCTCACTTAAAGGCTCCCAATGGCTCAATACAAGCTGGATTGATAAGCTAATGCACCCTGACAAGCTAAAGGGCTGGAACTCCTCCCTTACCATGAAGCTAGTAAACAGCTGGAAAGCAATAACTAAGGAGGCAGTATGGATGGGTTCCCGGTTTGACTCATCCCTTGAGCAGAGCATATGGCTTTGCAAAGATGCAATGCAAAATGGTGTCCCAGCAGTGGAAGCTAACCCCAGAGTAGCAAAAAGGCTGGAAGCAAAGGGTTTGGCAAAGTTCAAGGACATTTCGTGCTCTACTACTAAACAATGGCTGATCCCTGCTGGTAGTAGATGGAATGCACTTAACAATGAAGAGCAAAGACTGATGCTTCATGTACTGAGCAATATCAGGAGGGAATGGCCCACCTCCCCAATGGTGACCACAAGGGTTAGCATCAAGTATTGGTCCCTCCCAAGCATAAGACCCAAGGTGTCTAGACAGAAATGGGCTATGAGAATAGCTGTTGCCTGGAAGAAGGAAAACTGCACTCTAACAGTGGATTATTGCAGGCAGAGAGCCAGGCAAACATGGGGCTCTACAGGCTCAGGCAGATTGGACCTACTCCTATGGAGAATACTGAATAGGAAACTACCAGTTAGGGGCATAACCAGTGGAGCCAGGGAACCCTTACTGTCCTAGGTGCAAAACCCATAAGGAATCTATGAGGCATGCTTTTTGGGAGTGCAAGGAGGTGTACCCTGTGTGGGCAGCAGTCAACAGAATCCTCAGTGACTGTGGAGTGCTTGACAAGATCAACTGGAAGCAAGCAGTCATTGGATGCAAGGGCAGGATGAACCCTGCCATATATCAAGTGTGGCAAACACTGAGAGGCTTGATACTAAGCAGGATATGGGAATCTAGGAATGCTATACTACACAGGGGATCCAGCTATGACTATAGCTCCATAGGGAGAGTAAGGAATCTAGTGGTAGAAGGTCTTGTACTAGCAAGGACTAGGGAGAGAGGGAAGATTAAAGCTACTGTGCTTAGGAAAGTCCATAAGCTCCAGTGTTCACCTTAGGGTGCTGTATCTTTTTTGATACTTAATATAAATTTCTTTGCATTAAAAAAAAAGATAGTTTGAGGTTCTTTCCGTATTATGCCTCTTTCTAAGGCGTTTCACATATATAAAAGCAAGTTTGTATACACATCTCTGCGATGATGTGGCGTTCCGGTTCCCATTCCCTTTTATCCAAGCTCTACGTTTTGGTTCCCATTCCCTTTTATCCAAGCTCTACGTTTTGGTTCCATATTGTCATCCGTTCCCCAAACCGTTCCTGTTCCCTTGTGACTATGCTGCACCCATCATAGGGGAAGGGATGGCCAGTGGATGTGGTTATTGCTGGTGTATGGCACAAGCGCTCGTGCTTCCTTCACCTTTCGAGCGACGGGCCTGGCGCTTGGCATAGGGGGCATATCGCATGTGGCCATTCAATCTAAAATTCCTTGTACAGCCGTGGCAATAATAAACCGGTCGCAGCTCGGTAGACTTGTTCGCCTGGTTGAAATAGTGAAAGGCGGTGCGGTTGGGGTCCTTGCAGTTTTCGACTCTTTGGGATGGGTGCCGGACGTGGTCCCTCCTCAATATTGATGTCATGATCAAATACTAGTGCATCTGCATGATCAAAATCGAGATCAAGACGTTGATGAGCAGCTAGCTCATCATGAAGGGGAGGGGCCGATCATCATCATTGGCTTCACATGCAGCAGGAACAGGAGGGCCTTGTCGAGCGGTTTGGGATGCTGCTGGCACTGCCACTTCATGATGATCAAATAAAAACTCAAAATCCCATTTGAGCAGACGAGCCAGCTCATCAAGGGTCGTCGGTAGGGGAGACGTACCTGCTGTAAGGGGATCACATATTGACGTCGGCACAGCGACATAGCTGGCATATCCATATCAATGTCTTGGAGGGATGCATCGTGAGGGAAGCCGCCAACGCTGTTGTCATCATTCAGTAAAGCATAAAGGGACCATAGGGGAGGTGTACTTGCTGTAAGGGGATCGCATGATGTTGAAGTGAGCACAGCAGGGCCAAGAGCATAGGCTGCTGACGTAGGCATATCCATATCGATGCCTAGGAGGGACGCTTCATGAGGGAAGGCATTGTCATTGTTCACTAAAGCATCAAGAGACGGCGCCAATATAGGGAGGCTGTCTGCGGCTTGGAGCAGATCATGGAGCCAAGTGGTGCTCTGCTCTGCACCTGCTGATGATATTGCAGAGTTAGTTTTGCTGGCTAAAACAGGAGGGCATGTGACTGCACGGGACTCGCGGAGATGGAGGGCTATTTTGGTACGTCTGCAAGCTCATGCTTGAGTCCTGCGCCGCTTGTTTGCCTGCTGTCGATATTGCTGCCAAAGAAGGCTAGAGCGAGAGCATGGCTTGATCCGAAGAGGAGAGGCCCTGCAAGGTCGGGGGGACATGCTACTTGAGGGTTTGATCAACTTAGCGGAAGAAGCCTAGAACAATATTTATGCACAATATCAGCGTATTTACTTACAGAAGCAAGCTGTAAGCTGATTGGTTGCTTTTAGGGCCCCCCGCATGAATGCCACGTGTCCGCCCCCAAAGTTCCATATAACATTTAAAAAAATAAAAATAAAAACGCTTTCAAAGAGAGGTTATTTATTGTGGAAAGTTATAGAGAGAGAGAGAGAGAGAGAGGGGAGTTTACAAGATATGGTATACAGAGAGAGGGGAGTTTACAAGATATGGTATACAGAGAGGAGAGAGAGTAGATTAGAGAGAGAGAGAGAGAGAGACAGAGAGATTATGGAAGGCCAAGCTTCTCTCTCTCTCCACACACTAATTCTTCATTTACAATCTCTCAAAATTGCTATCTAAGTATATCGCTCAGGTGGACAACAGTATCACACTATACCTTGCTACATATTGAAATAATCACTTTTTCTAATCCTTCGCATACTATAATTTACTCTCATGATGATGAAACAACCCTCTGATTGTGCACCTTGCGTAAGTATTCCTCAAGTTGTGGACTGTATGTTGCGAGTTTGGTTGGACTTAAACTAGGTGTTAGTATGGATTTCTATTCAAAATTTATGTATCACTCACATGCCACACGTGTGCATACCTAGTGAAACACATGAAATTTTCCCTCTCTCTAAATTATTTCTTCTTTTATGGAGAGAGATCGTATTCAAATTACCATTATTCTTTTACTTACATTATAAATCAACTTCACAAAAGATAATAGTGTGGTTTCCTAGGATTTTAACAAGGGTGCCAAAAGAGGCCTTCTACAATCACTAAACTAATTAAAAATCAATTCTTTAGAAGAGAGAGAGATGAGGATCGATAGGCGACTACTATTGTTGCTCTTCTAAACCTAACGGTAGCCACACTCTTTGTTTAGGGTCTACCTAAGAGAAGAATGTTTTTGGGAAATGATGTTTTGAACCTTAGTAGTCGACGGAAGTGTCGGAAGTTAAAGTGTTGTTTTGGGCGTTGGGGCAGTTACAGCAGTTAGAAGGGTGCGCATGGCAAAATTCTGGGAGACGCATCTTCTTGACAATATCTTACGTTTTCAAGTTTTGTTCTAAATGTTTGTTCGAGAACTCAATTATTTTCAATGCAAATATGGTCTTCCTCGTATGTTTTGTTGTTTGTGCTGCTATTTTCTATGTCTAAATGAAGATAGAATGCAGTAATGTTGTCAGTCTTGGTGTCATCAAAGAGGAATGGTTAGAAGATCGAATGTTTGTCATTTGTTCATTTGTTAGATAAGTTTACACTGGTGATCACTGTGATGATGATGGGTTGTCATGGTCGAATTCATATTCTTTTGTGTTTGGAAAAAGCGGTAAATTCATAACAGTTTTTAGGATGACGTTAGGAATTTCTCTAGAATTCACATGGTGTGATAATTCCGACGCTTGTTCAGTTTAGACCTAGAGGATTTGAGAAGAGTATTGCATCCTTACTTTAGAAGATCAGTTGCAAGGCAACAAGGTTCACAGCAGAGGGAAGCTGACCAGAATCGGGTGTTGGAAAAAGAAGGAGAAGATATTGGAATGCAAAGCGGTGGTTCAGAAGAAGAGTGAGAATCGGATACAGAATCAGACCATATGGAAGATTATGATGGAATTTTCAATAAAGCATTAGAGGAAGAATGGCCAGCAGAAAGTTAACGAATAATTCCGCAATTGGAGGAGCGATACTACAGCAGACATTGTTGGCCAGGCGGAGATTAAGGTTTGATCCTTTAACTGTAAGATTGCCGTTGGGAGAATAAAGACCCCCTTCAAGAGGATCAGTATCAGCATCATCAGCATCCTCAGCATCAACACAAGCAGGGCTTTTATCCCGAAACACACTTCAAAGCATGGCGGTGGGCAAGAGTAGATTTACATGTCAAATTTGAGACCTTTTCAGGAAAGTCGAAAGAAGACCCTGATTGCCACATTGCTCAATTTGAGACAAGATGGTAGGCCAGAGGATTTGATGGAGTATATGATGTGCAAGCTAAGATGCGTCAGGCAACATTTGAGGGTAAAGCAATGCAGTGGTTTAGTAATTTTCCAGCAAGACATTTTGCGGATTACAATGAATTAAAGGATGGATTTTTGAACCAGTTTTGAAAGGAGAAAACTTCAAATGAAGTGCTTTCTAAGTTAAGAGAAATTAAGCAAAAGAAGATGTTTGTGGAGGATTATGCGCAAAAATTCAACCAGTATTTAAATAGGCTTGCAATTGATGAGAGACCTACGGATGAAATGTTGGCAGGATATTTTATGAATGGTTTGTGCAAGGAATTGTGGAACGCAGTGGCAGGTGTGGATATTGCAGCAAGATTGCATGAATTGGTGGAGACTACCGCAAGGGGGTAGAGAAAAGGTTTGGCTTATCAAGTCCAAGTACATTAAAGAAGGGCTCTAACGACAAAAAGAAGAAAAAGCAAAAGGAAAAAAGGAAGAAGAAGTCAAGGGATGCTGATAGTGACGAGGATTCAAATGACCGTTCGGATTATAGACTTAGACGGATCAGATTATTCTGAGGAGGATTCAGATTTCGATAGTGAGGATGATTCAGATACAAACTCATGTTCAGATGGGGTCAAAAGAAGAAACAAAAAAAGAAAGTAAATAAGAAGTCAAAGGAGAAGGCGAAAGATAGTTTGGTTGAAAAAATGTTGGAAAAGAAGTTGAAGGAATTGGGAGTCACAAAAGACTCAACCAGTAAAACAGTCCAATGTGAGATTTGTGATAAGTCAAGTCACAAGACAAAGGATTGCTAGTATAATCCGAATTATAAAGGAGTGATTCCTGCACGTGTACAGTAGAAGATACAACAGAATATGGTGGAGGCAAGCAAAATTTTTCTTGAAGCATCAGGACAGCAAAGGCCATATAATAGTCAGGGTTGGCAAAGGCAGCAGTAGCCATATTCCAAAACTGGAGACCACTGTTTACCTGTGGAAGACAATTCAGAGGGAATTTTAATCAAGGAAATCGACCAAGGTTTGGTGGATGGCAAAATTTTAGACCGTCATGGGGAGGAAATTGGCCACAGCAACAACAGAGCTAGCCACAGCAACAGAATTGGCAACAACCACCTAATTGGAATCAGCAGAGGTGGAATTAGTAGGGACCTGATGAGCAATTACCTCAATTACCTGCACCACCTGCGCAACAAGGACAGCAAGCTAAAGTGCCACAAAGCAATTTGATAAATGCGGTGTTTCCCTGAGATCATGAGGTCAATCGCATTGTGGTGGATTGTTCTCCTGAATGTGTGTTAACCTATGACGGACATTGAGACGTACTACGTTTTACGTCATGTAATTAATTTAAGTATTTTGAGTCATGGGCCGGGCTTGTTGGCACCACATGAAAAGGATAAAGGGATTGGGTGATCGCCGATGAGAGGCGCACCTTGAATATCAGCAGGATAAGGGTTAGGATCGACCGGCCATGTGTGGGCGTCCATGTGTGAACGGCTAAGTTTCATATAAGAGTCAAATGTAACCCTAAAACTCTCATTCTCAATGTGTTGAATACAAGAGTGCTCTTGCCTTATCTTCTCGGTCCCCTTCTCCTGCGTATGTGAGAGAGAGAGAGAGAGAAAGTGATCGAGCACTGTGTGGCGGCACGGCGGTAGAGCGGCGACGGCGGCTCCTTCTTCACTGCAACGCGAGAATCCTTCACGGCGGCGGTTTGAGTGGCGAGTGACACACCTTTGCTTTCTGTTAGAGCTTGCTTTCCTGGTTGTATGCTTGTAGCCATTCGTGGCTCGCATACGGTGTTCGACAAGTCCAACTACGACTCGTGCAGTAAAAGCGCACATTTTTGGCGCCGCTGCCGGGGAAATGCCCTGCACCAAGCTCCAGTTTGCAGCTCGGGCTTCTGCGTGAAGTGAAATTTACACTGTAGGAAAGACAATTGAGTGTTTGGTGTTGACAGTTTTCGTTTCTGCAATTTGTCTCCTGCAATTCTGGTTTCTGTTTTTTTCCGTCCTCCGTGCGCGCGCAGGTTTCTGGTTTTCTGCGCTGTGCGTGGAAACGGACGAGGGGATTTTTGATCCCTTAGTCCTGCGATGTGTGTGAGTACCTGCGGCGTAGCCCAAACCCTAGAAAACAAACCCTAAAAAGAGAAAAGAAAAGTTTATTTATTCTTTTAAAAAAAGAAAAAAAGAAAAAAAATAATAAAAATTAAAAAAATTAAAAAAAAATTTAAAAAAAATAAGAAAAAAAAACGTGTGGAGAGGAAAGATTTTTGAAGAAAAGACCCCCAATTGACCTCGACCTCGGCCTCGGTCTTTTGATATACATATATATATAGGAGAGTGAGGCTCCATAGCTTTCTTTCAAGTGAAAGCTTAAGGGAAGTGGAGCTCTATATGTAGTCCACCCCCCAAGGAGTGAAGTGAGCATGTGGGATAAAGCCTTCACCCTTTCCTCCACAAGCAAATAGGCCTTCACCCCTTCCCCCACAAGCAAATAGACTGTTTTGAGGACAACAGGAGCTCTGGATAGGCGAACACTGTGCTGTAAAGCACGCTAGGATCCTTTAAACGATACGCTCGTCTCCAGCTATCACACGCCCTAGTCCAAGTTCGACCATAAGTAAGGGGATTAAAAATAGGTTAAAAACAATATAAAAATAAGTAAAAACGAGGTGCAAAACACCTAAGAAACCACTGGTGTGGGCTTCAAGGGTAGTTACTAACGCCCGTAGGGTACCCACGTCACATGCATCTACGCTCTGGTCGGGTGCTAGAGTCTGAGCCACTAGAAAACGTTTCAGTTTACGCGGGCTCACACCATCCCTCCACGTTAGCATCTTGGCCTTCGGTTGGAACCCAAGGGAGTGCAACCCAAGATCTACGAATAGCGGATAGTGACTCGTCCTCTGACTCAGAAGCCATGGAAGGGCACCCTACCAAGAACCCTGAGGAGGCAAGCCAAAACATGCCAGTTTGGACCCCACAACCCGGATCTTGCATGTTTAGTCGTCTAATAGAGACCTTCAGTAGAGCTACACACTCTGAACATGCGACAAGCGAAGTAAACGAAGGAGGGGTAGTAGATTCGCCATTCACATCTTATGTAGACCCTACCCTCCCAAAGAGTGTCTATGTGGACATTCTACCCACTTTGTTTAATGAAGGCCCTACTGAGCTACCACCTTCTGATGCTCTTCCTAAAGTAGAGGTCCCGAGAAGTCAATCCATAAGAAGTGACATTGCGTCCACTTCAAGAGAACCGTTGGGCACGCCAAGTCTAGATGGGATATTTCTCAATGAAAATTGGGAATATGATCTACACACGGAGACTCTGACTGACCTATACACGGGTTACACATACCATGTAGGTTGGTTAGAAGTCATACGATCTACATCTGCCACTAATCTAAAGGAGCAACAACAAATGATATGTGAGGTTATTCATCGAATTATCTAATTCGAGAGGCAAAATAGGGGAGTGAACCTAGTTTCCACTGGCCCTATGAAATTTTTGGATACGGGCAAGGCCAAACAACCAACCCTATCACAATTGGAGACTCCCTGGTGAGTCCCATAGACCCTTCATATGTTGTTTCGCCTGGAGTCTCAATGCAAGTTGGGCCCACGAGCAGTAACTTTAGCTTTCCATCCTTGGCTCAACTTTCCATTAAGGAATCCGCAATGCCTACTCCTATGATGAGCATGACGGAAAGTGCACCTGTTACCACCGTAGTTAGTATGACACCGCTACCTAGTGGTACAGTACCTACCACAGTGCGTACCAGTGCATATCGACCATATGTACCTATTGCTACTCATGCTCATGTAGCTCCCACGCCTCTTGTAATGCCAATGTCATATGCTCCACGACCGCCTTATCCAAGAGGAGCTAGGCCTAGTCACATATCATATCCTACGTCAGCTGCATACATATCAAGGCCAATGCCAACTCCTGTCAACCAGGCTATCCCAGAAGTGCCTCCACCAGTTATGCCCGCTCACCTAGGTGATCTCGCAGCGTTTGCTCAGACGATCGGGACGATCTATTGCGAAAAACATGCGAGGCATGCCTGAGAGAGAACCTAGAAGCAAGGCGGTACAAGTGGCCAAGCTCACTCAGAACTTCAGTGGTAATAACAAAGATGTTAGGAAGCACATTGAAGTTTCTAAACACGTGTGTGATTCCTTGGAAGAGCATAATGAGCTACATAAGTGTAAAGCCTTAGGCTTAACCTTGAGTAGGAAGGCCGGAGATTGGTATCGAACTTTAAGGGTTGAAGAGTGTAGTCACTATCCCACTCTCAAGAGATTGTTCTTGAAAGAATACATACGGGAGGGTGTGCTTTGGGGAGTAGCATCTCAACTCCAAAAAGCTGAACGCGAGGAAGGAGAGTCAGTGAGAGACTTTATTAGTCAATTAAAGCATCTAAATTCTCGTTGTACTCTCGATGAGCGCTTCAATAACAACCAATTGCTTGATAGATTCATCCGAGAATTGTGCCACGAGGAAATATACAATGGCCTAGTCATTAGAGGTCTTACGACGTGGGAAGCAGTCACTGCCAATGCAATCCAGTTAGAAGACAACCTGATGATTGCAGGTAAAAAGGTGTCTTCGAAGACAGGATCTGTTAGTTCGCAAGTATCTGGGCATGAGCCAATGACGGTAAAACCTATTGTCAAGGAACCCAAGATATCTGAAATGTCGGTGACTGACCTTACTAAGGCTCTCCAAGAATACTTTAGGGGTAATCGAGCTCCTCAAAATAACCATATGTACCCAAGAAGAGAGCAGCAATGGTGTTCGGTTTGCTTAGGACCACATAGCACGAGTGAGTGTCCCACAGTCAGAGTCAAATTCAATGGGAATTGCAATGCATGTGGTAAGTATGGCCATCAATCTAAGGATTGCCTAGTACTTAAGCGTATGTTGGCAAATCAGGCACCACTAGCCTAGTCAAACACACCTCAAGTACCCGCGCTGATGCCTGCACCACCTGTCGAGCAACCGTCACAGCATGTAGTTCCCAGGAACCCAAATGTAGGCCAGTCTGTGCCGTTACCACCGCCAGTGCTAGGACCACAACCTCCACATCCAAGGATTACCCCAATAAACCAGATGGGTTGTGAGTCACATAGTACGTGTGGGGATTATGAAGAGGAGATAGACCCCACTGCTTCATATGGGATTGATACGTTTAAAATGACTCCCTAGTACTACATGGAGGATCATTTCGGGCAAGTCAAGCCCGTATATCAAGCGGCTGCTCTCGCCACAAGAGGGCAAAACCTCAATACCTTGGCAAGGAGACCACCTCTTCAATGCTACGATTGTGGTGGGCCGCATCGTGTAGCGGAGTGCCCTAATAGGCTACAGAAGATTGCTACTCAAATGCAACCAAATCAATGGAGCACATCAGGAATGCCGGTACTTACATGTAATCGTTGTGGCATAGATCATTTGATCGCTCAATGTCCACATAATCCTAGTGCACCCAAGATTACGCCATTGAATTTGGTTGAGGTCACCAACGAGGCACGAGGAACCACCCCTGTCGTCGTACCCGCGAGTGTAGTCACACGGTCAATGCTTCAAAATCAAAACTACATTCTTGAAGAGAGAGAAACTGCATCAATTGCTCGAGCAAAGAAGAAGAAAACGCGACGGAAGAGATCGCTTAATACCACGAGCTCCAAGCCTAGTTCAAAGACTAACATAGGAACAGGAGACGACCCCGTGTATATAAATGATCCGGAAGATGATTCTGATTCAATAGAAACCATGGGGACCAAAGCCACTACCTTAAGGGAGGAACCTACTCGGGAGCTCAACGAAGAAGAATCAAGCGAATACATAACTTAGGGGATAGCCATAGGCATCATCATTGCCTATCTTTGTTCTTTACAAGAGCCATCCTTCTTTACAAGCAAAGCAAGTGAGACAAAGGGTGAGAAGCTAGGATCAATCAACCCTTTTGTTCCGCTCACCAACTCCATTTTGCTGTGGAGTGTATCTGCATGTAAATTGTCTCCGAATACCATTCTTTAGGGGATAGCCATAGGCATCATCATTGCCTATCTTTGTTCTTTACAAGAGCCATCCTTCTCCTTTACAAGCAAAGCAAGTGAGACAAAGGGTGAGAAGCTAGGATCAATCAACCCTTTTGTAGGTACTTGCCCACCACCTTTCTAACCTCATTCTCTTCTTTAAGGCTCACTTTATAATAAGGAGGTCTTGTGACTAGATTTGCTCTCATCAATATTAGCTCAATCTCATGCTCCATGTTCCTATGTGGAGGCAAACCAAGCACGTTAATTTTAAAAACATTAAAGAATTCTACTCTTATCTTATTAGAAAGAACTTGAGCATGGATGGAGGAGCTTCCTCCCATTGTCAAATCAATTCGTGGATCTACTTTAGATATATTAAGAATATAAAAAAAGTAAATATACTTATATTTGAGCTTGAGCATCTTGGTAGCCTTCAACAACTTTTTTTGTGAGAAGTCTACCTATGTTAAAAAAGTAAATATACTTATATTTGAGCTTGAGCATCTTGGTTGCCTTCAACAACTTTTTCTGTGAGAAGTCTACCTACCCTTGAATCAAAAGGAAACAACCCTCATACATGAATTGGTGGACATGAGTGGAGAAGTCAACGATTGGCTTATTCCAAGCATGCCACTACTTCCCTAGCATTAGGACAAACCTTGCAAGGCGTGTGCTCCAAAGAATAAAATTTGTCCTCATAGGACTAAATTTTGAAAGGGAGATCAACCACTTGTTAATTCTAAACTTCTATTCCTCCCTTGCCATTAGCTAACTCTACCATATTATTATATCCAATGATTGCATACAGAGTTTTAGCTTCTTGGCTAGCCTAGAACTAATTGCATTATGAGTTAAGCCCATGTCAAAGAGAATTTTCACAAGTGTCCCTTGGAGTGAGCCATATAAAATGATCAATTTAGTGTTAGCAAATTGATAGCCCTTTTGTGCCCTAAGAGACAAAAATGTATTTGGTGATATAGGTACTTTCTTGGTTACCAAAATTGCCAAAATCATATTAGGGCATTTAGAGTCTAAACTTAGATCTTCTTCCCCTTCCTCTCCATCACTCAAGGGATTCACCACACCATGTTGGCTATTATCTTTTTCTTTCTTAAGACAATCTACGTTATCCTTCGTACCCCATGCATCCACCATAGACCCTCTTTCATGTCTTTGTCCGTCTAGTATGGTGTGAGGTGGGATTGATTGAAGGTTCTCTCCACCATTGTGGAAACCTTTTTTTTGACCCCTAACAAAGTCTTAATCATGTAAATTTCTCATGTCTCTTTGCACTTAGACACATTTGTAAATTGAGTAGAAGATGGTGGGGTTAACACTGGTCATGTAACATAGCTCAATGGAGATTTGTGGCTTCCCTAGCTGGGAAAAAAATTGCCATCCCCAAGGAGCAAGGCCAATTCTGTTGCCTCATTAAAAGTAGCACATATTTCTTTGCACACTTACGGCTACAATATTTCTTTCAACCCCAAGAAAAGTTATGCACTCGTAGAAAATCAAGAATATGCTCTAGAAGTTTGAGCAAAACTTTCCAATACCTAACCCACATAATCGTGCACTAAATAATGCTTTTGAATCAAGAAAAACCATGCATCTAGAGTAAGACTTTCCAATGGTTGGCTTTTACTTGTCTTGCTTAATCTTGCACCATCAACGATGGGCTACATCAAGCAAATTATAAGTGGTCTGATGGATCTTGGCCAGTCATTTTCAATGTGACACAAGCAAAAGCATTGCTCCCATTTTAAGAGCCACTGCTCAACTATATTTGCAGTCCTCATAGTGAGTGTGTCATTGTACTTAGGTGGCTTAAGGTCCTTGAGATGGCATTTAGCATTAGGAAGAGAAGGCCCGGCATCCAGCTTGCTGGACGTACCAATCCCATGTTTGAGTTCACCCACATTCACGCTGGGCATCAAAAGGGATTTGCCTTTGTCAACAAGCTTTTCCCCAATGAGGGTTTGCATTTGCATTAGCACATTTTGAAGTGTGATCTCAAGAGTGTCCAGGTGGCTGACAAAGACACTATCAAATACAACATTTTCTTCCATTTCATTTTGGACCACTTGGTCATGTATTTCCTCATTTAGGTCCATTGATTTTGTTTTTATTTTTGTTGTTCTTTGTTTTTTATTTTTTGTTTTTCTTTAATAAACAATGGCAAAAGTAGTGCTTATGCAAATGACCTATGTACAACACTTTATTGCTTTGTCCACAATCACCAAGCATATATGTGCATATGAGTCATTCAATGTAATTTGATAGCATCCACTATCCACTTTTGCATAAAAATCCCCAATTTTACATGCATACATTAAGTGCCACTTGATTTATGCACAATTGAAAAGAAAAATAAAAAATTTCATACCGAATTTTGCCCCATTTTATGATGCATATGCTCTCACACACATCTATGCATACATGGCTATCACTAACATGTTGCATATGTCATCAAAATTTAATTTTGATGAATTTCTTAGATTTTAAATGACTTTGTCTCTCTAGAATTGATCACTCTAGAGAGAGAAATACCAGAAAAAGCTCATGTTTGTGTAAGGCTGCAAGAAAGTACATCTAGGCAATGTGAAGTGCCAGGGGGAGAATGCAAGTTACAAAAGTGCCTAGGAAATTTTACCAAGACTTCTACATGTTTTTTAGAAGTCAAAATGGGTAAATATGACCTCGAAACGAACAATTTATGGCTTCCCAAGAGGGAACAAGGGCTAGAACCATGGGCAGATGGGCCAGGAGGGCCAAATTATGGGCAACAAAGTGAGAATAGAGGCTGACTTGCGCCCAAAGGCACCCTTGCATGAGGCACGTCCAAAAAGAAGGGCTACAGGTTCCTTTTTGCCACCATCTCACCTTTTCCAGCTAAATTTAGCCTCTAGAGTGCTTTTTCCAAAAGGTGCGAGGGGGTAAAGTGGCCCTATCTTGGTGTGTGGAGCTCCAATCCATGCATGTAGTGTGGGCTCTAGAGAAATCTCTCATCATCCTCTATACCTATATAATCTTGGCTCATGCTCTTCTCTCTGACTTCTCCTTGGTAGCTCTTTTCTTTACTTCTCCTTGGTAGCTCTTCTCTCTGACTTCTCCTTGGTAGCTCTTTTCTTTACTTAGTTAAAATTACATTACCTAAGCTATAAGGGCTCATATGATTATGGATTCTCGATCTCATCCTTTTCTCTGTAGGTGCTCTTCATCTCTAGATATCATTGAGGCCTTGAGAAGAGGAAAATGAAGCTTGCAAGTGCCCAAGGGAAGTGGCACAACAAGGGTTCTATGGAGTTCTTAGCCTCCATAGTCCCAACAACGAAGTATTAATTCAAGTTTAAGTCATCTCTTTGATGTAAGCTTATGAGAAAATTGATTAATACAAAGCCTTTTGAGGGGGGGGGGCGGCCTCATAAATGTGGCCCTCAGTGTAGTGTCTCACGTAAGTTTCTATTCATTGTTGTGATTGCTATACATGTGTATGCACTAGAGGAGCAAGTGGTTATCCACTGTTAGCATCCTCTATGTGTTTAATTTATAAGTGATAATCAGTTAATGCTTTTCTTTTCTTACAAAGATTGTGGATCTTGCAATTAGCAAGACTAAGAGGATTGCTTTGGCTCAACTGTGTTGTGAATGTGTATGCTTCCTAAAGGATCATGAGCCATAATCTATGGGAATCGCCATAGAGAATCACCAAGCATGGGTGCTAAGGTTAAATGTGCTAATCATTAATTTCATGCTTGGTAAAGATCATGTTGATGTTTTTGCAATTATTATTACATAAGAGATTAATTGCAACAAGAAATCAACTAATAAGGTTTCATTGGTATCAGAGCCACACTTTCTTTCTTTTTTAAGAAGAAAACTTTCTTATGATACTCTGTTTTACATAATTGATGTTATATAAAGCATATGCTATGCATACCTTATGATGTGCAAAGTTTATATGTTGCACAATCCATGTCTAGGAAAGCTTATGGTTTACATAATGTATGATTTGCAAGATTTTTGAGTTTGCATGTTGAATGCACTTTGAGATTTATGCTTCGCATAAATGTGTATAGCAATGTCTATGATTTGCATGGTTAGCACCTTGAAAGGTTCATGTTTTGTATGCCTCATATTGCATGAGAAAAAAAAAACTGATCGAAGAGTTTTCATGCTCTTCAATCTTGGCTTTATGCAAAAGCTTGTTTTAAAGAAGCTTACTTGAAAATTAGAACTCAAGATTGAGAAGATACGATTCACACTAGAAGAAGCGAAGAGTACCTTCAAAAGGGTAAGAGGAATTCAATGATTCCCTTGAGTGCAAAACTCATGCTTCATGTGCGTGACCATGTTGACTAAGAAGAATTTAATGTATCTTCTTTGTTGCATGAAGATTTCATGTTGGATGCACTATGGATTTTGCATGTTCCTAAAAAGGATAGCCTAGCTTAAAGGGGAGATATGATTCTTGATTTTTTTTCTAAAGGATAAATGTATGCAACTAGTCATGAAAATGGTCTAAGGTAATTAAGATATCAAAAGTGTTTACATGACATTACACGGGCCCAATGAGCATCATAAGGAAGTCTATCTAGACTTGTATGCTAATTGGCTTAATGTCAAAAAGGGAAACAGGAAAGGTACTCAATTGACTTGGGTGCTAATTGGCTTAATGTTAAAAAGGGAAATAGGAAGGGTACTTAATGCGATTTGTTATCTCCATTTGCGTATCACTAAGAAGGTATCCATAGTGATCCCTAAAAACTTAGGACACACTACACGAGTAGTCTATTCCAAGACATGCATGACTACTGATGGAGCTTTATGTGCATGATAGATTCTCATCAATAGTAGGATCATTATAAGATATGACATGATGAATAAGGTTCACATATATTGGTCTACTAGAGAAAATAATGCATATCAAGAGCTCACACAAAGGCTTAAGTCATTTGACCTTTCGATGTGGTGAAAGCACAAGGATGGTTCCTTCATTAAAAGGAGAACCTATTGCTTTGAATGATCACCAATTACATGTGCAAACACATAAATCATGCTTCTATCCACGTTTTTCAAACAAGTAAACAGGTAAGATTATTTTACTTTGCACTTTAATTTTTGCATGTTTCCTTCAATCATTGCAGGGGAAACAAAATGATGCAAGCATTTGTTAGATTACCGAGAGTAAATGGTTCTCTATAGCATATAGACATGAAAGGAAAATCCTGATTCACAAGTGTGCTCATTATAGAGATTCCTTTAAGTTCAAAACTAGCTTTAACAAGTGCTAGCATCCATGGGTTTTTCTCACTTCAAAGATAGATTTTTATTCATGGTTAGGACCTTGGATAATAGAAAATCTGTAGTGTGAGAAAGACATGAATGAATCACATGTTTGTTTTACGATATGAAGGGCACGTGGAATTCAAGCCATAACAAGCAATCAAATTTTCTTTCTATTGGCCCAGCATGAAATGGTGAAAAGACCCCATGCTCTATAAAAGAGGATGTCAAAAAGTCTTGGATAGAAATCCGAGGATAACAAGTTTATTTGAACAAAGACTATTATACAAATTGGGAACAAAGATCATTTTTGCTTATACCTATCACCTCTAAAAGAATGGACCTAGCAAAATTGTAAACGAAGTGATTCTAAGTATACTCAAGAATAATGTGGTTCACAAGTTTAATAGGAACCAAGATCTTCATAAAATGATGCGATCAATAAGTCCCCTGAGAAAACCACAATAAGGTTAATGAATTCCCTAAGCTTCCTCATAATCTATGATACAAGTCCTGTTATTGCAACTACAAGCCTGTGTGCATGGCAAAATATAGCTTTTTGAGGATACAAGAAGCTATGATTATTGCACCATAAAAGTAGACAAAGTTGCAACTATGTATCGAAGTTCTTTCATTCTTCAAAATGATTGTCTTTTCACATGTTCTTTTTGTTGGGCATAATGAGCACTTAAGGGCAACTTGAAAGCGTTGCAGTTTTACAAAGGCTTGTCCTAATGATAAAAAAGAGTAAAATCCCCTTGGGAAAGAAATGTTAAGAGGGCCATGTTATCTTATGAGAAGGATTGTTGTTCCTTAAAAGAATAAGGTACAACACGCTTGGCCTAGCTCCTATGTCTCTTTAGCATGAAATCCTCTAGAATCTTGATTGCAACACAAGGGGAATGGCCTTGTGAAAACCAAAGTTAATGCCAAGGGATGCTACAAGAAGAGTACAACCACAAGGAAGGATCTCATGGAATCTATGCACAAGAACTCTATGGAGTTATCCACGCATGAGGTTCCTAAAGATCAAAAGAATCAAACACGTCATGCTATAAGCCGAGCTTTTGACCACACCATCAAAATGAGGTAAGAATTGTAAGCTAGCACAATGTGGTTGCCAAAGCACTCTTAAGTTGTCCTATGGTTAAAACACTCTTTCACATACAATCATGAATTTATAAGCATGATTGGGATGTACAATGAAGATGATGGGTTAGATTCTATAGCAAAAGTCCCAATGATGGGTTAGCCTTTATAGCAAAAGACCTAATAATGGATTTGCTTCTATAGCCAAAGACCCTTAGAATGAAAAGTATCATAAGCCATTTTCACAAAAAAGAAGGGATTTCTAAATATATAGAAAAGAATCCTTGTGAGAAGGCCATGTATGAATTCTATGATCTACATTATATGAAACTTTATGCAATGCATGTTACGGGACCAAAGGATACAATGTTAGGGTAGATTTGTAATAAAAAGATATGTTCCTTTTATTTCTTAAATGAAAGTTCTTCAATAGAGTTCCTCTCTCAAGTAAAGTCTCTATTGTGCAAGGACTACTTTAAACATGCTTGCTGTCTAATCAAAATTTAATTTTGATGAATTTCTTAGCTTTTAAATGACTTTCTCTCTCTAGAATTGATCACTCTAGAGAGAGAAATACTAGAAAAGCTCAAGGATAAGGCTGCAAACAAGTGCATGCAGGCAATGTGAAGTGCCTAGGGATAAATGCAAGTTGCAAAAGTGCCTAGAAAATTTAACCAAGACTTCTACATGCTTTTCAAAAGTCAAAACGGGTTAAAAATGACCTCGAAACGGATAATTTATGGCTTCCGGGGCGAGAACAAGGACTAGAACCATGGGCGGATGGGCTGGGGGGACCAAATTGTGGCCAGGTAGGTGGGATTGAGGCTTGGCTTGTGCCCCAAGGCATCCCAACATGAGGCGCCACCAAAAAGTAGGGGTGGAGCCCTACTTTTGGCCAACACCTCACTTTTTGGTGCTAAATAAAAAAAAAGCTTACTTTTTCTAAATCGAGTAGGAAAAAGGGTTGTAGCTTGGTGTGTGGGGCACCAATGCATGCATGGGGGGGGCTCTAGAGAAAGCTCTCACCATCCTCTATGTCTATATAAGCTTGGTTTTGGTGCATAAGAGGGTAACTTTGGTTTTGGTGCTAGTGAGCTCTAGAAAGTCCTTTAGCCAAAACTGTATCGGGGGTGGCACTGTTAACCCTCCTCATGTAGGTTATTTTTAAATCAAAGATTGCTCACGGGTGTAAAATTGTCGCTAAGTTTCTACCTTATAAAGAATCCAAAGCTATGTCTGATAACATGCAGGAAGGAATTGACATGCACACATTCAATTGGAAGGAGGATGAAGCTTCAATTGAAGGAACACAAGCACTACGGTACTTGGTTCAAAAGCTTCATGAGGCACAAGAGAATCCCTCGTTCCCATGGTACAAGCACTTATGCAATCACATCTATTGATCCCCTCAAGCACTCATGAACAAAATCCTTCTAGAGAGCATAACTCTCCAAGAAGAAATGAACAGATCACAAGGGAAAGTGATCAAGAGGAGCACTCTTTGGAAGGTGTACCACAAAGAGGACCATCACCTCGTTCTCCTCATCATTCATCAAAGAGGCATCATTCTAGTATGAGCAATGATTCTAGTTCATTGTGGCGTGGGAGAAAGGAAAGGGGGCGACATCATCAATGAAGAAGGAGGTCCCCCTCTTCACCTTCAAGTTCTCCTACTTCATCGAGCTCAAGAGAATCATCATCTTCTCACGAGCAGTCTTCTCACAAGGTGCATTTTTAAAGAAAGCGCAAGAGGACATATCATGCTTGGAAAAGTGCTCGTAAATTACAAAAATTCAAAGGAGGGAAGAATATCGCCTTTCTTTCCCATGATGGTGCATATGGGCAAACGGGCAAAGTGTTGGCCTTTATCCCACAATTTGATGCCACTTTCGGAGGAGAACATTTCACAGAAAGCTCCAAGATACGTCATGTAGCTATGTATCTTCAAAAGAGTGCTCATCAATGGTGGGCAAGCCTTCGTACACAAGGATTAGCTCCAAAGACATGGGCGGATTGTCGGTTAGCTATTATGCAGTAATTTCTAACCAACCATGCCAAAGATGATGTCCTTACCACTTGGCGAGGGCTCAACCTCGATAAGGGAGAAGTCATGTGTAGAATTATATTGACAAGTCTTGGGATCTCCATCTCAAAGCAATAGTCTTTGAAAAGATTGACTTCTATCAGCAAAAGCAACAGTACTATATAGGTCTTCCTGAAGATATGAAGGCATATGTTAATGCACAAAAGCCCAGAACCATTTCTGAGGTGATACATCATTCTATGGTTGCTTCTGCGAAGATCTTCTCCATTAATAAAGGGGTTCCTAAGCCGTTGGAGAAGGAAAATAAATTCAATGTATATCCTCACAAGGACCAAGAGAGCAATGTAAACAAAAAGAAGGAAAAAGGTGTTTACAAGATCCAACAAAAACTTTCACCGGAAGAACTCAAGAAGTATCAAAAAGAGAATCGTTGCTTTAGGTGTGGCAAACAAGGTCATAGCTATCGTGCTTGCCCGCACAAAGGACCAAAGAAAGAGATGCCACAAGCCACTAACATTCTTTCGTGTGAATCTCAGGATGCTAAGGCCTCACAACTGGGCTATGTGTGGGGAAAGATCAAAGATCAAAATGCTTTTATGTTATTTGACCCTAGTTCCACACATAATTTTATTTTAGTAGAATTAGCACAAAGGTTGGGCATAGAAACAGAAGAGATGGGACCATCTCTAGAAGCTAGTGGAGCCTTCAAAGGTCAAGAAGTCCCAGTTACACCATTAATTGGGAAACTTAGGCTCCATATCCAAGATTATGTTGATAACGAAGAGTTTTATATTTCCCCTATGTTGCATGAAGATGTTATTTTAGGAACGCCGTGGTTTCATCGCATGTATGCACAACTAACATTTCCTAATAGGGTAGTCTCTTTTAGCCATATGGAAAAGAATTTTAGAATTAAGGTTAAAAGAAAAGGTAATTCGATTCGTATTGTAAGCAATGATTCTCTTCAAAAAATAATGAAGTCATCTCTTTTTGCATACTTGATCTATGTCAAAGATTTCCAAACCCAAATATTTTTCATAATTTGCACATTTCAAGTGATAAGGGCAAAGATACCCATGAAAATATAGAATCAAATTTAATGACTTTCTTAAGTCTGTATGATGATTGTTTTACGAATTCTATTCCTAATGAATTGCCTCCATCTCGAGGAAATGATGACCATAGGATAGAGCTTACTCAAGGAAGTTCACCTCCAAATAGGCCTCCTTATAGGGTCTCATTAGCACAACAAGAGGAAATCATGTCGCAAGTCAATGAGCTTCTAGAAAAAGCAATGGTACATCCCAGCTCCTCTCCTTATTGCTCTCCAATGTTATTAGTGTAAAAGACGGATGGTTCATATCGTATGTGTGTAGATTATTGTGCACTAAACAAGAACACTATCAAAAATCGTTTTTCGGTCCCTAGGATTGAGGACATTTTTGATAAGCTTCAAGGATCAATCTACTATAATAGGATTGACTTGAAAAGCAGATATCATCAAATAAGGATTGTACCTAAAGATATCCACAAGACTGCATTTAGAATGCAATTTGGTTTGTATGAGTACTTAGTGATGCCTTTTGGCCTCACTAACGCTCCAGCTACTTTTAATCATTTAATGGATAATATTTTTTGTAAACATTGTAGCTTTACTAGTGTGTTCTTTGATGATATAATTGTTTATTCCAGATCACTCATGAACACAAAGCACATCTAGCAATAGTGTTTAAAGAACTACGTGCACATAAGCTTTATGTGAATAGTAAAAAGAGCGAGTTCTTTCTTAAAGAGATTCGCTATTGAGCCATATTATCTCTAAGAATGGGATCTCTATGGATCCTTAAAAGCTTAAGATAATAGAAGAGTGGCCACAGCCTAGAAATTTACACGAGCTCAGAAGTTTCATTGGCATGTGTTCCTATTATAGACACTTCATAGAGAAGTTTTCTATAATAGCAGGTCCGCTGCATGACTTAACTAAGAAAAAGGTTAAGTTTCAATGTACTATAAGGGAGAACACTGCCTTCAAGGAGCTTAAAGCAAAGCTTATGTTGCAACCACTTTTAGTGCTTTCGGATCTCACCACCAAGACTTTTGAGGTACATTGTGATGCTTGTGGCGATAGCGTAGGGGCTGTACTTTCTCAAGAAGGACACCCTATAGCTTATGAAAGTCATCGCCTGCAACCACAAGAAAAGTCTCTTGGAATTTATGAGAAAGAGTTGCTTGCGGTCATCCATGCTCTAAATGCATGGAAGCATTATTTGTTGGGAACTCCATTCATTATTCAAACAAATCATCAAAGCATCAAATATTTTATGACGCAAACCAAGTTGTCTAACAAACAAATGAGGTGGGCTAATTTTCTTTTGCAATTTCATTTTCATATTGCTCATGTACCTGGTAAACAAAATACAATAGCTGATGCACTCTCTAGGAGACCTACTATTAATGTGATTTTGATTGTGCATAATCATGACTTGACAACGATGATTATAAAGTATACGCAAGATAATGATTTTGCAAACATAGTAGAAGAGTCAGAGAGTGGCAAAACCCATGAACCGTTCTCACTAAAAGAGGGATTTCTATTGCATGGCTCCTACCTATGCATTATACACAAGATCTCCATGAGAAAGTTATGTATGAATCCCATGCTCCTCCCTATGCAGGGCATCGCAAAATTCAAACTACAATGCAAGCAATAGAAACTTATTTCTATTGGCCCTCTATGAAGAAAGATATCCAGGAGTATGTTTCTCAATGCCTTGTATATCAAAAAGTTAAAATAGAGGGAAGGCACCAGGATTATTGCGACCACTACCTATTCGTGTGATGCTCCTTGGCAAAGTATTTCCATGGATTTTATATTTGGATTACCAAAGTCTATCCATGGCAACACAAGAATATGGACTGTAGTTGATCACTTTAGCAAATAAACACATTTTTATACCTGTTAAAAAGACTATTAAGGTGTATCATATGGCTATATTATTTATTTCCTAAATTTTCAAGTATCATGGACTACCAACCTCGATAGTTTCAAATAGAGATCCTCGTATGACAAGTCTCGTCTGGCAAGGGACTATTCGAGAATCTTGGTACAAGACTTAATTTCTCGTCAGCTTATCACCCACAAAGATGAGGCCTTGAGAAGAGGAGAACAAAGCTTGCAAGTACCGACCCAAGGAAGTAGCACGGCAAAAGGGGTTATGGATTTCTTAGCCTCCATAGTCCCTATGAAGTATTAACTCAAGCATAAGCCACCTCTCTTTCTTTGATGTAAGCTTAGTGGACTTGATTAATACAAATCCTTTCGAGGGGGGGCGACCTCATAAATGCGGCCCTCAACCTGGTGTCTTGTGCAAGTTTTTTTACTCTTTGTCTTGTGAATGTTATGCATGTATATGTGTAGAGTAGTAAATTGGTAATCTCTTTAATAGCATCCACAAAATGATTGATTCACATGCTATAATCACTTAATTACTTTTCTCTCTTACAAAGATTGCAATTAGTAAGACTAAGTGGATTACTATGGCTCAAGCATGTGAGAATGCATGTGTGCATATTAATGAACTAAGAGCCATATGTTGTAGGACTAAGCTTAAGAATCAATAAGTGCGGATGCTAAACTTAAATGTGCTAATCATAAGTTTATGCATGGAAATGGTTACATTGATTTTTCGCAATTGTTATCTTGTAATAATAAAATTGCAACACAAGATATTAACTACTACTTGCAATACACGTATATACAAGAATGGGGAGAAGATGACCCATAAAGAGTTCAAGAGCAAAAGATTAATAAAAAGCCTTTCGAGGGGGGTTGGCCTCAAGAAATCTGACCCTCAATCTTGTGTGATTGTGTTAAGTTCTTGTTTTGTTATGCTTGCTTTGCATATGCTACTTGATTGTGTGTGTGAGTAGCTAAATGAATGCATAAGTTAGTTGTTGTAGCTAAATGAATGCATAAGCTAGTTGACGTGTGTCTGAGTAGCTAAATGAATGCACAAGCTAGTTATTGTTTATGTATGCAAGTAATTAAATGAATGCATTAGCTACTATGTTATTTCTTCACATGCTATCACTACTAAGAGAGGAAATTAAAAGGAAATCATTACTAAAAGAGCTTGAGTAAATACTTGTTATTTGCCATAAAGAAGCTTAAAGTAATCATTGGTTTCAAGAAATGCATTACAAAGCAAGGTATTGGGTATATCTTCGGATCATGAAGCAAAGATTGAAGAAGGTGGACAAGAGATGCCTAACGATGTCTTTTTGCAACTTCAACCCTTTTCCATCATCAAACAGGTTAATTATGTATTCATACAGTTGCGGCTTCGACAATCATGGACAGTGCATGGGTTGTGGTTGAAGCCATATGTGAGTCCACCCTTGGAGGATGTGCTCGATGAACAACAACTAGCTTGCTAGATGAAGTAGAGGTCATTGAACTTGAGTAGATACAATTTCTCAGATGGAAGTATGGTTCGGGGAAAAGACAGAGACTCTCACAGTTGTTGGTAGACTACTTGGATACCGTCATCTACCACCAATTTAAGCAAGAGTAAACGTCACGTGCACCATCTCTCAATGCACGGTGACATGTTGGAATAGGCACAAAACATGTGTGCACTTGTGCAATTTGCAAGGCATTTAGCAAGCATATTCATTTTAGGGTTTTATGTAGTTGTCGTAGGTTGCTTTGGATGGGTCTTTGAGTGAACTACATAGCATGATCATTCAGCAGCAAGTTTCATAACTTAATTTTGAGTTGAGAGAATCCGCTGCCATATCTACTGAGCAAAGGGGCAGTCCCAAAGGCAGTGTCTATGTATCTTGTAGATGTCCGCAAATTGAATGTCTAAATATCCCTTAGCAAAGGCCCTTAGGTAGGAAACACGATGGGGGTGAACTTAGTATCCTTAACACAAAAGATGATGAACTTAGTATCCTTAACACAAGATGACCGTTCTACCCCATATCTAGTTCACACTCACTTAAAAGAACCCCTCTGTATCTCTCTCTCTCTCTCAGTGTGCTATCAAGATCGTCTCTTGCTGAACCCTTTGAAGCTTGCCACTGTCCTCCACCTCAAAAAGAAGTACACGATCTCAGAGCATTGTCGAACCGCAGTACGAACATCAAAGCAAGTGAAGGCCCCCATCGAAACTGGTGCTGTAGAATCCATAGTTTGGATCAAGGCCTCCGGAAGAACCACGGCCTCGATGTTGCTGATCATAAGTGCATTGCCTCTCATCTTTGCCAAACGCTCTAATCGTGTTGCCTTAGGGAGCTGTCTAAAGTCGATCCACTCCCCCAGGCTATGGGTTGGACTTGATGCCATGGGTCCCGAAGAAATGTACTGTTGAGATCCCACCATGTGCCTTTTGGCGTTCAAACATGAGGATTCCATACCAGAGGTTGGCAGAGGCACTCCTTAGTGTAGGCAGGCGGTATCTGATTAAATGCAGGGCGGAGTTGCTCGTAGGAGGCAACAAGCTAAGAGATCCTCGCATCTCCACGTAAGGCCAACTTTGCGCATCTCTGTGAATATCCACCGAGTCTTCGACTGCCAAGGCCCTCTCGAGACTGGGGTGTAGCACTGAATACGGTGAAGGAGAAGCTCTTGCCATGGCTCCTTGCCTAGAAGAAGTCTCCACACAATGAACTTGCCTAGAAGCGCCCTGCTTTGGCAAACAATCCACAATCCCCAATCCTCCACGAGAGGTAGGTAAAGTAATGACTAGCCGGCCCTGGTAGGCCGTCCATATGCTCTCGACCAAAGAAGTTTTTTATCAACTGCTGGATCTGGCTGATACAGGAGCTCGAGAAGATCTAGCAGGAGGTGATATACCACATGGTCGCAAGTACCACTTGATTAGCCACAACTGTCCTTCCGACGCGAGAGAGGTGAGCTGAGCTCCAGTGTAATAATTTCTTCCGCACGCGAGGTGGCCAACCTTGCGATAGATGAAACACTGATTCGAGATCCCCAAATACTCCATGCGTTGTCTAATCCCTTTCCCCATAACGGTAAGGAGGATCTCCTTTGGTAGAGAAGAAGGATCGGCACGAGGACGTGCACTGAAGGAAGACCCACCGCTTTCGCGACCACTGAAGTTGTAGTCTGTGTGGACTTGAGAACGGTCCCGAGAACCCCACCAATTTGAGACAGGAGATGAAGGTACTCTTGCCTTAGACCTCACTTAGATCCTGTAAACATGGGGCGATATCTTGCCCTATGTCCAATGTATGACCTCTTACACCCAACTCTTAGTACAAGATGGACAGGTGCATCTATCATACTTTGTATCCCTGTTGGCATGAGATATGGTTTTAAATTGAGCCTAGCAATGGATCCCTCTCCTACACTTCCCATCACCTTGGGACCTTTGATTTTGTATACAGCTTTGTACTACCTTTTCAGTTCTTTTTTGTGATGTCCACTGGACATGATGATTGTACACAGGTTTGTGAACAAAAGGCCCTGCCTCACTCACAACATGCCCTCAACTGCACCCTGCAGAAGCAGTTCACATTCTCTGTTTGACATGCACACACACGCCGCACACGCACTTGTGCACACACACTTTCCGGACTTTACAGACAGCAGCACATCACCGTTTTTAGCAGCCATCTCCACATTCACATCCTTGCCCATTCAGCCGTACTCACATTCTACAACATTTTCCGCACTCCCACCCAGTTCTGGCAGTAGGCTGCAAGCAGTAGACAGTGATCCGACATTGTCAAGCATTGGGCACATACATAATCAACCAATGCAGGTTAGGCAGCCTTTGGATTACTGTGTACATCATCAACCAATGCAGGTTAGGCAGCCGTCGGATTACCGTCGTGTACATCTCTCTTTGAGTCTTTGTGGCGTTTTTTCTATTTTCATTGCACAATTAAACATTCAGCACAACAGAGCAATTTGGGTTTTCCAGTGTGTTTCTCTCATTATGTTCCAGAAGTGGGCACCTGGTGGTGAGTAAGAGGACGTAACACTAGTGGTGTCTTACAAAAAGAATTATGTTCTTGCTTACTCTTCTTCTTCGTCTCTTCTCTCTCTCTCTCTCTCTCTCTCTCTCAAAACAGGGCTGTATTACCGAGTACCTAAAACCCTAGGAGATGCCGGCCTGTCTCAAGGGAGGTACAAAATTGGTACAAAATTGAGAAACGGCCTTAGGCCCACATACAAGAAACCCCAAGAGATGCCCAAAATCTGGTACAAATCTGCCTGAGGCCCAGGGGACCGAGATCAAAAAACCCCTCGAAATAGAGCATAAAGTACAAGAACTGCGGCCAGAAACAGGGTCAAAAAGAAAGGGAGAAGAGAAGGGAACATGTCGTAGATGGTAAGGGGAGAGCTATAGAAGAGGAGAGCTCAGACCAACGCGCACTAGAAGGACGAAGCAACTGACAAAGCCTCCACCGAATAGCCTCCAAGACCGAGGCAACGCCTCACCAACGTGCTCCGAGGCTAGCTCCACAGTCGAAAAGCAAGCTGATCTGGACCCAAACCTGCAAGAGGAGACCAACGGCAGCAATCCAAACTCTTGCACCTGCCTGGTACCAAAAATAGTAGAAAAAATAGAAAAAAAAAACCAGGAATGCATAAAAAAGGAAAACAAACAGTACACACCCACCCAAAAAACGAAAGGAAAACGGGGAAAAAACAAAAAAGCAAACAACAAAAGGCAACGATCGAGGCAAGGGGAAGGCTGCTGTAGCAGAGTCCTCACCAAGACTAACTAGAAATCATACACACCTGCCTCTCAGCAAAACCCCAAGATTGGAGTGGATACCATCAACAGTCTCATCTCTTAGCTAAACCTCAAGATTAAAGTTTATACTTTCTAACGAGGCAAGGGTGACAAATTAGAAGTGATACTCCGCCATCTCAGCTGAACCTCAAGATTGGAGTGGACACCGTCAACACTTCTTTCTCTTGGCTGGACCTCAAGTTTGGAGTGTATACTTTCTTAATCTTCGAGGTGCACCTAGCCTTTTGCCAGTAAACTAGCATGAGTTACCACTGACCGCCGCCACGTGGAGGCGGCACCCTCGGCCGTCTCTCTCTCTCTCTCTCTCTCTCTCTCTCTCTCTCTCTCTGTGGTTTGTCATTCACTCTCGCAACTATCCTGCAATCTAACAGTGACATGGATAAGTCTGGAAAAAAGCCATGAATTATGATAGTATGTCCGACAAGTAAGGTTTTTTTTCTGTCTCTGTAATGCATACGAACATCGTTATCTAAAACTTGTTTTAAGTTTTCTAAATAAGAAGGTTTGGCTCAGCCTATTGGTGTGACTTTCAATTTTGTTGGGCAGGGAGGTTTGCCATTTTATGGTGGTTTTGATTGTTATAATCTATATTTGTGTGTGTTCTAAATCTCCATTGTAGAAGTGTTTTACAAAAAATGTTTTTGTTTTATACAAGTTGCTTTGAGCACTCTTTTGACTATTGATTTTTAAGATTTCAGTAATGCGATTTCATTGGTGAAAGTCACATGTTTCTCTGAATTTTTGAAATATCGAATTGAGACTTTGCTTATTTTGCAATCTACACAGAAGCAGATAGTGGAGCATCTGGCCCATTCAGCAAGTACATAAAACGGTTCGATGTTTTGAACTTTCTAACACTCTCTGGACAGTTTTTTTTTCCATATCTGAAATTTAGCATTTGTATGTAGGAAAAAACTTGATCCGCTTGATACTTACATTCCTCCTGTGCTACTTAGCCACCTAAAATTTCAAGATTTAGGTTTGTCATTCTTTCTTTAAGCAGGAATGTGTTTTCTGCTATTGATCCTATGTATACAGCTCCATCTAATCTTTAACAAGGTTGGTATCACTTTTTGTCGCTTAAGAAGCTTTGACTTCAATTTGCAGAAGCAAAATTGCTGTCAGACAAACCAGAGTATGGTGATTCTCGATCTTTTCTACGCTCAGGTCCTGCGTCCACCCTTCGCTCCAATATTAGGGCGGTGAGTATCTAGGTAATCATGAAGCTTGTGGGACTTGTGAAAAGCTGTTAGACATGACAGTGTAGAGTTCCAACATCACACAAATTTCAAACCAAGTATAGGGAGGGATCAATAAAGCAGAAATCCAAAAGAACCATTGCATGCAACCATATCTTTAAAGGTTATCAATTGCATGTCCCAGGCATTACCTCGATGTGCAATTTTATGCACAAGAAGACATAGTGAATTTGCACAGATTCAAAAGAAATCTGCTTCATTAAAAAGAAGTCGGTAAATCTTGGCTTCCACCAAAAAATAGAGTGGTGTTTGCGGGAAAAAGAGTGAGTTCTTCTCTTGGGCTGCAAATGTGACCCATTCCCAGTGCACAATCCCCATCATACAAATTTTTAATTAGTTTTAAAGAGTTCCCTATTTATGAGGAGGCTGACATGTAGGGGGGGAGTGATAAGAGTTCACAATAGAAATGCGAGAGAGAGAGAGAGAGAGAGAGAGAGAGAGAGAGAGAGTTATAATTATGTTTTTTAAAGGCCAAAATGACCTATGAGACCAAACAAGGTTACAATCATGTGTCTGATCAATACATGTGTGAACAAAACCGGGTACAAAGATAATTGGGGTAAGGTATGAACTGGGTACAACAATCTTTGGTCTAGACTGATCCCAGAAAGAGCTCAATAGATGAATTCCCGCATAGGTTGATCAAGAAAATCTCCTTTGGGGTGAGCTGTTGAGTGGACTTCTGCTAGTATCTGGTGATAATCTCACTATCCTCCTGTGCCATCTAAATCTGAATTGTGGGCAGGGGCGTTGGGTTTGCTTAGATTTCATTTCAAGATTGTGAATGTCTCTCCTTTGGGGAGGGGATGTTTCAAGCTCCAGTTCAAGACATCAGAACATGCAAATCAAGTCTTGGCATAAAACCCTTTGGATGTTCATAGGGCTTTTCTCTATTTGTAAAGATGGAGATAGGTTATGGATCTATCTAGCCCGGTGGATGTTCTCGTTGTTACAATTAGATTCCCAAGGCTTCTACTAGAGTATGTACCTCATGTTTAGGAGATTAGCAGGAGCTTTGGTCATGTTTTTCCTATTGATAGTTTAACCACTTAGGATCGAACTATCACACTTCTAGGTGATTTTGCATTGTTCTTTGGTGCAGGATCCTCAATTTATTTCTCTCCTACAAGCCAAGGTGGAGTTTTCTTTTCTGGCCTTCCGGGACACTGCTTTATTTGTGGGAGGAAAGGACACCTAGTAGTTGCGTGTACCCGTACTAGGGTATTGCTAAAGTAGAGACAAGAGGCAATAGCATAGGAACAAGATACTTCAGGATTAGTAGAGCAAGAGCAGGGTACTTCTTGTGGAGAGTTGTTGGGCAACCCTTAAAAGATCAAATGCAAAGAAAGCATATTGAGGCTGAATATATTGCAGCTTCAGAAGCATGCAAGGAAGCATCATGGCTTGCACGTCTAGTAGCAGATTTGGGTATAACTAGTGAGATGCCAGTTTTGCATGGTGATAGTCAGAGTGCTATCATGTTGGCCAAGAATCCAGTGTTTCATGCAAAGACGAAGCACATTGATGTGAAATATCACTTCTTGCGTGAAGTGCTTGATGATAAGCACATGCAGCTTATCAAGGTTCACACAAACGACAACCCTGCTGATCTCATGTCCAAAAATCTACGTCACCCATTTATGTGAATTCGTAATCTCAGCAAGGAATAGAACGACGTTGGCAATTGTGGGAAGAGTCTTTCGAAGGCTCCCCGTGTAATGAAGGCTCAGCTAGACATCCAAAACATAGGCGATGACTCCACAAAAAGAGGGCGATGTTAGAAAACAGCCGTCAAGATTGTGCGTGGGTTTTCTTTCTCTGTCGTGCTCAAGAAAACTTCCTGCGTAGACACCCACGATTTGGCCTGACGCTCTAATACCAAAAGTAACGAGTTTTAAAAAAATCAACCTTTCAATCTTCCCACGTAGGTAACAAATTATCAAGTGACAGGGGATGGCACTGAGAATAACCGCCCAGCCATTCTCTAGTTCAGCAAACTCTCTCGAAATCTCTTACGTGAGAAATGCTTGTATGCTGAAGACCAAAGCCCACAATTCCCGAGATGGATCTAGATTGCCATATGTCGTCATATTGAGGCCTCAATTAAATACACCATTTTTACCCCTCTCTTGGGATACCATTTATTCATTTGCCCCTTGGCACCATTTAATGCATTTAATTGCCTTTGCCTTAAATCCATCTAGTCACGTGCCATTTTCACCCGCACCAAGGACCTTGACATTTAATCCTTAAACCATTTACATAAAGCACAATAAAAATAATACAAAAGTCGGTTCTCTAAAGGAAAATGTCCACTGATCCCTCCGAGGTCACGTTACCCCAACTAGAGCGTAATAGTCCACCACTGGAGTGCATTGCCTTTCAAGAAGGTGGCTGCCTTCCTTATCTTTGAGCTTTCAATGAAGTTTCCACTAGTATATGCAGCATCAAATTGTTGCAAGAAAGTCAAGGCTTTCAACCTATCTTGCACACCATTGAAAGTTTCAAATTGTACCACAGACCCACCCTCTTTATAGTCCTTTCACTTGCCCTTAGGTGCCACATTGTCATACACAGGAGGCTGGGAATACAAAGGTTGCATCATACCTTGCACATTCGTCCCATTCTAGGCATTTGTGATGCTTTTGTTGAACCACCCATCATTCTAGGCATCCCAACTTGCATCCCCGGTTGCATTCCAAGGTTGGCATACATCACATTTGTAATTCCAGCGTGCAAGCCTCCCATCATGGGTTGCTGAACCCCATGCATACCGGGCTGCATATTTGCATTCTGAGTGCCAGGCATACCCATACCTCCCGTAGGCTGTCCTACCATGGCCTAAAAAACTGATCCACCTCCAAAGTACCCTGGTTGCATCATTGACAGAGGAAAGGACTATTGTCCTTGATTTACAGACTAAAAATTATTGGCATGAGAAAGTTTGATGTCATTCTTATTTCTTCTTTTTCTTAGCTGCCTTCTTAGATTTAGGAGAATCTGTAATAATTTCAGCAAGATTCTGAGTTAATTGCGTGTGCCCACCACACTTGCCAATTGAGCCTTTATGCCCCCCCCCCCCCCCCCAAAAAAATGTACCTAATCGTACGAATACGTACGATACGTACAGTTCGATAAGTACGTACGTATGATTCCATACGTCATACGCAACTAAGCTTGTCAACACCTAGGGACTTTTAGGAGACTTTACCCCCTCTAGATTTTCTTATCAAAAATCACGTCTTATCAAAAATCACGTCCCCATGATAGTGATTGCTTGTATCCATGAGATAGGAAATTGCACGGGCTGTGGAAGAGCAAAGATTTCGGAGAACTGCGAGCGGAATGTCGGAACACAATCATTGGGATAAGTGGTCACCAATATCTAGTACCAAAATCAAAAGTTATGGACCATAGAAACACAGTCAGTGGTGGTAATGGTTTTGAAATCAGCATAGATGCAGGGAAAATGTACAGCAATCAGAAAAATGTGAATAATTTACATGAAGCACCAAATCATTTTGCAGAAAATATATCCATGAGACCACCCATAAGTGGTGAGCTTTAGAGAGGCTAGACTAGAAAACTAGACCTCCATATTCCTCCAATTAAGGGTAGGGTCACCCACAGAGTATGAGGCATGCATGACAGAATACGTATGTACACTTTCACGATCCTCATGAAACATAAGATTGGCAAACAAATTGCAAGTATAGCTACGAAGGTACACAGGCAAACACTTGTTCCCAACCATTTGAATGGGAAAGTGTAGTTGCAGAAAACAAGATCATTTAGCACCTACCACGAAACTGGACTAATTGCAGTAACTGCCATGATCATGTGGGCTGCGACATAGGCTTTGCGTCAGGACAAATAGGCCAGAGCAGAACCTACTTAATGTATCTACGGAGCAGAGAAAATATATGCAACAGAGAATCAGAAGCAAAGAAAAAACCAGACAAGAAGATAATTTTGAAAAGATATTGATATGATATTAGACTTTGAAAACCTACTCTAATTAGCAACCTGGGAAGAAAAAAGGATAATCTACATATGTGCAAGCACATCCACACACAAGTGCACACACAAAGAAGAAACAAACTTCATTGCTATTTTGGGAAGACCACTACTATGCTATACCTCGACAAAAAATTGAAATAATCGGCATAGGCTTCACTACAAGTACCTGTTGCCTCTAGTTGTTTACCTCCTTTTTGCAAATCAGCCCATCTTAACTGAATCCAATACATTCTCACTAAAGGCAACACTTGTGAAATTGGTCCAGTAAGAAAGAGAGCTTGCAAAAAAAAAAAAAGGCTTTCCCCAAGAGAAGCATTGTTTGGGAGCACTATCAAAATTGGAGGAGAAATCTACTTCTCATATGTGAACTTGCATCCCTTGGCCAGCATCCTTTTTAAAAAACTGGAGGAAGAGACATCAAGTTATGGTGGAACATCCATGCATGCAACATAACCCCCAAAACTCTACTCTTTAATGCTCTATTTTTCTTGTTGATCAGCATCATCATCCATGTTCCTGTGCCAGCCTGAAATCATGACAACAAAGAAGTCTTTACTAGATGGTAATAGATTGCATGGTAAAAACTTCATCGTGAATGCCAGGCACTTACTCTATGGTGCTGTCTACCACAAAGAATCTATCTAATAAGACATGGTTGTGTGTGTGTTTAGATGAGCCATGAAAAATGTGATGGCACCAATGTGATGTGAACAGAAAAACTCATTTTCTTCCATTATTACCTCACTTCCATGTAGACCCTTGTGAAACACTGCTCCAGCCATGCTCTAGCTAGCTCAGAACAGAATGCCACTTGAGTCAAAAAAACACCATCCGCCAGCTTTATTTTCATCTTCTCCCATGTTTTTGCCTTGCACAACGGACCTATGACAATGTCATAGTCGTGTGGAGGCCTGGTCTCGTTGAAGTTGCCTGCACAAAACTCTTGCCATGCTAGCTCATCTTCCTCCGTATCTTGAAACCACCTGTATGTAAATGAACGACGCGCACCGGGAGGGGACTTCAATCCATGCAAGACCTCCACGTCCACATCAAATACCATCACGCTCACATGGTCAGTAACACTCTTGGAAGCATGGTAGTGAAGTGGGTGCTCGTAAGCGTGGCGCAGTGAGTTCGATACATAAAAAGCCCTGTCTTGATGCCCTGCATCTTGAATCTGTCCAAGGAGGAGCCCCTTGTGCCATGATACACGAACCACCTTCCGGCCTCACAAGTGTGTGGATTGTAGAGCTTTCGACGAAGATCACCAATTTGACCATGAGAGACAAACTCCCATGATCGTGATCTCAAAGTCTGTCGCCTACTTGGCGCTCCATGCTGTGGGGTGGTAAATGGAGACATGTATACCATAATGGTATGCTGCTCCATATTTTGAAAGTGCATCCTCTGATCAAGAGGTCCACCCCTTCCTCCATCTGAGCCACGTCCAGCCCCCCTCCGACCTCCACCACCAAAGCTCCTACCTGCACGGCCACCTCCATGACCTGCTCCCTGATGACTGTCTCCACCACCATGCTCTGATGCACGTTGTCTCTGTCTCCTTCGTCCCTGCCTCTGCCAACCCCCTCCATCATCTTCTCCAGAATCTGCAACCTCTTCTTTCTCCTCGTCACATGATTCTTCTCCCATGAAACCACAGAGAGGAGATTCATCCTTAGCACGACACTCACTCTCGATATCATGTAACAGGGTGATTGCAATACCTGCCTTTCCATATCTCAATGTATAGTCAAGTCCTAAGAAGGATTATCGGAGGAGGGAGAAATTTGTACGAACCCTGTTGATGATAGAAGGTGAGAAGAAAGTTCCTAAAAATGTAAGCACATCATTCACATCGGTGCTGAAGGGATCTTGATCCAACTCTACTGATCTGTCTATTTTTTCTTGCATCATACCCCAGAAAGTTCCACAACCAGCAGGCATGTGAAACGCCAGCGTCACGAATTCTGGAACCATAAAATTTTCCAAATGCCTCATCCTGTCCTTGCTACGATATCTCTCAAATCCCATCCTGTCCTTCCTGTGATATCTCTTCAATCCCATGCTATTCTCCCTGGTATCTCTCTGTGATGATGATGCTTGCGCCATTGCAATTACAACGCTCAAACCACAAGTGCCCGTCACAGCGCCTCCTGCTATAGTGGAAATGCCGCTCTATGCACAAGTGTCCGTCCACTGCCTCCTGCTATGGCCGGGTTCAGACCAGTAGGCGCCCGCTTCACAAGCCAAAGAAAAATACAATGAGACATGTGACTGCATTTGATTTAAGGCTATCCATGCGCACGGCATGACGTGAGCCATTCCGCAGCGCAAAGCCCTATTTTATAACATCAAGCTTTGCTGCTGCGGAAGGAATGCAAAACCCTAAGACTAGTAATATGAGAGCTCCTGTGCTTATGCTCCCACACTCATGCAGCATGATTGAAAACGCTAAGAGAAGAAATGCCTTCCACAAGCAAAACGCAATTTATCCATGGACAGATTCTTGGCACCTGTGTTATCTGCGCAGTTCACCACAGCACCCACGGGAAGACCAAGTGACATGCGAAACTTGTTCCCAAAGGAACCTCCACGCCCTGCAACCGCACAAACAAGCCATTGTGAAATGAAGGACCCAAAAGATAATGCCTGTCGACAACGGTAATGTTGCGATCCTCTAAAGAATCTAAGGATCTCCTTGCAAGAATCAACCTCTCTGTGTCTATAAGAGTGTGTGTGTGTGTGTGTTGGGGGGGGGTGCGGCGGGGGAGCGGGGAGTGAGAGCCCTCAACGATCAGCCTAGCATAGGTAAATCAAGACGTGCAGATGATAAAAGCCCAGATCAGTAGCCCCGAGTGCACACACACACACACACACACTCTTATAGACACAGAGAGGTTGATTCTTGCAAGGAGATCCTTAGATTCTTTAGAGGATCGCAACATTACTGTTGTCGACAGGCATTATCTTTTGGGTCCTTCATTTCACAATGGCTTGTTTGTGCGGTTGCAGGGCGTGGAGGTTCCTCTGGGAACAAGTTTCGCATGTCACTTGGTCTTCCCGTGGGTGCTGTGGTGAACTGCGCAGATAACACAGGTGCCAAGAATCTGTCCATGGATAAATTGCGTTTTGCTTGTGGAAGGCATTTCTTCTCTTGGCATTTTCAATCATGCTGCATGAGTGTGGGAGCATAAGCACGGGAGCTCTCATATTACTAGTCTTAGGGTTTTGCATTCCTTCGGAGTAGCAAAGCTTGATGTTATAAAATACGGATTTGCTCTGCGGAATGGCTCACGTCATGCCGTGCGCATGGATAGCCTTAAATCAAATGCAGTCACATGTCTCATTGTATTTTTCTTTGGCTTGTGAAGCGGGTGCCTACTGGTCTGAACCCGGCCACAACAGGAGGCAGTGGACGGGCACTTGAGCTTAGAGCGGCATTTCCACTAAAGCAGGAGGCGCTGAAGGGCACTTGTGGTTTGAGCGTTGTAATTGCAATGGCGCAAGCATCATCATCACAGAGAGATACCAGAGAATATCATGGGATTGAAGAGATATCACAGGAAGGACAGGATGGGATTTGAGAGATATCGTAGCAAGGACAGGATGAGGCATTTGGAAAATTTTATGGTTCCGGAATTCGTGACGCTAGCGTTTCACATGCCTGCTGGTTGTGGAACTTTCTGGGGTATGATGTAAGAAAAAATAGACAGATCAGGAGAGTTGGATCAAGATCCCTTCAGCACCGATGTGAATGATGTGCTTACATTTTTAGGAACTTTCTTCTCACCTTCTATCATCAACAGGGTTCGTACAAATCTCTCCCTCCTCCGACAATCCTTCTTAGGACTTGACTATACATTCAGATATGGAAAGGCAGGTATTGCAATCACCCTGTTACATGATATCGAGAGTGAGTGTCGTGCTAAGGATGAATCTCCTCTCTGTGGTTTCATGGGAGAAGAATCATGTGACGAGGAGGAAGAAGAGGTTGCAGATTCTGGAGAAGATGATGGAGGGAGTTGGCAGAGGTAGGGACGAAGGAGACAAAGACAACGTGCATCAGAGCATGGTGGTGGAGGCAGTCATCAGGGAGCAGGTCATGGAGGTGGCCGTGCAGGTAGGAGCTTTGGTGGTGGAGGTCGGAGGGGGGCTGGACGTGGCTCAGATGGAGGAAGGGGTGGACCTCCTGATCAGAGGATGCACTTTCAAAATATGGAGCAGCATAACATTTACCACCCCACAGCATGGAGCGCCAGGTAGGCGACAGACTTTGAGATCACGATCATGGGAGTTTGTCTCTCATGGTCAAATTGGTGATCTTCGTCGAAAGCTCTACAATCCACACACTTGTAAGGCCGGAAGGTGGTTCGTGTATCATGGCACAAGGGGCTCCTCCTTAGACAGATTCAAGATGCAGGGCATCAATCCAGAGCTTCGAAAAAATGAGTTCAGTCGAGACAGGGCTTTTTATGTATCGAACTCACTGCGCCACGCTTACGAGCACCCACTTCACTACCATGCTTCCAAGAGTGTTACTGACCATGTGAGCGTGATGGTATTTGATGTGGACGTGGAGGTCTTGCATGGATTGAAGTCCCCTCCCGGTGCGCATCGTTCATTTACATACAGGTGGTTTCAGGATACGGAGGAAGATGAGCTAGCATGGCAAGAGTTTTGTGCAGGCAACTTCAACGAGACCAGGTCTCCACACGACTATGACATTCTCATAGGTCCGTTGTGCAAGGCAAAAACATGGGAGAAGATGAAAATAAAGCTGGCGGATGGTGTTCCTTTGACCCAAGTGGCATTCTGTTTTGAGCGAGCTAGAGCACGGCTGGAGCAGTGTTTCACAAGGGTCTACATGGAAGTGAGGTAATAATGGAAGAAAATGAGTTTTTCTGTTCACATCACATTGGTGCCATCACATTTTTCATGGCTCATCTAAACACACACACAACCATGTCTTACTAGATAGATTCTTTGTGGTAGACAGCACCATAGAGTAAGTGCATGGCATTCACGATGAAGTTTTTACCATGCAATCTATTACCATCTAGTAAAGACTTCTTTGCTGTCATGATTTCAGGCTGGCACAGGAACATGGATGATGATGCTGATCAACAAGAAAAACAGAGCATTAAAGAGTAGAGTTTTGGGGGTTATGTTGCCTTCATGGATGTTCCACCATAACTTGATGTCTCTTCCTCCAGTTTTTTAAAAAGGATGCTGGCCAAGGGATGCAAGTTCACATATGAGAAGTAGATTTCTCCTCCAATTTTGATAGTGCTCCCAAACAATGCTTCTCTTGGGGAAAGCCTTTTTTTTTTTTGCAAGCTCTCTTTCTTACTGGACCAATTTCACAAGTGTTGCCTTTAGTGAGAATGTATTGGATTCAGTTAAGATGGGCTGATTTGCAAAAAGGAGGTAAACAACTAGAGGCAACAGGTACTTGTAGTAAAGCCATGCCGATTATTTCAATTTTTTGTCGAGGTATAGCATAGTAGTGGTCTTCCCAAAATAGCAATGAAGTTTGTTTCTTCTTTATGTGTGCACTTGTGTGTGGGTGTGCTTGCACATATGTAGATTATCCTTTTTTCTTCCCAGGTTGCTAATTAGAGTAGGTTTTCAAAGTCTAATATCATATCAATATCTTTTCAAAATTATCTTCTTGTCTGGTTTTTTCTTTGCTTCTGATTCTCTGTTGCATATATTTTCGTATGTATATTATTGGGTTTCTAGCATGCCTCATTGTCTGCTCCGTAGATACATTAAGTAGGTTCTGCTCTGGCCTATTTGTCCTGACGCGAAGCCTATGTCGCAGCCCACATGATCATGGCAGTTACTGCAATTAGTCCAGTTTCGTGGTAGGTGCTAAATGATCTTGTTTTCTGCAACTACACTTTCCCATTCAAATGGTTGGGAACAAGTGTTTGCCTGTGTACCTTCGTAGCTATACTTGCAATTTGTTTGCCAATCTTATGTTTCATGAGGATCGTGAAAGTGTACATACGTATCCTGTCATGCATGCCTCATACTCTATGGATCACCCTATCCTTAATTGGAGGAATATGGAGGTCTAGTTTTCTAGTCTAGCCTCTCTAAAGCTCACCACTTATGGGTGGTCTCATGGATATATTTTCTCCAAAATGATTTGGTGCTTCATGTAAATTATTCACATTTTTCTGATTGCTGTACATTTTTCCTGCATCTATGCTGATTTCAAAACCATTACCACCACTGACTGTGTTTCTATGGTCCATAACTTTTGATTTTGGTACTAGATATTGGTGACCACTTATCCCAATGATTGTGTTCCGACATTCCGCTCGCAGTCCCCAGAAATCTTTGCTCTTCTACAGCCCCTACAATTTCCTATCTCATGGATACAAGCAATCACTGTCATGGGGACGTGATTTTTGATAAGAAAATAAACTACGACTACTTTGGCTTTGGGGGACTAGCCTAGAGGGGGTAAAGTCTCCTAAAAGTCCCTAGGTGTTGACAGGCTAAGTTGCGTACGACGTACGGAATCATTCGTACGTACTTATCGTACTGTACCGTATCGTACGTATTCGTACGATTAGCTACGTTTTTTTTTTTTGGGGGGGGGGGGGGGGGGGGGGGCATAAGGGCTCAATTGGCAAGTGTGGTGGGCACATTGACGCAATTAACTCATAATCTTGCTGAAATTATTACAGATTCTCCTAAATCTAAGAAGGCAGCTAAGAAAAAGAAGAAATAAGAATGACATCAAACTTTCTCATGCCAATAATTTTTAGTCTCTAAATCAAGGACAATAGTCCTTTCCTCTGTCAATGATGCAAAGAGGTGGATCAGTTTTTTAGGCCATGGTAGGGCAGCCTACGGGAGGTATGGGTATGCCTGGCACTCAGAATGCAAATATGCAGCCCGGTATGCATGGGGTTCAGCAACCCAAGATGGGAGGCTTGCACGCTGGAATTACAAATGTGATGTATGCCAACCTTGGAATGCAACCGGGGATGCAAGTTGGGATGCCTAGAATGATGGGTGGTTCAACAAAAGCATCACAAATGCCTAGAATGGGACGAATGTGCAAGGTATGATGCAACCTTTGTATTCCCAGCCTCCTGTGTATGACAATGTGGCACCTAAGGGCAAGTGAAAGGACTATAAAGAGGGTGGGTCTGTGGTACAATTTGAAACTTTCAATGGTGTGCAAGATAGGTTGAAAGCCTTGACTTTCTTGCAACAATTTGATGCTGCATATACTAGTGGAAACTTCATTGAAAGCTCAAAGATAAGGAAGGCAGCCACCTTCTTGAAAGGCAATGCACTCCAGTGGTGGACTATTACGCTCTAGTTGGGGTAACGTGACCTCGGAGGGATCAGTGGACATTTTCCTTTAGAGAACCGACTTTTGTATTATTTTTATTGTGCTTTGTGTAAATGGTTTAAGGATTAAATGTCAAGGTCCTTGGTGCGGGTGAAAATGGCACGTGACTAGATGGATTTAAGGCAAAGGCAATTAAATGCATTAAATGGTGCCAAGGGGCAAATGAATAAATGGTATCCCAAGAGAGGGGTAAAAATGGTGCATTTTGTTGACACAGCCGCTGAACTCCTTTGAAAAGAAGGAGAATGGGACAAACCCTACCTTTTTACAATCGCAATTGCATAAGTGGAATGTTGAGGGTTGAACCCGTAACCTTCTTTTCGAATGAAAAGAAAATTCAAATATTAACACCAAGGATTTGGAAAGGAAAACCAAAGTGAAGGCTATGTGCTTTGCCATGGTATCATGATCAATCCTCCCTGTTTCTGAAGGAAAAATCTTGCATCACCTCTAAAACAAAGAAAAGAACATCTACCAAGCCCTACATTTATGAAAAGTCATACTTGCATTTACCTTAAAATGATAGAGCATGATTCTCAATTGGTTGAAAATAAAAATGTATGGATCCTTCCACCCTCTACATATGTATGGCCTTGCATAAATGTTCGGTTCATAATTGGTGTATGACAGAAGAACAAGATTGAAATCAAGTTGTATTAAGCTCTTTTAGGGCAAATAACAAGTATTACTCTTAGCTCTTTTAGTGACTAGCCTTAATGACACTTATGATTTCCTTATAGTTAATGCCCTTAGTAGTGATAGCATGTGATAAGAACAACATAGTATATGATGAATTCATTTGGCAACTCACACACATATACAATTAGCATATGCATAACAAGCACATTAGAGCAAGATCTTAACACAATCAACACAAGATTGAGGGTAGGATTTCTTGAGGCGGACCCCCCTCAAAAGGCTTCGTATTAATCTTTGCTCTTGAACTCTTTACAAAAAGAGAGTAGCTTGAATTAATACATCATTAGGACCATGGAGGCTAGGAACTCCATAACCCATGAGCTTGTTGGCTTGCTTCTCCCTTGCACTACGTTGTCCTCTTCTCAAAGCCTCAATGGCTATTCAAGCCAAGAGTACTTGTAGAGAAAATGAGAGTTTTGAAGAGGATTAGGGAAGGAGCTTGAGATGAAAGTGCTCCATAGCCTAAGAATCATAGCTACCAAGGGGTGCTACATAATTATAAGCATATAGCTTGCATATGAGTGCTTGAGTTTGAAGAGCTTTATGAGAGCTTCACTTGAGCTCTTGATCACTCTAATTCGCCTCTTAATGAGAGAGATAAACCTTTTTGAAGTTCACGACTTGATGAAGGCTGTGTCTACTGGCATTCAATGGCCTTGAGGAGTTGTCTTGACACATGTTTCACATAAGACTTCCACTTGCTATTTCAACATAGTGATTGCCCACTCCTAGAGGTCACTGGGTCCCACGTTGTACCTTGTTTCCATGCATGCTACTTTTTTTAGATAATCGAGGTAGAAAATGATGCCAATTTTAGCATCCATGTGGCTAGAGAGAGGTGGAGCATGGGCAGGTAATGGGAGGAGGAGGGCGCCTAGTTCTTGCCCTCTAATTGGGTTAAAGTGTCCCAAATTGGCCAAACAAAGCCCTCATTCCCACTTTTGCCACTTCCCGTAAGCTGTATTTTAGCGATTTTTAAGTCCTTCAGAGGCTCGTATGTACTCCGTAAATTACTGGTGAGTGTCAGAATACGCAGCGGAGATGATGACCAGATCTGGGAACACGAGCAAAAAACGCATGCAGAAAAAACAGCACAAGAGAGAGAGAGATGTAGGCGTGTAACTCTGCTCTGTTATACACAAGAAAATCCCGGGTATGATACAATGAGTGGTATGGGGGTGGGGACCTATTTATATGCCCCCACATGTGCAGTCGGCCTGTTGAAAAAGGCTCCACGACTGCATCTACAGTCGGCCAGCAGCATGCAGCCAGTCGGCCAGCTCTGAGGGTCCACAACTGCATCAAGTACAGTCGGCCAGCTCCAGTACACACATCTGATGTAGTCGGCCAGCAAATGGATCCTCCTGCCAACTCAGGGCTGCCTCCCAAGCCACAGAAAAATGGGAAAAATAGGGAAAAAATGCGGAGAGTGGGGAAAAATGATAAAACACCTCATAAGGGCGGGCACACCCACAACAAAGGCCCTGGTGTATAAATCTAGACAGGAGATGACTTCTAACACCCTCTCTCAGCTCCTGGCTGTGAAACCAACAACAGGGAGCTGGGGTGCCGCCTGAGCAAATCCTGAGAGAGCGACTTCGCGAAGAGGTCCACCGTACTGTCCTCTGTCGAACAGAACTCTAGCAAGATGTCATCAGCAACGATCTGTTCACGAACAAAGTGCCTCTGGATGACCATGGGTTCCTCCAGTGGAAGCCCAAACCTGCAATGCAACCTCTGCATCCTCACCACCTCACAAGCAGCATCACAAACAGCCCGGTACTCTGCCTCTGTGCTCGACAAGGCTAAAGATGACTGTCTCTTACAGCTCCAAAAACCTGCTCCTGGGCCTGAAGTAGATCTCCTCGTGTCCGGATCTCCTCCCCAAACCGAGTCACTCCAACCGTGGAGTCGGACTCCATCCAACAATCCCCCTCCTGTGTACAAGAGACCCTGATCCTTCGCATGCCGCAGAAACCACAGGAAACGCAATCCTGCCTCCCAAAGAGTCATCTGCAACCATGAGCTCAACTACCTCATCAGGAAGCTCCCGTCCATTCTGGTGTCCATCAACCAGATCCATGAACCATACAGCTTCTGAGTCAAAAAGGCATCACACTGCTCACAAGGATCAATACCTGTTACAGTGCAAAAACAAGTCCTGGAAACCTGATGAAACCTGTCAACCACCCCCTCTGAATCCGGAACCACAAAGCCTAGAGAAACCACCTCCTCCCGCAAGTAAGCACCTGCCACCTGCCAGGCTTTCCGAAAGGTTACCGTGGAAAGAACATCCTCATCTACTGGAGGTTCTATGTCCCGAACACTACGAGACATCAGACCATAAGTGACCTGTTCAGTTTCCTCTGACTCACGAACACAAGAACTACCAACATCATTACTGGAAAGTTCCTGCCAACAACTGCTGCCATCCACTGGCAAGCTATCCACCATCTGGTCCTGGAAAGCCCGCACCTGCAGCGTATCCACACTTGAGTGGCCATTACCAGACTGCCACTCATCACAAACCTGAGGACCTGGGAGAGAGAATGCTGAAAGCCTGTAAACTCCATTCTCCACTCCGCCTTCCCAAACCACTTGGCCTGTTGCTTTGTCTCGGAGAGCAACAAAATGCTCATCAAACTCCACCCGTACGCCAGTCTTGCAAACCTGATGCACTGACAACAGATGAAAACCAAGTGCCGGAACATACAACACCGGGGAGGAATGCTTCCCACCCCATCGGGAATGATCTCCATCCTGCCCTCACTGTGAACTGGGATAGTGGATGTATCCCCAGTAAGAATGTGACCAGAAAGCCTGCAGAGATCCTGTAAACCGGAACGGGAAGGAGTCATGTGCCTGGAAGCACCACTATCGAGAATCCACTCCCGAGTATCCGTTGCGGAGAGTCCTCCAATCTCCTCCTTGCCTGAAGAAAATGAAACATCGGTGTCCACCACCTCCAGGTGCACAAAAGCCGGAGTCTTCATGATTGTGACTGAGGAATCTTCATCCTTCTCGGTCTTCCACTTGGGACACTGCCTCCAGTAGTGGCCTTTCTCGGAATTCACCTTTTTGGCACTTCCCTAGCCTTGAATTCACTTTCATACATGCCTCGTTGTCCAACAATATGTGCTTTCTTGTGCTTCTTCTTTCCCGAATGGCCACTTTTAGAGAGAGAAAAGCCTTGATAAAGCACGACACTCATCAAAATTAAATTCTGATGACAAAGGTCATCTAGAAATCAACAGCTTGTTACACATATTTAAGCATCGCCAGACATATGCTTACCTGGCTTATGGTTTGCCCTATGTATAAAATTTTGGAATGTATCTTTGTTACAAGGATGGTATGCAACCTTTTGTGAGGGTCGAGGTGAGGTTTTATTGAGCTGGGAGATTCTCGGATGTTGAGATCTCTTCGGCGATACAGGTTTCTGGAGCGATCCCTTGACAAACTCCTTAAAGCTGAACCTATGTATGGACATGTGGTAGTCAGTCGGACTGCAGGAACACTTTGCTATGTATATACATTTGCTGAGTAGTATTCTCAGTCGATTTATGCGTTAGCTGAGTAGTGTTCTCGGTGATTATATAGTCCATACTATAGTTTTGCTTTGGTTGTGATATCCAACAAACACAGTCGAAATTCTATCAAAATTCAGTCAGTATCTGGTTACGTAGAATTTTGGACTACGCAGAAGTTTGCACGTGAGCTGTTCCAATGTTAAAGATGGCATCCTCTTTGGAGAAGACATTGTTCAACATTGAGAAGTTAGATGGCACTAACTTCCCATTCTGGAAAGAGCATATTTATAATGTCTTGGTGCAGAAAAAGCAGATAAAGCCTATCAAGTTGAAAGAAGTCAAACCAAAAGCTATGCCACAGGATAAATGGAAAGACTTGGATGAGCTCACTAGGTCTTTTATCATGCAAACACTTTCTAAATCTGTTTACTTCAATGTCAAAGACAAGACCAGCAACTATGATATATGGCAAAAATGATGTGACCTATATGAGAAGCAGAGTGCAGCTTCTCAGGTTTATTGGCTGAAACAATTGGTTGATTTGAAGATGAAGGAAGGGACGTCCATGTCCAATCATCTTAATGAGTTCAACACTATTTTCAGTTAGTTGTCAGCATAGGGCATTACATTTAACGATTTTATGAAAGCTATATTCTTGTTGGTCACAAAACTGGAAAGCTGGGACACTTTTCGGGATAGCTCTTAGTAATTCTACCCCTACTGATGGTCTTACCAGTGCAAATGTTGAAGGCAATTTGCTAACAGAGGAAGTAAATAGAAAGAACATGGAACCAGCCAAGGGTTCCAATGCCCTCATGGTGAGGGGGAGATCCCATGCAAGGGGGAAGTCTACAAAGAGAAATCAGTCTCGTAGCAAATCACATGGTCGCAGCAAGAAGGACATTAAGTGCTATTACTGCAAAAATAAGGGCCATGTGAAGAAAGACTGTTACAAGTGGAAACATGATAAGGGAAAGGATAACAATGAGAAGAGTTCAGAAAATTCCAAAGCCATAGTGAAGATTGAAGAGATCACTGCTACATGCATTGAGGAGGAAGATTCGGATGAGAATGAACATTTTGATGTGCTGTTAACATCAAATTTGAATACTGCACAATTGGTTGCATCAGATGGTCAAGATGTGAAAGATTGGATCATTGATTCAGGTGCATCTTTCCATGTGACTCCTCATCGGGAGTGGTTTGCTTCATATGATGCATCTCGCAAGGGCCTTGTTCAACTTGGGAACGATCATGCTTGTGAGATCCTGGGCATTGGTGATGTGCAGTTGAAGTTTCAAACGGCTCTTCATTTCTTCTCAAGAATGTGAGGCATATACCCAATCTTACTAAGAGTTTGGTGAGCACAGGACAGTTGGACGATGCAGGCTACACTAGTGTGTTTGGTGATAGTTCTTGGAAAATCACGAAGGGTTCTCTTGTAGTAGCTTGTGGGCCAAAGTGTGGCACTCTGTACATGTTACATATGTCCAATGTCAAGCATAATGTACTTTGTATAACCGAGCAGCCAAGTGTTTCTTTGTGGCATCGCCGGTTAGGTCATATATCTCAGAAAGGAATGGAATTACTCTCTCATTTTGGTTATGTCCCTGGTTTTAATTTTTCTGATTTTTCGCTTTGTGAGCATTGTCTTTATGGTAAACAAACATAGTTACCACATAAAAGGGGAAGCACTCGAAAAAATGAGCCATTAGCACTTACTCATAGTGATGTGTGTGGGCCTATGCCTACATTGTCATTGGGTGGAGCTTCATATTTTGTAACCTTTATTGATGATTATTCACATAAGGTGTGGGTATATCTTCTCAGGCCAAAAGATAATGTCTTTTTAGTGTTTCAAAAGTTTGTAACACTAGTGGAGAACCAGTGTGGCAAAAAGATCAAGTGTTTGCACACAGACAATGGTGGGGAGTATATCTCTAAAGTCTTTCAGGATTTTTGTGATTCTAAAGGCATAAAGAGAGAGTTGGCTGCTCCATATAACCCTCCACAAAATGGTGTTGCTAAGAGGATGAATCATATAATTCAAGAGAAAGTACAAAGTATGCTATCAAACACTGGGTTGCCTAATGGACTTTGGGCAGAAGCAGTTGCTATAGCTGTTCATCTTATCAAAAGATCTCATAATAGGGCTATAGATCAGAAGGTTCCAGAAGAGCTTTGGTCAGGAAAGCCACCTTCTTACAAGCATCTTAGGGTCTTTGGCTGTGAGGCATTCTACCATGTACTTAAGGAGTTTAGGGACAAGTTAGCACCAAAGTCTCGGAAATGCATATTTGTTGGATATGTTGATTTTGGTGAGATGAGATATCATCTATGGGATCTCAATGCTAGAAAAATTATCCACAGCAATGATGTGTATTTCAACGAAGACAAGATGCATAAGAAGTCTATACCTACAATGGAGGTTAGGAGAGTTGCGTTCCAAGAAGATGGACAAATAGCAAGACAGTCAGCACCTATTGCTAATGCAACTCCTCAAGTGCAAGGTGATGGAGTGGAACATCAGGCAGTTCAGGCTCCGCCTGTGTTAAGGAGGTCTACACATGTTTCACATCCTCCTGATCATTACATTCCATCTCTTGACTATATCTGTTTATTGGTGCATGAGCAAAGCAATTTTTCCTAAACTAACTCTGACAATCCCTGATGACAGCTACTCTGACAAATACAAGAAAGCTTCACCTACACATCAGGCTTCACTGCAATAGCGCACACATTTCCTATACAGCCACTGCTGCATTCCTAATACTCTCAAGACAGAAGACACACAACAAGAGGAACAGAAGATAAGATAGAAAGACTGACAAACTGCACTATCAATTCAGAATTCGTCATGGCTACACAAATTCTGCCAAGAACTACCATCGCGTACAACTGAAAAGAACTACCCCAAATATATAGACTTTCTACGACTTGGTCAATTGGTCACTTCCAAGATCCAAAAAACTAACAAACTTTCAAAACCCATACATATGACTTAAGGTAATCCGCCAAAAGGTCTATCCAAAAGATCTATTCTAAACACTTGGCACAGATCGGTGGCTTGAGCCAAAGGCTGACATCGGACCCACAATCCCTTGATCCATAAACTAGACAAGCAAAGAATCTTGCAAAGATAAAACAAAATCAGCATAAACGCCATCAGAACATCCTCCTCTTTGAAATTTTGCATATCCGCTGACTTTCCATTTGAAACATAATGCTCTACTGATTTCTGACTAATCTGCTGCACTACTGGCTTTTTGCTGATCTGACTTCCTATCCGTTCATTGAAATATTACTTCCTCCGCATTTTAAAAATCGGACCACACTCCCTTGTCAAGCTGAATGAAAGAAACTTGATTGGCAAATTAGACAACACTTCTGGAACACTTGAAAATTTCACCACATAATTCTGCCTTCTAATCTTCCACACCTGTTGTGACATTGTCAGATTTGTAAAACTTGCTTCACATCCATCAAATATCTGCACTTGACATCCTCCAAGTTGAATGCTATCAAAACAACCTTTGTCAAATAAATCTGAACCCAAATCTGCCAAATAGTCAATTTGATCACCAACTTTCTTCACAATGAAAACATATTTAAGATTAGATTGAACCTTTGACAGCAAAATCAGAGATTGAGACACTTCAAAACCAAAACTTTGACCCTCGACAACTTTTGCAACTTCCCATTGATGAATTTGGCATTCCGCTTGAATCCTCCAACCATCAAAATCAGCCTCAATCAGCTCCTGTAGGTTTATTTGGCCATCTGCTGTATGAGAATGTGACACCAATATGCAAGAAACCTACTGAGATGTATACAAACCAAGTTTGCTCTGAAATCTGAAAATTCCATAAAAATCAGGAAAATAATCCGCAAATAATCCTCTGGAATCCTCTTACCCTGTTTAGATGTGATCTGATCCACAAACCATAAAAACTGATCACTATGCATCCTATAATGCATTCTTCGTTGCCCAATCAGCAACTTCAAAGTCTGCAACACATGAAAATCTGAATTCTGAATCCTCCTCCTTGCACTTCTCAGTCTCTGATCTGAATCTCCTTGAAAAGAAGAAGTTTTTAAATACTTCCAAAACATGGGGTGGAATTTTCTGAACACCTGAACACCTGGCAGAATTTTTGTCGAATCATTCGGTAAAATCTTTTTCTGAAAATCCTCCTGAATCCGATTTAACACTTTTGCATGATCTAAGACTAAATTAGCAATCCTCAGACTATCCTCCACCTTTGAAATAGCATATTTCAGCTGTTTTGCCCTGCAAAACTAGGTACAAGTCCGCCTTGACAATCAAAAAATCCTCCAAGATCTGTTTTTTCTGTCTGAAATGATCTGACATTAGTTCTGAACTATACAAAGTGTCATCTACATATTTCACACCTTTGTGCAATTTTTCTGAACCTGACGGAATTTCCTCCTCAACATCCTTTGAAATTTGACTCTGAAACAGTGAAATCTGATTTGAAAACAATGAATTCTAATCACATTGCACCTTGTAATGCATTCTTTTAAACCCAACTTGCAACCACAAAATTGGAAACATATGAAAATCTGAATTCTGACAACCCGTCATCCACATCTGGCAACCCATTCTGTAAGAATCCACTTCTATTGGCTCATCAGCTTTAAAACACACATCCTCTGACAAAAGTATGTTTGGGTTGACAACAACCTGTCCCACATCTCGTTCAGAATACACATCCATCGAGCTAAAGCTTGAAATTGCATCATCTTGCATGTCAAACATCATATGCTGATCCTCCAAACTTGTCAAACCTACTTTATACTCTTCAATGACTTGCTCTTGATAATCCCCTTGCTCAATCTGATCGATAACACCTTTACTTGATTCAGCCCAATTCAGTTCAAAACAAAAAGCAATCCGCTTGTTCAAATTCTCTACAATTGAAACATCTCCTTGTTGAATATCAACCTGTGACATCAAAATATGTCCTTCAAAACATTCAAAATCAAAAGTCTGATTTCTGTGATCATCGGCAACATCAGACACAATGATCTGACTTTTTGCTTGAATTCGCAAACCATCACAATCAGCATGTGTAAACTCCTGTAAGGTTTGTTCAGCACATTGGGTTTCTAAGTTCAAAATCTGTTTATAGGATTCATGTATCGATCCCACAACATCTTCCAACTGCAAATTCTCTTGTGTAGATATGTTTGACAGAAATTCCACAGTCACTGCATGAGCATACTCTAGTGGTAGATTAGGGGTATCTAAGGGCTCTTTGAGGCTCTCTTGGCCAAGCTCCTTTTGCACCTCCTTCTCCACCATCTTTGGTACTCCCACTTGATGACTTTCAAACTCCATGCCAATCCAAATGTCATCATCATCACTTGACTCCCCTTCAAACTCATCCGCATATGCATCTCTCAACTTCTCACATGCTTTTTGTAACTTCCCAATGCTTTTCCTACTGGAACATGACTTTCGCCTGTCTCCTTTGTGATCAGCTAACCATTCATATGCACTCTCCAAGACATCCTCAAAGTCATCTAACCTTCCCAATGCATTCTTCATTTCCTCCCAAGCTGATGCTGTATGCACTTTATGGATAATTTTATGAAACTTTGTGCATAGGTCAACCATACACCATTTCCTACATGCATCTCCCTTTGAGCACTCATCAATTGCACACAGACAATCCTCTACCTCATGCTTCCGACTCATGCAAACCTCACATTTTTTCTTCTTCTTCTTACCCCCCATGACACACTCACATAATTAAAATACAACAATCATATTCAGCCCTCAAGAAAGATGCACCACACCAATCCGAGACCCATTAAATTTGCTAAACAGAGAGCCACGGATGCTGTACCGGGATCCGCCAAGTTCATTTAATTGGCTGCTTAAAATTGATTGAAATATTTTAAATTGATAATATTATGATTTCTCCTTGAAAAATTTGCCATAAAAAGTTACCTTCTGGCTGCAAAGCAAATTCAGTCTGCAAATCAAATGTCATCTGTGATTCAGATATTGTTTTTGAATTTTGACTTCAGAACTGACTACAAATTCTGACTTGTGTCTGCAAATCAGATTTGTCGACCCTCTGACTCCAATTTCGTCACCTCGTTCTTGATTCCAATCATCTTCTGCTTGCTACAAACCTTGCCGCCTCGCTGCCCACCGTGTGAAATACGAATGAAGAAATGGTTGTGAATTCTCTAGCACGAACTACCATTTAGCATCAAGCTCCCAAGAAACCATAACCACCTCTGCAACTGTCGCTCTTACTGCTGCTGCTCTCAGCATCTTCTTGGCACCCGTCCTTCTCACAAAAGAGAGCAAACTCGACCATGAACACCCGTCATAAGCACCGTGATCGCCAGTGTTTATTCGTGCATGAGCAAAGCAGTTTTTCCTAAACTAACTCTGACAATTCCTGATGACAGCTACTCTGACAAATACAAGAAAGCTTCACCTACACATCAGGCTTCACTGCAACAACGCACACATTTGAGAGAGGAGATGGAGAAGAAGAGGAGACACAGGATGTGGATGGGGAGACCTAAAAGTCTGGCAACCCGTGTACACTCTATAGTATATATATGGGTACAATCATCAGTGGGCGCCCGCCCAAGGCATGGGCGGTCGGACAAAGGCAATGCGCCTCTCATCCCAACACACTCAAAGTAGTGGCTAAACTAACACTATTACTCCTAGAATAACAAGAAGCTCGTTGATAAGGCTCCAAAGGAATTTTCACACTGTGTCCGCGAAGCGGCACGACAACGCGGTGCCTCCCCTACAAAAGAAGATGATGTTCTCATAATCGGTAAAGTGAAGATTATTTTTTTTTCCCACAGAAAACAGGTCTAATTATATTCCAGAGCCGCGCATAAAAGCGCTATACATACAAAAAATCAAGGCGGGATAGAAATATTAGAGAGTAGCCATTGTGGAGCGTACTTCCATCTTGGAACACCACCCCTCATGCTAAAGAAGAGCTGGCGAGAACTCCCAAGTATGTAGAAATTGCTCCTGACGAAGCTCTCCTGCACTGGAAGATAAGGTTAGGAGGTAGTCCCACGCTCCGCGAAGAGAGTGAATAATCTCTCCCCAAATCTCAGCAAGGACATGCTGGTAAGAGGAAGACTAACCTCCCAACACAAACCTGCATTTGGCCCTCCAAATACACCAGCGTGTGATGCTAGCCACAATCTCAAATATCTCTGTGTAGCTCTCTGAAGAAGTCTCTGGCAATGCAGATAAAGGAACGCTACCTGCATCCTCAGGGCACAGGAACCTCTCTGAATATAGAAAATTGTATCAAGAGTATCCGCCTCATAAAGCATGTGTCTCCCAGTGCCTGACAGCATCCAGCAAAAAGTACCCCAACTGATATATCCCAAATCTGGCGTCAGTCTCTGGAAAATCTTGCATGCTCCTCATCACACTGTAAGTGCAAAGTGACATGACCATAATTCATGGAGGGCTCTCCACAATCCTTCAACATGACATTGTTTAGAATAGACCTTTTGGATAGACCTTTTGGCGGATTACCTTAAGTCATATGTATGGGTTTTGAAAGTTTGTTAGTTTTTTGGATCTTGGAAGTGACCAAGTGACCAAGTCATAGGAAGTCTATATATTTGGGGTAGTTCTTTTCAGTTGTACGCGATGGTAGTTCTTGGCAGAATTTCTGTGTAGCCATGATGAATTCTGAATTGATAGTGCAGTTTGTCAGTCTTTCTGTCTTATCTTCTGTTCCTCTTGTTGTGTGTCTTCTGTCTTGAGAGTATTAGGAATGCAGCAGTGGCTGTATCACAACACAGCTCCTGGCGCACACGCAAGATCCTTCAACTGGTATCAGAGCGTGACGTGCGACGTGTGCGCAACGCGTGTGCGTGATCGCGGCGGCGACAAACGGAGATCACAGCGGACCTTCGAGCATTGTGCTACTGTTGCGGGTGCGGATCTGCAAGATCTGCAAAGCAGATCGTGGAGCCTTGAGCATCGGCGACACTCTCGGCAAGGTCGGCGCGGGAACGGCATCTTCCCGGCCTTATCCAAATTGAAGGAAGCTAACCGTGAGGAGAGGTGAAGCGCTGGAGATTGATTCGAAGAGAAGTGAAGCGCTGAAAATTGCGCGCTTGTGTGTGCGAAGAGAGAGGGGACAGCCGTGAGCAGCTGTAGTGCAGCGTAGGCACTCGCGGGCAAGCTGTGAGGAGCGCCGTGAGCGCTGTGAGCAGCTAGGACAGCCATGAGGCGCAAGCAAGAGAAGAAGTTGAGAGCTTCTTGTGCTCTCTACACACACACACACACACCAGCGTTGGCAGCGTGAGCGCCGTGAGGAGTGCTCGAGCGAGCTTGGACATTGCGAAGAGATGTGGGAAAGCCGTAGGCGTGTGAGAGAGAGATCTTTCTTGCCGCCTTTCTTCTACAGTTATTGAGGCACCAGTTGCTCGGACAGGAGGAGTCCGTATGTGTGCCAGGTGCCACGACACTTCATTTACTGTTACGCGCATGTATGGTCGTGTGGTACGCTTGGCTGGCAGGGTTCGTCAGCGGTCTCGCTTGATGCGGTGTATGCATTGAGCGTATTACGTATTCTCTCCGGTTACAGGTTTTCTATACAGGCTTCGGCGATGTATGCAATTGCGGTACACATTGCTCATTTGTGAGCACTTACAGGTCTCGTTTTTGTGCATATGCTCTACGTGAGCGGATTTCAGTCACAGGTCTTTTGTTTGCATTCCGGATTGGCAAACATTTTGAGCTTTGTTGCTCGCATGTATGTGACTGTGGATATCTATGCGCATGAGCTTGAGTTACGCTTAGAGACAAGTACTGCGTGAGCTTGGTTTAGCTCAGTTTTGGACACAGATTCGCAGAGATTTATGCATGTTTGAGTGCGGATTTTGATGCGTGTTGGATGCTCATGGTTTTGAGCTTACAAGCAGTTACTTGGTTATTGGGTTTATAGCCATTTTGCTGTTGGAACTCTGGCGAAATTTTCCCAGGAGTTTTATGTGCGTCGTTGATGCGATCCAGGTTGCGATTGCGATAGCACTCAGGTTTTTGCGTGCGGTGTTCTCTACAGGTGGGAGATAAGTGTGTGTATGCATCGATACCGCACAGCGTGAGCTTGGTGATTAGCTTACGGGATTGCAGTGTTGTGCAAGAGTGGGTACAGCTCATGTATTGACACTGTGGGAGCTTTACGCTCATTGACAGATTGTCTCACGTTTGGTGTGGGCTGATCTGTGGACTCATTGTGCGCTCAGTTATGGCATCTTGTAGTGACAGTTCGTCATTGGATACACAGGCTAGTGTATTAGGCAGATCTCAGAGGCGTAGACATGTGGTTTGCTGGCATTGTGGCAGACCAAGGCACATGAGGAGACGTTGTTTTAGGCGTTGGAGACAACGGAGGACTCCATTGGCTCAGAGTACAAGTGTGGTTGACACTCTTATGCATGATGTTTCACTTAGTGGTGAGTGGACTTTGTCTCACGATTGGCAGCTGGACAATAGTGCTATGCGTCATGTCACTCCACACAGGGAGTGGTTTAGCACGTTTTCTGCTCTAAGACAGGATGATGTTCACGATGTGGGTGAGATTCATTTGCAGTTTGCCAGTGGGAGTATGCTTGTGCTTCATGATGTTTAGTATGTGCCATCTACTCGTAGGAGTTTGATCTCCATCTCGTAGCTCAGGGATCATGGGTGCCAGGTTCATTTGACAGATGAGTCTTACATGGTGCAAAGGGGTTCACTTGTGATAGCGCGAGGCAGTCGTGGTTCTCGTTTGACCCTTCTTCACGTTCTTGGTGTTAGAGACGCCGTAGTCTCTGTGAGTCCATTGCCATGCAGACGTTCGCAGTCTAGGGGAGTATACTTTGCAGATGAGCAGCGTGACACTTCGTTCGCTGTGCAGGCATCTTCTTTAGACAGACAGTTACAGCACGATAGCTCTATGGTTGCACAGTTAGAGCAGTCACTGATGGTGGTGACAAATTTAGATGCTTTGCTAGTCATAGAGCAGAGCAGTGAGTCAGTTGTGCAGGATACTTCTATGCGAGATAGACAGGTAGAGCGGTCTTGCTCTAGTGAGACACGACATGAGGTGGTTGTGCAGGAGTCTATGCATGGAGAGTTAGAGCAGGTTAGCTCTAGTGAGTCACAGCAGACTCAGTCATCTTTTTTGCAGTGGATGGTTGTAGAGAATGTTGAGGAGTCCGCTATTATGCAGTCATTCCTTACTATGCTTGACAGTGAGCATGGAGATTTTGTTGTGCAGGATTCATCCTTGAGTAAACACCTAGAGCAGCAGGCTTGCTCTGAGGTTGCACAACAGGCTGATGCATCTTTTGTGGACACTCAGGAGATGCATGGGGTTGACATGCCTAGTCAGCCAGAGATGCCTATTGCCAGGGACATTCATGTTGATGCATGTTCAGTACGGCTAGCAGGTTTAGCTAGTGTTGCGTCAGCATTTGGTGGTCTCATGTACGAGATGTTGATCTCGAGACCAGATATAGCAACTGTTGTGGGAGCATTTGCTATCAGTCTTTCGGTGACTGATACTGGCATAGCGCATGGGGGAGTTATGCAGGTATTGCGTACATACTTGCAGGACGTGTGTGGTATGTCTGGTGGTGTATGGACTTACACGGGAGCAGGACAGCCGGATGTACACGATCATAGACCATATGTGGGCATTGGATGAGTGTGGTTCTGACTCATCAGTCTTGTACATTAGTCATTAGACTAGGTGCTCTTATTCAGAGGCACATTCGCCTCTAAGTGGGAGGTTGTTGGGGTCAGAGGCGCATTGCCTTTGTCCGACCGCCCATGCCTTGGGCAGGCGCCCATTGATGATTGTACCTATATATATACTATAGAGTGTATAGGGGGTTGCCAGACTTTCAGGTCTCCCCATCCACATCCTGTGTCTCCTCTTCTTCTCCATCTCCTCTCTCGCACAACACAGCTCCTGGCGCACACGCACGATCCTTCAGAGTGGCCACATTATGGACGGTTCATATTTTTGATATTTTTTTATGGTTTAGCTTATTTATGTATATTTTGGACATACTTTTTGTAAAAAATAGCCCAAAAGCGAATGAAAACTCCCAAAATAGGACTTCATGCAAAAAAGTAAGTTGCTTTTTCACCTCATTTGGAGAGATATATAAGAAGAAGAGAGGCTCTCGAGTTTGCGCATCGCGCGACCGCACATTCAAGAAAGCAAACAGCACTCCGGAAGAGGAAAGTGGAGAACGAGCGACCCGGGAGATTTCTGACCAAGCATCCTGGAGTTTTACCCCCCTTTCGAAGCCAACGGAACCATCGGAATCGCTATCTGAGTAGTGGAGCAAAAGTTGGTGTTTTGGTGGGATTTTTTGACTATAAAAGGGTAAAGCAGGACACAAATTGGGAGAGAACTCTTTGTTTGGAGAGATATATAAGAAGAAGAGAGGCTCCCGAGTTCGCGCATCGCGCAATCGCACATTCAAGAAAGCAAATAGCACTCCGGAAGAGGAAAGTGGAGAACGAGCGACCCGGGAGATTTCTGACCAAGCATCCTGGTGTTTTACCCCCCTTTCAAAGCCAACGGAACCATCGGAATCGTTGTCTGAGTAGTGGAGCAAAAGTTGGTGTTTGGTGGGATTTTTTGACTATAAAGCAGGACACAAATTGGGAGAGAACTCTTTGTATACAGGTTTACCTAATCAAGGATTGGTTTTGGGATACATAGAGTCTCAAGTCTCTTATTTGTGTGTTGATTCATCTCTATTTGGTTTCAATTTTGTGTAATCAATATCATCTCTGCTTTCTTACTCATATTGATTCAAGGTCTTATCTATATACTATAATCCTTCTCTACTATCATAATCTCAATTCTCTTCACTATAGCACACAGACTCCCACAGCTAGAGACCCGCTGTCCTCCCGACACACACGCAAATTTTCTCGATATATTTTTGGTGAACCCGACGTGAAAGAGCCGGGGTGGGAGTACAAAGATATGGCAACTTAAGATGGTGGTGAAGGAGTCGTACGACAAGAAGACATGTTGCAGATGTTCAGAGAATTTGCCATGTATATGCAACAACAACAAAACATGGAAAGGATGGAAGAAGCTATAACAAAAGCTCTTCAATTGGTGATAAACAAGGTAGAGCAATTTGAAGGTCGAGATGTGTCCAAGTATTTAAAGGTTTATGCAAAGGAGATGGAGTTGAACAGAGTTACTGAGACACACATGATAGAAAACTTTGAACGGGTTGTTGTTTTCGAGATCAAGACAAGGGTAAGAGAGATACAACAAAATCATGCAAACAATTGGGAAGATTTCAAGAAGTTGCTCAAGGAGGAATACTTCATGGAGGACCTAGAACGAGTAACTAAGAGAACTTTTTTGGAGTGGGTTGCTAAACCCAATAAAAGGGTTATCTGTACAGAATTGCTACGAGAGTTTGAGCGTAAATACTCTTAGTTATCAAACAGGGAACAACAAACATTGGAGGTTGAAAAGACGAAGCTTTTCTTGCAGGCTACTGACCCTACTCTTCAAAGAAATCTTGAAATACTTTTGGAAGACGAGCACAGAACAAGATCTAAAGGCTAATTGGAAAAAGGTAGAAGATGCACTTTCCTTGCTTGCAAAGAGACAAAAGCGAAGGAACAAGATGGTTGTGGTTAGCACTATTCCTGTTTCTACATCAACGGAACAAGCAAGTAAGGCGAGTTCAACAAGCCCTAAAGTTGAAGATTCGGTTCTTGATGAATTGGTGAAAGGTATGAGAGATTTACAATTAAAGTTTGCAAGATTTGAAGATGAAGGGCGACCTTCTGAGCAAAGACCTCAAAGTCGTGGAGGTTTTGTTTCAAGATGCATATCGTGTGATCTTACAAATCACTTTCGAAAGGATTGTGAGACTTTCAAAGATGCGTTAGGTAAAGGTGTTGTCTTCTTCAAAGATGGTAAAATTCATTTGAGAGAGACAGGTTCACCTCTTGGAACCAACTTTGGCAAAGGTGGTATGAGAAAAATTATGGATGATTTGACAACTAAACATGCTTTTGCGGTTGTGGAAGCTTCTACATATGGATTACAGGTGGAACGTGTTCCAAGGAAGGAGATGGAAACTAAAGAGAAGATTCAACAGGTTAATGAGATTTGGCCTCATGTTGTGAAGACAGCAAAAGGAGGGAAAGTTACTAGAGATGCCTCACATCAAGTGTTGGGAATAAAGGCCAAGTGCCTGGTCAAGGTGTGAACACACCTTATAAAAAGTATAATCCTAAGTGTACATACTTATTTAAAAAAAAGGCCCAAAATCGAATTGAGGTACATGCACTCATCGAATCTCTCTCTCTCTCTCACTCTCTCTACTCGCGCGCTCCCTCTGTCTCTCCTGTGCCTGCATTAGTTGCTACCCATGCTTCTCTCTTGCACACGCGCACTCTCACACGTGGTATCAGAGCTTGGTTCAGCTCAGCCGTAGGTGCTTCTTCTGCTGCAGATTCAGCTGTGTTCGCAAATAGGGCTGTGTAGACAGCTATACAACAAGCTGCCTACTTTCCTTCTTGCTACACCAAGTGTGGGTGTTCTCCCTATTTGGCTGTGTGGCTGCGTCTGCGAGTGAGCAATCAGCTGTACAGGTCGGAAATTTCAGATTTGCAAGCTCAGGAGCGATAGATTGCCGAATTTCAGAGAAATTTCCCAAATTTCAACATGAGAAATCGGGGTTTTTCACTGTGCAGGTCAGATTTGAGTCCTGTGGGTAGTTAGGTGGGATTATGGGTTGGCTTGTGCCCCAAGGCACTCCTACATGTGGCACCTCCAAAAAGTACGGCTGAAGCTCTATTCTTACATGTGGGTAGGCAGGTGGGATTATGGGTTGGCTTGTGCCCCAAGGCACTCCTACATATGGCAAAGTTGAGAAAAAGGACAACCAATCGAAAAAGAAGAGCGGTGTTAAGATAAACGAGGTCAATGTAATCAGTCATGAGAGTGCCATTGAAGACGATGTACTCTATGCTTCTTCTTTTGATGCACTATCTTTGCTTGGGGATTTTGATGATGACATGCATACCTAGATTCTTGATTCAGGTGCTTCGTTCCATGTGACACCACATCGTGATTGGTTTTCTGACTACACTGGTGGTAGACATGGTGTTGTCCACTTGAGAGACAATTATGCATGTGACATTGCAGGCATTGGAAGTGTGCAATTGGTTTTTCAGCATGGGTCAGTGTTTACTATGCATAATGTGAGGCATGTACCTCAGCTCAAGAAGAGCTTGATAAGAACTAGGCAGCTAGATGATGAAGGCTATCATACCATTTTTGGGGATAGCAAATGGAAAATATGGAGGGTCTAGAATTGTTGCTAGAGGTTCTAAATGTGATACTTTGTATCTTTTACATGTATCTAGTATGCGTGATCATGTTGTTGCCATAACCGAGCAGCCAAGTGTGTCTTTGTGGCATGGCCGGTTGGGACACATGAGTCAAACTGGAATGAAAGTGCTTTCTCTTTTGGGTTACTTGCCGTGTTTGAGGTATACTAATTTTGATTAATGTGATCATTGTATTTTTGGTAAATATGCTCAAACGTCACACAAAAAGTCTCTTTCTTTAAAGTCTTCACCCTTAGATTTGGTACACTCAGATGTATGTGAGATGCCGGGGTTATCTTTAGGGGGGAATAAATATTTTATCACGTTTGTTGATGATGCCACACGTAAGGTGTGGGTGTATCCAATCCGTCATAAAGATGAAGCATTGGATAAGTTCAAAATATTTTTGGCGCTTAATGAAAATGCAACGGGAAAGACACTAAAATGTCTTCGCTCTCTACCCCAAAATGGAGTTGCAGAGCGTATGAATCGGACCATTCAAGAAAAGGTTCGAACTATGCTGTCTCATGCTACGTTACCCCATGGTTTTTGGGCAGAGCCTGTTATAACAGCCGTACACCTTATGAATAGGTCACCAAACAGGTCTTTGGGATGTAAAGTACCTCAAGAAGTGTGGTCGGGCAAGCCACCTTCATATGGACACTTGAGAGTATTTGGCTGCGAGGCATTTGTGCACATACGCAAGGAAGAACGCAACAAATTGGAGCCTAAGTCCTATAAATGCATTTTCCTAGGATATGGTGATGAAGGTGAAATGGGGTATTAAGTCCTATAAATGCATTTTCCTAGGATATGGTGATGAAGGTGAAATGGGGTATAGGTTGTGGGATCCCCAGAGGAAAAAGATTGTACGCAGCAATGATGTCATTTTCCGAGAAGATCGCATGCATAAACAGCCTGTAAAGACTGAGGAAGTCAAAAGGGTTGTTTTCCATGAAGATGTACCAATTGAACAACCAAGAATGCTCAATATTCAACAGCAAATGCAAGCTGAAAATGTCCCTCAAAACATAGGGAATGGTGCTGGAAATCATCAGCAGGAAGTTGCCCATGATGCACCACAAGTTCAGTATGAAAAACCACCAATTGGTCATCCGGAACAAGCTGAACAGCAAGCTGAAATGTTTGGGCAGCAAGCTGTTGATGCAGGTTTGCAGGCTGAACAGCCTGTGAATATGGATCATTGGGTCCGTAGGTCCACAAGGCCGACAAGACAACTGGATAGATTCATTCCTGGTGCTGATTATGTTGCTAATCATGTCATGTTAACTGATTGTGGTGAACCTTCTTGCTTCAAGTAATCAATGGACAGACATGACAGTAAGAAATGGCACAAAGCCATGTTGTCAGAGATGGATTCTCTAAAGAAAAATGGTACTTGGGACTTGGTGCAATTGCCAAAAGGGCAAAAGGTGTTACCATGCAAATGGGTTTACAAAATGAAAGTCACTTCTGGTTCCTTGCCAAAGTACAAAGCACGTTTGGTTGCTAAGGGGTACAAACAGGAACATGGAATTGATTTTGATGAGATTTTCTCTCCCATAGTTAAAATGACTACTTTGCGAACCATTTTGGGCTTGGTCGCACTTGAGGACATGGAACTCATACAAATGGTTGTAAAGACTGCATTTCTACATGGTGATTTGCATGAGGACATATATATGCAACAGCCAGATGGTTTTTTCACAAAAGGAAAAGAGAAAATGGTGTGTAAACTCATCAAGAATTTGTATGGGCTAAAACAGGCGCCATGTGAATGGTATCATAAGTTTGATGCATTCATGCAGTCTCAAGGTTATGTAAGGAGCCAAGAAGATCACTGCTTATACACTAAGAAGGCAGCAGATGGCAATCTTCTATTGTTGGTGTTATATGTTTGATGATATGCTAATTGTGGGAAAGGATGTTCAAGCTTTAAACATGTTGAGGCAAAACTTACACAGCACTTTGACATGAAGGATCTTGGTGATGCTAATCATATTCTTGGCATGCGTATATGTAGGGACAGAGAAAAGGGTCTTCTTTATCTGTCACAATCAGAATATGTCGCGAAAATCTTGCAACGTTTCAATATGGAGGGGGGGGAAGCCCTTAGTGTGCCATTGCCTCCACATGTGAAACTTAGTGCAAATGATTGCCCTACATCTAATGAAGAAGAAAATGGCCGAGATTCCTTACTCATCTGCTGTGTTTTGCTTGATATATGCTATGGTTGCTACACATCCCGACATAGCATTTGCGGTGGGAGTGGTTAGCAGATACATGGCATATCCTAGCAAAAAGCGTTGGGAAGCAGTGAAAGGTATCATGAGGTATCTCAAAGGCACAAAGGATTTGTGCATTTGCTTTGGAAAGCAGAAGGCATCTGTCATTGGCTTTACGGATGCAGACTATGCTAGTCATCCTGATTGCAAGAAGTCTACTTCAGGATATGTATTCACGTTCACAGGGGGAGCAGTTTCTTGGGTTTTCAAGCTGCAGGATTGTGTTGCAGTGTCTACCCCACAGAGGCTGAATATGTGGCAGCTACTGACGCATGCAAAGAGGCTTTATGGCTTTCATGTCTAGTGGGAGAGCTTGGTATTGCAGAGACTCCTCTTCTCCAGTGTGATAGTCAGAGTGCTATTATGCTTGCGCGAAACCCCGTTTTCATGCAAAAACGAAACATATTCAGGTGAGGTATCACTTCATCAGGGAGGTACTTGACAGCAAAGGCATTGAGCTTGTCAAGGTACACACGGATGATAATCCTGCAGATCTTCTCTCACGAAGAGTCTACCAGCAGAGAGGTTTGCACATTGCTAACAGATGATGGGCCTTAGATAGTACATGTACATTAGCTTTGTACATATGTAGACATAGCTGATTCATTTCCTCAACCTTAAGGCACATTGTCTTTAGGTGGGAGGTTGTTGGGAATAAAGGCCAAGTGCCTGGTCAAGGTGTAAACACACCTTATAAAAAGTAAAACCCTAAGTGTACACACTTATTTAAAAAAAGCCCAAAATCGAATTGAGGTACGTGCACTTATCGTACCTGCTCCAATAAGCGTCGAATCTCTCTCTCACACTCTCTCTACTCGCGCGCGCTCTCTGTCTCTCCTATGCCTGCATTAGTTGCTGCCCACGCTTCTCTCCTACACACGCGCCCTCTCACATCAAGTCGGTGATTGCATTCGTCATACGACAGGTTGGGATGATCCTATGGACTCCTTGTCAATGTATGCATATATTGCTAAAAGTCAAAACAATGAAGCCATTGTTGAAGAAAAGCGCAAGCGTAAAGAAGGTAATGATGGTACTTCAAAGAGGAGGACAACTAGAGGAGCTAAAAGAAAAGAGACTGGGTATCTCAAGATGTTCCTCCACCTGAAGTATCTATGGAAGATGCACCAAAGGAGAAAAAGCACGAGAAAACTAAAGGTAAATTTAAAACTCCAGCTTACAAATTGCAATCTGACATTCAGTTAGCAACAGATGTGAAGAGAGTGTTGGAAGAAAGAATTCTCAATAAAAAGGTGGAGTTTACCATAGGAGAGATTCTTGGGATTGCCAAGCGTGCATTTCATGAGAAGATCATCGATATTATCAAGAGGAAGCGAAGTTGTGGGAGAGCCCGACAATCCTCAAGGAGATGGAGAAACTTTGAAATCACAAGAAGTACAAGGCATACAAGAAGCACGCACTGCAGAAGTGCATGAAGATTAAGGTTTTGGAAGTGTGGTGGATTGCAACAAATTTTCAAGGGTAAAGTAAGTTCAAATTGAAGATGATGAGGAATCACAAGTCTTTCATAGAAGCCATTATTCAAGGAACCATTGGGCAAGGGCTACAACAGAGACTCCGGTTAAGGTTGGTAATCTTGAGGAACCATGCGTTGCACTTATAGATCATGGTTCACAAATAAATCTTATGTCAGAGTCTCCACTCCAAAGGAAGGTGGCCAATTGATACAGACCATGGGTGGAGGATCCGAGCTGCAAACAATTCATCAGGAGACTTGTATGGTGCTTGTCCAAATGTGAAAGTGACTATAGGGGATGTTCGGGATGAGCAAAACTTCTTTGTTCAGGATATATCTACTTACCCTTTAATTCTTGGACAACCATATATTACTACAGTTCGCATGGAGACCAAAGTGATGGATGATGGTTCTGCTTATGCTAGAATAAGAAGTCGTGATGGAAAGCATGCTGTTCAATTCTTGATGGTATGTGTGGACCATGAGCGGAATCGAGACAGCCTTCATGAGTACTCTTTACCTAAGAATCAAGATCAACAAAGAGTTCAAAGAGCATTGAGATATGATGGGTTTTCCACATGTACCATTGATGGTATACAAAGAAAAAGGTTCTCGCCTAATTTTGAAGGTAAGGAAGCTTTTTCTCTAGGGTTTCTAGGCTTGACACCAGAAGGTTCAATTTGTTACAGAAAGTTTCAGGATTTGCATCAAAAGGAACGACAACATGTTTTCAATGTTCAAGAGAGCTTAAAGGAAAGTGGTTTAATTGAAGATGATGAATCTATTTCAGGAGTTTTTGATGAGATTTCTTTTGTTGATACCATTGGAGAGCTTGTATCCATAGTTGAGTCTCATGTTGAAGACAGTAATGAAGTTGTCAAAGTATGTTCTATGGATATGTACAAAGTGATTGAAGACTTCAAAGAAAACATGTGTACCAGAATCAAAAAAGGACCTGAGATGCATGTGGAGACCAAGTACAAAACTGTGGCTAAAAAGGTAAAACCTGTTGCTCTACCTTTACCTTCAGATAGTAGAGAGAAGATGGATCAAGCCTCTCAACAACCAAACCTTCGAGATCCAAAAGGAATTGGGCATAGCTTTACACCGGAGTCGATCAAGGAGTCGAAGATTGGTAGCGAAGTTTTCTTACACAAGACGAGAGAAAGTGCTTCAAGGAGATGTTATCAAAGCATGGTAAGGCATTTGCATTTCAGCCTCATGAGATTGGGTGTGTGGATCCTAATGTTGTTGCTCCAATGGTTATATTCACTGTGCCTCATGTGCCTTGGAACTTGAGACCTATTCAAGTTCCCAAGGCTCACGTACCAAAGTTGATTGAGTTGTTGAATGAGAAGATCAGGATGGGTATCTTGGAGCCTTCTTGTGCTCCATATTCAAACAGGTGGTTCACAGTGCCAAAGAAAAATGAAGCTTTAAGGTTTATACAAGACATGCAGCCGGTTAACAAAGTGGCTATCAGAAATGTGGGTACAAGTCCAATTGTGGATGAGTTTGCAGAAGCTTTTGCAGGAAAAGCTATTTATTCTATGGGAGATCTCTATTCTAAATATGATCAATTTCAATTGGCTATTGAAAGCAGGGACTTAACAACTATGAGGACACCTTTGGGTTTGGTAAGGATGTGTACCTTACCTCAGGGGGCAACTAACTCAGTTGCACACATGATGAATGGGATGAACAAAGTCCTTCGTGACTTCATACCACATGTTACTACGTCTTTTTTGGATGATGTTCCTATTAAGGGGTGCGAAGAAAGGGCTAGGGATGAGCCAGTGGATTCGAGGGGGTGTCATAAGTTTGTTGCAAGTCATATTTTTTATTGTGAGAAGATCTTATCCAGGCTAGAGGAGGTCAATCTTACTCTTTCTGGGCCCAAGTCAGTTTTTGGAGTCAAGGAAGTTTTAATTGTGGGACATATGTGTGGATCATATGGTCAAAGGCCTTCTCCAACAAAAATTGAGGCCATCCAAAAGATGAAGAAGACTTGTACCTCCATCACAAAGGTAAGACGATTTTTGGGATGTGTTTTCTATCTCATATGGATTCCACACTTTGCACATGTAGCAGATGCACTCTACCAATTGCTTAGGAAAGGTCAAAAGTTTCAATGGAATGATTCACATACAAAGACAATGAGAAAATTGAGACAATTGTTGCTAATTGCACCCACTTTGAGAAAGGTGGATTATGAGTGCGGAAGGCCAATCATTGTTACGGTGGATACTAGCCCAACAGGAATTGGATGGGCTATTGGACAAGATGATGAAGAGGGAAACAGGTATGCAGGAAGGTTTGGAGCCAAGGTCTTAAGCCCTCGTCAAAGAGGTTATCCACAGGTTAAAAGAGAGTTATGGGGAGTGCTCACTGCATTGAAGTGTGATAAAGAATACTTTATTGGTGCATCAATGGTTGTAGAGACAGATTGTTTACCTCTACCTGGGATGATTACTAGTTGCTCAACTTAAGATATTGCTATGTTGCGATGGATAGCTTACATCAAGTGAGTTTCGACATATTGCAGGAAAAGATAATCTAGTTGCAAATATGCTATCAAGAGCCAGGTATGACGATGAAGAGGACATGGTTGTTGAAGGTAATGATGTTGGTACAAAATTCTATGCCATTTCTTATGCTCAAGAAGATCAATTTTGTTTTGAGCATAAGAAGATCAATTTTGTTTTGCTTCTTCTCGAGTTGATTTTGGAAGACATGTATGATGGTGAGTGGCTACTTATTGGCCGCTACTTGAGCACTTTGACAAAGCAAGATGGATGGACCGATCAAGAATTCAAGAAGGTTCAAAGGAAAGCATATGGTTATTTCTTAAAGAATGGCCATTTATGGAAGCATACAAAGCAAAGAAGCAGAACACCACACAGGGTGGTATGTAATAAGGAGACTCAACAACAACTTATCAAAGAATTTCATGAGAGTCTATGGGCTGGACATCGAGGTGTATGGGCGACTTTTGCCCACATCAAGGAGAGGTATTGGTGGAAAGGTATCTACAAGGATGTGTTGCAGTTTGTGGAGACATGTGCTACTTGCCAAATTTATTCAAATGTTCGCCATCTTGATGGTCTACATCCTACCTACCCATTGACTATGCATTACAAATGGGTGGTTGACTTGGTGACTATGCCCGTGGGTCTTTGGCAAATGTGTTACATTGTGCTTGCTAGGGAGAATCTAACAAATCAAGTGGAAGGCTGAGCATTGAGAACAAAAACGACAAGTGTGATATGTAGATTTCTTTTAGAAGATGTAATATGCCGTTGAGGAAGCTAAAGAATTCTTCTTGAGGCTGGGTATAAAGCTTGCTCTCACTTCTGCATATAATCCTGAAGGAAACGGAAAAAGTGCACGAGGACATCCTCCTATCATTAAAGCTTTAGCAAAGGCATGCAAAGGTAAGATTCGAGAGTGGCCCAGGCTACTCCCTTATGCTTTATGGGCTGATCGCACAACGCATAGTACAGTGACTAGATATATGCCTGCTGAGTTGATATATGGTCAAAAGCCTATTATGCCTATCAAGGATGTTGTCACTACTTGGAATGTAGTACCTTGGGAGACCAATATGAACAAGGAAGACCTACTTGCATTGCGGGTTCGGCAATTGGAAAGGAGACTTGAGGATGTTGAGATTAAGAATAAAGAACAATTTGACAAGAAACACAGGCTTCGTCCGAAACCAATTGAGAAAGAAGATTGGGTGCTAGTCTATGATAGTAGTCTTGACAATCAACATAGTGCTATCAGAAAGGTTGCAAAGAGATGGTTTGGTCCTTACATTGTGAAACATGTAAATGATAACGCAACATATTCTTTGTGTTAACTTGATGGTACAAAGTTGAAGATTCCTATTGCAGGTAAAAGGATCAAGCTTTTCAAGCGGGGAGGTGCAATTGAACCATTTGAGGACTATGTCCATGATCAAGAACAAGTATACGATGACTTGGATAATCAAGATGACAACGAAGATGTAGAGTTAGACGACGAAGGTATTGATCATGATGAAGATTGAACATATGGCACATATTGGAGGATGTGCAGGTTTAGAGGGGATGGATGTCGTGATGCTACGCGGACACGGTGTGAAAATTCCTTTGGAGCCTTATCAACGAGATTCTTGTTATTCAAGGAGTAATAGTGTTAGTTTAGCCACTACTCTGAGTGGCCACATTATGGACGGTTCATATTTTTGATATTTTTGATGGTTTAGCTTATTTATGTATATTTTGGATATACTTTTTGTAAAAATAGCCCAAAAGCGAATGAAAACTCCCAAAATAGGACTTCATGCAAAAGCAAGTTGCTTTTTCACCTAATTTGGAGAGATATATAAGAAGAAGAGAGGCTCCCAAGTTCACGCATCGTGTGACCGCACATTCAAGAAAGCAAATAGAACTCCGGAAGAGGAAAGTGGAGAATGAGCGACCTCGGAGATTTCTAACCAGATGTCCTAGGGTTTTACCCCCCTTTCGAAGCCAACGGAACCATCAGAATCGCCGTCTGAGTAGTGGAGCAGAAGTTGGTGTTTGGTGGGATTTTTTGACTATAAAAGGGCAAAGCAAGATGCAAATTGGGAGAGAACTCTTTGTATATAGGTTTACCTAATCAACGATTGGTTTTGGGCTACATAGAGTCTCAAGTCTTTTATTTGTGTGCTGATTCATCTCTATTTGGTTTCAATTTTGTGTAATCAATATCATCATTTCTGCTTTCTTATTGATTCAAGCTCTTATCTATATACTGTAATCCTTCTCTACTATCATAATCTCAATTCTCCTCACTATAGCACACATAGACTCCCGCAACTAGAGACCCAGTGTCTTCCCGACACACACGCAGATTTTCTTGACAGCGTACCTAGCTAGGTGCGATTGGGGGCAGGGGACTGAAGGGCCGACAGTCCCCTGCCCCCAACCGCACCTAGCTAGGTATCCGGTGCCTCCTCTACAGAAGCTCATGATGTTGAATACTACAAGGAAAAAACAAGGGAAAGTGGCCTTGTTCCCACAAGGAAAAATGAGTAAAACTTCTTGTGTTTATAGAAAGTAAGCACACCTATTGATTGAGGGCAAGTGTGTTATTTTGATTCATACACATACATACACCATATGTTGCATACATCTACATGGTGAAACATACAAGTATGAATAAAACTATATTTGATGCCATTTGCTAAGTACTGGGTGTGACACAATAGACCAAGAGTGGGAGCACACTCTATCTCAATTCACATATAAAATGTTCGCAGGTTTGTGGCATTCAGAAGGTTTTTTGTTTGGAATCTGCCAAGCCTTGAGAAATGAACGTATTGATACTTGTACTAGTTGTTACTAGTACAGATGAGGCTCCACATACGTAGCTAGGTGCAGTTGGGGGCAGAGGGCTGCTGCCCCCCCCCTCCCCCCTTTTCCTCTGAGGCCGGCAGCCCCACCGCACCTAGCTAGGTATGCTTCGCCTCACTTGCAAAAGCTCGTGATGTTGTCATAATCTACAAAGTGGAAAATATAGTGGGAAAACGTCGAAAACTTCTTGTGATACTATGTGGCTCACATTGTACCTTCGATACATTTGCTTGTGTCATGCCAAGTCAACCAGGGTCCATCAGGCTCGTCGCAGGACTCGTGTAGGTCATTTTCATCATCACATTTCAAATTTCCCATTGTCTGGTTGGGCAGAGCAGATGAAACCTCCAACATATGGGTTGATTTCCCACTAGATCGGTGCCTCCTGCTAAATGAGTGATCTCACCGTATTCTCCTGCATATTACTACAAGGCCTTTTGTGTTCTCACCTTATTCCCCTGCGTATTACTACAAGGCCTTTCGTGTTCATTTCGTCCCTCCATCGTCTCTTTGGTGTATTCTCCTGGTGATTTATTTGCCTCCCTGGGGCTTGAAACACTGCACATACGCAGGCAAAACTCTGTCCACCTGGCGCCATGGCCAGGCCAATTTTTCTGTAAGCCATCACTGCTGGCAAGAGGACTATCTTTGAGTAGCGATGGCAAATCTTCACAGGACTCGCTGAAGCTCCGCGCTCCCCCCCCTGCTCGCGCTTCTGGCTGCACTCCCATCTCCCTGCCCGCCATCGCGTTTTCCTCCCTCCGCCTGCCCTCAGGTTTGCGCCGCCCCCTCCTTCGCTTGGCTTGCCTGCGCTGAAGCGCCCCCCCCCCCCTCCACTGCTTTTCGCCGTCGCCCCCCCCCCCCCCCCCCCCCTTCCCGTAGCTCCCCGCCATTGCGCCCACCCCCCCTCCTCTTCAGCGCCTCGCCCCCCCCCCCCCCCCCCCCCCCCCCCCCCCCCCTTTGCCAGCTCTCGTTCCCCCTCTCTCGCCCCTTTTCGTGCTGCTTCCGCCCCCCCCCCCCCCCCTGGGATCCGTCTTCGCCGCCTCAGGCCCCCCCCCCCATCTTCTCTCTGTTTTTCTCCGCCCCCAGGGATTTTTTTTTATTTTTTTTCCCTTTTTACTTTTCGCCTTCCCCCACCCTCGTGTGCAGCTCGGTTCGTGCAGGCTCTCCGTCTCCGCTCCGCCTTCGACACAACTTCAGACCTGATGGAGGTTCCTCCCGCCCCGCCTCAGAGGGACTCATCCGCAGCCCCCTCGCCTGCCCCAGAGGACACCCCCATCAGGCTTTCTCTTTCGCCGGAAGAGGAAGCGAGCCTCGCCGCAGAGGTGGAACGCCTTCAGGCACATTCCACCATCTGCCGTATAGTCGGCACTCGCCCCAGCAGAGGGGAGATCCGGGATCTTCTCCAAGCCCGCCTTCTTGCAGATGTGGGCAAGATCCTGGACGTACAGCTTCTGGGCCGTGGACATTACCAGATCGAGTTCGAGACCGCCCAGAGCGTGGCCAAGGTCCTTGCCATGAGTCCCCTTGACATCAGGGGTGCTCGGGCTTTTTTCAGACCTTGGCAGCATGGCTTTGACCCAGCAGCGGCTGAGCAGGGAGATCACCTTTTCCATGTTACAGTTTGCTTCCCTGGACTCCGCCAGGAGTATCTTCCGCTCCTCTCTAGGCTAGGAGCATTGGTGGGCTCGGTACTAGAGACTGGCCCCACAGCAGCTTCAGTGGTGGCCAGAGCAGCTGGGCTACTTTCGGTCAGAGTGTTGGTGTCTAACATCTCCTCCCTTCCTGTTATATGTACATTATGTGTGCTATGTTATATACACATAATGTGTATATAATGTGTATATAACATAGCACACATAATGTACATATAACATACTTCCCCTCTCTCAAAACACATTATGTTATATACACATAATATATATTTTTTTTAATATTTTTTTTTCATTTTTTTTAAAAAAATGAGTTTTTTATTTTAAAAAAAAAAGCTTTTGACATATTTCAGAAAAAAGCTTGAAAATAGCCTGAAAAATACTGAAAAATAGGGGATTTGAGAAAAAAAATCTCTGAAAATTTTTGGCTTTTCAACTTCCGGAAAACCTTTGGCTTTCCGTTTTCCCGAAACCTTTTGGCTTTCCGAATTCCGGAAAAACTTTTGACCTTCCGTATTCCGGAAACCTTTGACCTTTCACATTCCGATTTTTTTTTTTGTCTTTTCATTTTCCCAAAACTTTTGGCTTTCCGTATTCCGGGAAAACCGTTGGAATTTCGAAATTTTTTGACCGTTCGTATTCTAAATGCGTTCGGGGTTGATTAAAAATTTCAAAAAATTCCTGAAAATTAGTGGAAAATTAGACAAAAGTTATTTTAAATTTCGGGTAAATGTGGGATTGGTGTTTGGCATGTGGTGTGTCCATTCGGGCGCCCGTGACCATTCAAATTCCTTTAAAAATATATTTTTTGACCCAGAAAATTAGAAAAATCCATTAAAGTTAAAAATTTTCATTGGATTTGAGAATTGTCGGGCGGAATTGGAAATTTCGTGAACGATGGGATTCTCAGGGAAAATTAGGAATATTCTAGATATTATATTTAGAAATCCTAAAAATTGGTATTTTTAAAATATCAATGGTATTTTGGCAAATTAAATTGCTAAAAATTTTCTGGAAAAATATAGGTTTGGAATGCCATGAGATAGGTTTGGTGGAATTCAAAATTATTATATTTTCAGGCCCTATAAATTAGGAAAAATTAGAAAAAAATCATGATAATTCTTTTTCTCGAGAATTTAATATTTTCAAGGGTTATTTAATGTTGAAGTACGTTTTCTCGTACTGACATTAGATAGATGCGTGTTATTCGCATATTTTTAATACGATTATACCTTGTATTAATGGATATTTATGTTTGGATTAATTCTAAACGATGTATTCATGATTTTTGACCATTGTTTAGCCATTCTTTTTGGACATGTTCCTTAATTTCTTTTGATGGCTATAATTTTCGTTCAAAGTGTGTTTCACCTTTGACACTTTTCCATGATAATTTATTTTGCACTTATTTAAGTGTGGCTTGTGCTTAATTTCTTAAGCCTCTATCATGGGTTAGTTGATCGGTTTATTTTGGTGGATTTCTATTGGATGTTTTCCAAGTTTTATATGGACTCATCAGGTTTTGCCTAGATCACTTATGTCTAGGATTTTCTTATTGAGTGTTACACACATGTGTTTCACTTTCTTACTTTGGAGTTTTATTTGAACAACACAATGTTCATATGCTCCAGATTGATGAGTTGACCACCAATTTAAATGCTTCTTTTGGCATGATTTATGTCCATTAGATGGTATGCATTGATTTTTATGATCAACTATGGTTTTTATGGATTTAAGAAGCTTCTATGCTTTTATCCATGATGTTATAAAGATCCTTTGATCTTTTTGATAATTACATGTGCTTTGAAGGTAGCATTTGCTTTCGTTTTTTGCACGTAATTTTGGAGTATATTTTATACTCTTGTATATATTCCAACTCAGATACCTAGTTGCTTATATATCTAGGTGAGTTATTTTTTCTACCCTAACTTTATTGTGTTTTGGGTAGTTATCATTAGAAAGGCGCCAATAATTCAATTTCTTTTCTAATGATGTACTCATAAGGAATTATTCCTTGATGTAGTCTCAAGTATATAGAGACAGGTTTAGTATGTGAAAGTCTGGATAAGGCCATCTTATTCCTTTTATACAGGATTTTATTTATATTTTCCTAGACGGCATGCTAAGGAGTTTCAAATTGTTAAGGTATGTATGGGTGGTATCATGGTGGAATGGGACGCTAGGGATCCCTCACATATATTATCTTATGGGATAATTTGGGCTCAAGATTGTTGCTTTGCTTACATCACTTAGCATGTTGACCTCAACATTCAAAGACAATCTTATTTTTTAAATTCACTAGAAGTTATACTGTGGGCATTCTCTAGATAAATTTCTTTTATCTATAACCTGCATGTTTTGATGAGGGTAATCTCATCGGCATTTTCACTTGTTGAAATCTCTTTCTTTAGAGTTCAAACAAGTTTATCTTGTTGTGTTCGGATAAGGAAATTTGGATTCTTCCTTTGTTGGCATTTCTTTCTCTAGTTCCGTAATTTAGGTGATTTACACAATCAACCTAATAGGTTTACGGATGGACATATGTGTCTCATCGAGACGTTGATGACTCTATGTTGATATGGGTAACTCGAGACGTCGATTATTCCATATGCAGATGTGGTTATGTCGGGGCGCCGATGAATCCCTGGTTTCTGCTGTTATAATGCCATGTTTTCCTACTTTATTCCGAATGGTTTACAACGAGGAAGTTACTTTGAATGTGAATTGTTCTGATCATCCGCAGTAGTCTGATGGGCAAACAGAGTGTATGAATCAGATTATAGTGTATATGCTTCATGCTTATGTCTCTAGAAAATCATCATATTGGAAAAAATATCTTCCAATGATGGAATTTGCCTATAACAGTTCTAAATTTACGGCTATTATTTTTTAGTCCGTGCATACTTATGTATGGGTATCAACCAAGGGCACCTATTGATGTCAGTCTTAAGGACATCGAGCTTGATGCATCGAGGGATTTCTTGCGTGATATGTAGGAAATTCTGACCGAAGCTCGGGATTCTATCAGGAGTGCGCATGATAGGGCACGGTTTTATGCTGATAGGGGACGCTCATCTCGGTCTTTGAACCAGGAGCGTTGGTTTATTTTAATGTTCCTAAAGATTCTCAGACTTTGTCAATGGAAAAATGCTCGAATTTATCTCCTAGATGTTGTGGTCCATTTCGAGTTATGAATCGGATTGGCACGGTTGCGTATGAACTAAAACTACCTCCAATTGTTAGAGTTCATCCAGTCTTTCATATCCATAGATTGAAAGGGAAACTGGGAGGTGAGGATGACATAGTTACTCCTCAAGAACTCGTTGAAGTCGATGAATTATCCTATGTTCCACATGAACCTGATAAGGTACTTGAATTTAGGGAAAGGAAACTTTGTAGTTGACTAATCCCTAAGGTTAAAATAAGGTGGAAAGATAGGGAAATTAAGAATTCGACTTGGGAGTCGGTTGAGATTGTTCAGCGCAGTTCTTCTTCTTTTCATTGCAAGAGTGCAATGTTTTGAGAGAGGGGAAGTATGTTATATGTACATTATGTGTGCTATGTTATATACACATTATGTGTATATAACATAATGTGTTTTGAGAGGGGAAGTATGTTATATGTACATTATGTGTGCTATGTTATATACACATTATATACACATTATGTGTGCATATACTAGGAGCTAACCCACATTAGGCTTGTGAGCATGGGAGCATGGAACAAGCTCTAGTGGAGCATGGGTTAGGACTAACCTTAAGGTTTAAGGTTAGGGTCAGGCATCCACAAGGATCACACATGAGGAATGGAAAGTCAAGAGTCACTTGAGGGCCCTCCTATATAATAGGGGCATGGGGCACACTCAAGGGGGCTTGGAGGCTAGGAAGCTTGAGGCTTATGCTATGGTCTCTTGTGTAGAGATCCATATCTACTCATCTACCATTTCACACTATAGCTACATGCTATTGGATTGGAGTTATACCTCTTGATGGTATGGGACATCAAGATAGAGGTATGATGTATTTCATTTATGATTCATGTGTGCATCCCTTGGGCTCGGGGGTGGTTGGGTGGTTGTGAGTTTATGCCTGATTTATACATGTTTATGCATAACAATTATCTAGAGAGATCTTAGGGTTTTTAACACTTCCTAAGGTCATTCAGCTACCTAGGATAGGGGGGGGATGATTGATCAGAGAGTGGAGTTCTCGGGGCTCCCGAACCAGTGCTTCATTTGCAGGCAGGTCGGTCATCTGGCCAAGGCTTGCCCTCGCAGGAGACCCCGACCCTCACCACAGCAGCAGGCCCCTGATGGACCGCCCACAGATGCGGCTCGGCAGGCTGCCTCCGGGATACCTGCTCAAGCCACAGAGACCTCGGAGTGGCAACCTGGACAGGGGCGCCGCCGAGGGAGAGAGCCACAGCAGCACGCCCAGAGACCGTTGCAGCAGCAGCCATAGTCTCAACCTCACTGGGTTCCCGTGAGGAACAGTTTTGCTCCTCTCCAGGAGGAGACCCTTGCGGCGGCGACGACTGAGGACCAGGAGATGCCAGCACCCCCTCCTTCACCCCCCACACCCCCGTCCCCTCCCACCGACTCGCTTCCACCTTCGCCTCCTCCCATCCCCGCTCCGATTTCGGCAGCGGCTCCCTCCTCCACCCCCCTCGCCCCCCCTCCTCCCCCCCCCGCCCGCCTCACCTTCCCGGGAGGCCCTGGCAGTCCCCTGGCGCTCACCTGCAATCCGGAGGGCGCTGAGCACCGACCTCGCTCGCGCACCACAGAGGAGACCTACCATGCCGATTCGGGCTTCACGGATATCATCTATCCGCAGTCGGCTGAGTCGCCTCGGCATTAGACAGCGCTCAGAGGCTTTTGATTACGCCTTCACACGGCTTTTTGGAGCAGAGGGCCCCCATGAGCCAGCACCCATCCGAGTTCATGTAGTGATACCTCCGGCCCGCGGGGAGGAGGCACTTGATTCAGTGGTGGCCTTCTCGTTCCCTCTATGTGGCCCTTGCGACCGGGAGTGGACTCTAGAGCTCGCTCTTAGCACTTTGAAGACTCAGGCAGTTGAGTTTTCTCATCATGTGAGCGATCTGGAGGTGACAGATGTGATAGGCCGACTATGGGAGTTGGCTCATTTTTTCTTGGATCCCGGGAGTGTGGATGCCTCAGGGATTCGTCATTTGGTCGTTCGCATAGTGGCAGACCTTGCACGCGACCCTGGATATGTATGTATACACGAGGTTGCTCTGTCAGAGCGGGAGGCAGTCGCCATGGGCCACAGCCACTGGCGCCTGATCCGTGATTCTTGCAGTACACCGGGTGGGCAGATTCGCAGCCGCTCGGATGGGGACTACTCTCCATCCAAGCCGCTTGCGAAGGCCCGCCGTACAGCTGAGACAGCCTCCACCTCAGCAGGTCATCCATGAGGATCATCTCATGGAATGTACAGGGCCTTGGCGGAGCACATTTTATACGCTATCGTGGTTGCTTGAGGCAGGAGCTTAAGAGATGCCTGGTTGGTGGCAGCATTGATATTTTGATGATGCAGGAGCACCACTTGGGTGAGAGCAGGATTCGGAGATATGGTTCGGTGATGCCTGGTAGATGGGACACCTTTTGGTCTGCAGGGTTTGGTCCTTTGGGTGGACAAGGAGGAGTATGCATGGTCATTGCAGATGTATGGCGGCAGGCCATTGTGGATCGAGGGATCATTGTGCCGGGTAGAGCACAGTATGTCATTCTGAGGATGCATGATGAGCTCTTGGGCGTGCTCAACGTCTATGCGCCCAATCATGCTAGTGCCAGAGCAGAGTTCTGGACCCAGGTTACGGATGCACTGCCAGAGGCCGCACATTGGTGTGTCGGGGGAGACTTCAACATGCTTGAGGACCTGGCCGATAGGGTGGGAGGCAGTCATGTTACAATGCACGGCACGGAGCTTGTAGCTTGGGACCAGTTTTGCATGTCACTGAGGATCACTGATGCATGGCAGCATGGGGCCTTCTCCCGCTCTCAGGACAGTCTTAGCTTCTCTCGGTCAGATCGCCGGCAGGGAGGGACTAATCTATCACGAATTGATCGCTTTTATGTGGGCGATTGGTTAGGGGAGCGAGGGGGCTCCGTCGGCATTCTCGCTGGCACCTCCTTTTCAGATCATGCGCCAGTTATTTTGACATTGGAGGAGAGGACACGGGAGCCCAGCTTGCAGTTGAGGATCCCAGAGAGGGTACTTGCAGATCCCAGTCTCGCTGAGGACATTGAGAGGATCTAGCATGATAGTCAGTGCTCTGACCAGGATGCAGCAGGCCAGTGTGCCCAGGGACTCATCGAGCTTAGCTCTTTTCTGCACGCTGCAGCTTTGACACGGCTGGGAGAGATTCGCGAGCGGGAGCATTGGCTGAGACGCAGCCTTGCTTCGCTACAGCGCCTTCAGGAGCAGCAGCCTGCATGTGAGTGGGGGGTGTCACAGCTGAGCCAGGCACGCCAAGAGGTTAGAGAGGCAAAGGAGCAGAGACATGAGTTTTACTATCGTCGCCAGGCCTCTCAGTGGACGCAGCTTGGTGATAGAGTGACTGGGGAGTTTTTTGAGATCACTGGACCCCGCCATGCTCGAGCAGGAGTCCGTCAGCTTGGTAGACCGGATGGATCGGTAGCTACTGAGCCCGAGGAGATCAGAGCCATTGCCACTGCATTCTATAGAGACCTGCTTTCAGCGGAGCCAGCCACTGAGGATCGAGATGCTTGCAGACAGACTGTGTGGGCCCATGTGCAGAGGAGGGTCACAGATCGTATGCGTACAGTTCTTGGTGCGCCTCTTTCAGAGATTGAGCTTGCCGAGGCCTTGAGGGTCCTGCCGCGACATAGTTGCCCAGGGGAGGACGGACTGACGCCGGCCTTTTTTATGCGCTATTGGGATCTTTTGGGGCCAGGCCTCCGCATGGGCTTTCAGTATGTTCTGGACACTGGGGTGATGCCACAGAGCTTTTCAGAGGGCTTGATCTTTCTTATCCCCAAGGGGGAGGGAGTATCAGATGATATTCGGCATTGGAGGCCTATTACGATCCTCAATACTGTCTACAAGGTCTTAGCAAAGGCCTTGAGTTTGAGGATCCAGCCCTTCCTGGGGGAGTTGATTCATGCTACCCAGACAGGATTCGTCAAGGAGCGCAGTATCCTTGACAACATCTTTACTTTCTGGGAGGCGACGGCCCGAGCTAGATTTCTTGGCGAGGACTTGGTCGTGATGCTTCTCGATTTTGAGAAGGCATACGATAGAGTTGATTGGGGTTTCTTAGAGGGCACTATGCTTCGCCTGGGCTTTGAGCTAGGATGGATCAGAGGGGTGGCGGCTCTGTATTCCACAGCTCGTAGCCAGGTTTTGATTGCAGGAGGACGGGGGCCGAGTTTTGAGCTGACCAGATCAGTCCGTCAGGGGTGTCCCCTCGCCCCTTTTCTTTTTCTCTTCTTTGCGGAGGCTATGAGCATGTATTTGACGGCAGAGGAGGTTGGTTTGAGAGGACTCTAGCTCCCAGTCCGGGGGGAGGACCTGCTCGATGCTGAGTTTGCAGACGACACGGGCTTATTTTTGCATGGCCAAGAGGCCAATCTTCTTCGGGCAGCGCAGTGGCTCCAGGTTTTTAGTGCAGCTTCGGGAGCATTGATCAATTGGCGCAAGACAGTGGCCTTTTGGATCAGTAGTGCTCCCACTCCGGCATGGAGCCCGGACCCCGGTTTTAGATGGATTCCTCCTGGCACAGCAGTGCGGTATTTGGGATGCCGGATTGGACTAGATTTGTCACCTGAGCAGCAGATTGCCCCGCTTCTTCTGAGCATTCGGAAGAAGCTTTTGTATTGGAGTACAGCTCGACTATCCTTGGCTGGGAGGGTGGTGGTGGCAAATCAGGTGCTGTTAGCGACCATGTGGTACATTACGTCTTGCTGGATCTTCTCGAGCTCTTGCATCAGCCAGGTACAGAGGCTGATCAGGAACTTTCTTTGGTCTGGGCGGGACGGTCAGCTAGCCCGGGCAAAGGTTGCATGGGCAGTTATTACACTTCCGCTCGCTCAGGGAGGTTTGGGCATTATCGATCCAGTCGATCAAAGTAGAGCCTTATTGGGGAAGCTTATTGTTCGGGGGCTGCTTCCAGGCGCTGAGCCTTGGAAAGAGCTTCTCTTGCAGCGGCTGCAGGCTCGGGCTCCCCCAGCAGGGGGTACTTGGGCACCAGAGATTCGCTGGATCTTCATAGAGATGAGGAGGACAGGCCTCAGTAGAGGATGGGAGGACAGATTTGCTTTGAGCATCCTGAGAGCTTGGGAGCTGCTGAGACCGGGGCTCTCTCAGCGACCTCCTTCTTGTGTTGAGGAGCGGGCCAGACAGCCGCTCATCTGGAGCCCAGCGGTTCGCACAGAGCAGGGTCATATGCTGGGTTCTCGGCCTCGTCTAGCCTAGGGACCTTTAGCGGCAGGCCCAGCACGTAGTTTTGGAGACTGGCAGGCCTTCTGCAGTCTCCCAGAGGAGATCCAGGTGGAGAGGCTGAGTCACTTCAGAGGGGGGTTGATTATGAGGGATGATATTCAGGAGGCACTCACGGAGGAGTGGTTCACGCCTTTCGAGCCAGTGACCCCACGGTGGATGGGAGCCTTTACACAGTTGGAGATCCTGATTGCTGTCAGAGCTTGCACTGAGGATGGCAGATGCCTCTACTATGAGATTCAGGATGAGGGCAGACTTCAGAGAGTGGAGATGGAGTCGCCTTTGGTTGCCGAGTGCAGTGGCCGCCGCTTCTCGGAAGTGGCATATTGACCCCAACCCTGCTGATGTGCTCCCGGATTGGCGCATATGGGCATATGCAGCGCGCCCCTTGGCCCGGCTACAGTGGGACCCTAGGGAGTACGAGTGGCATGATCCTTATGCATCCCTTGAGGCCACAGAGATCACCTTTTTCCAGTATACTGTTCGGCTGGGGCGGCATATTTTGACGGCGAGGAGGCTGGTCTCTTCAGCTGCAGCGGGGCATTGGCGGCTACAGGGACTCTCACAAGAGTTCCTCGAGGATTTTTGGGCTCGGCTCTGGGCTAGTCGACAGGCCCGCAGGATCTCGACTTTCCAGTGGCTGGTCGCCCACAGGGGCTCAGCAGTTGGCACCTGGCTTGTTTACAGCGGTCTTCCGACGGCCTGGGTCCAATGCGGCCACCCTATGGAGACACGGAGACATTGCCTTTGGGATTGCCCTCAGGCGCAGCAGATTTGGCTGCGGATGCTACGTATTCTGGCCCCTCTCTCTCCAGAGGGTATGTTTACGTGGGGTGCCGCTGCTTGGTCGACTTCGTCAGGGCCTGCTATGGGCTATGAGATGGAGCAGGACAGTCAGGCCATCAGATTCATTAGGGGCCAGCCTCGCCTAGTTCCGGCACCGGATTTCTCGTCCGCCAGCTGGACACAGGAGAGGGATTTACGATGGGAGCTCCTCAGCAGCCTCACCATCTGGTTCAGCTGGAGGGCCCGGTGTTTCACGGCCTTTGAGGGGAGACTGGAGCCACCTGCAGAGACTGTATGGGGGATTTGGCAGGAGTTGATACACACCCTGCGAGGACAGTATGACCGCATCCGGGGCGACTCGGATGAGGCGATCTTGCGGCGCCAGGCTTTTCACACCACCTGGCGCAGAGGCCCCTTCTACACCTTACACACGGGATCCCCCCGTTGGCATTACAGGCCACCTGTTTGGCTTTTCCCTCCCCCTATTGTATGATTTAGCCTTCAGTCCTCTGTACTGATGCTTGTATTTTGCAGCACCTAGGGAGAGTCTCCCGGGCTGCCTTGTTGTTTTCACTGCTCTGTTTCTCTCATGAGCAGGAGAGATCTTTTGTAGCCCTACGGGCGTTTTTATTTAACTAATGAAAGGATCTTTTCTCGGAAAAAAAAAAATCTTCACAGGACTTTAGCAGCCATGGTTGAAAAGTTGCTTGCCATTCACTGGCCGAGCTTTTGTCTTATCTTCGTGCTTTAAGGTAGTAGCTTGCTGGTGCTGGGCTGGCACATCTCTTCACCAGCGATGGCATAAGGTTGGTGCTTTAGTAAAGCTGGAGATCGAACTTTCAATGTGGTTTGCCGCAGCAAATTCTTGTACCGTACCTTGCCATCATTCCGCATGCAGCTAGAGAAGAACAAGGCTTCATGTTTTCATAGTCATCTGTGGTTGAGCTGGACTCTCTATTGTCCCAAGGCTAGCAAAGCTTTCCTCTTGCAGGGAACATTTTGGTGGGCTGCTGTTTCACACAAGGGTTCTTTACGTACCATCAACCTAGGATTTTCGGCTTTATTGTAGCTTTCTAGGGCACGTTTCCCTTCCTCAGAGCTTTGTATTAGTGCCTTGGTGACAATGTGCATTCTTTGAGCAGTATACCTAGCACAATCCTTCTTTTGTCATAACACAAGAACGGGTTTGCAGACAGCATAATTGTTGTCTGCACCGTATGACATCAGTCGTACGGTATGATGGTAGATATGTTTTGTATGGTCATATGGCCGTACAACCACTGTTGTACAGTCTGAAAATATAGCCAATGGGATTTTTTCTTTTTCCACAGTGCCTATTTCTGTCCGTGTTTGGCTGTTTGAAACTAAAAAATAAGGCCGTTTACGGCCACTTATGGTTGTTTTTGGCTGTTGGAAGGGTTGCCCCTTGGGCAATAGGCCATAGCCAAGGCTCAAGGTCTAAAGTGTTTTTTTAAGTATTTAAAACAAAACACAGTATTTATCATATCCTACCATATGAATCATAAATTACCATAAATACATCGTATCATACCGTACCATACTTGTACTTTATAGTAACTATGGCAGACAGTGGCATTCAGTCTCTTGAAAGACAATAAGCTGAGCACCACTTATTTACATAATTTCAGAAGAAAAAACAGAGTCTCGCCTTTTCTCCGGAAACCGTTCTTCGCTTGCTGTCAGCAGCAGGAGATTGTACTCTAAGAAACTCAGCAGAGAGGCGAAAAGCTTGTCCATTATCGAACTCCACTTCCACCTGCATGAAAGGACGATCACCTTACAGCTGCACTTTTTAAAGCAAAGAGTTCTCAGCAAAACATTGTCCACAAGCAAGCTTACTTACACTCCATACATTCTACTCGTTCAAAATTATGAGCAAAACAGTGTCCACAATAAGATCACTTACAATCGATAAGCATGCCCAACGTGACCATGAAACATTTCAGCCCCCGAGACATTTCGTGTCGAAATGGGCTTCATTGTTCAAAACACCGAAACAATTCACCCATATATAGATCCATACTAAAACACCTACATATGGACATGTATACACGTGTGCGCCTACAAGTGTATATATGTGTGTACATAGTTGTGTCAATTTGTAAGTGTATATGTATGTATGTGTGTCTATGAAAATTTTTGTATGTGTATCACAAACACATTAGGCGTTTCTGTTAGCGTATGAGTCATATTCAGATGTGTCACGCCCTTGGTTGTAGGTTGGCCACCCTTGTCTAGTCAATCTAGTTCAATCTAGGATTTTTTCCATTGGTCCCTCTATTTTTTTTAGAGGTCGTGACTATCTTTGGTATTTTTGGTATTGACCAATTTATTGTCCTACATGCTTGACCTTTCAGCCTATGAATAGGATAGGTCATTTGTCATTCTGTCAATTCGGTCAATGCATTTCTCAAAGTCCTCAATTATGCATGTTCCCGCGCGAGGCCTCCACTTTTGTGAACCCTAAATGTGATAATAAAACATAAAAGAATAAGGGGCTGCCAAAAATTTTTAGCAGGCCCAACAAGAATTCGTGCATGCTCTCTCTCTCTCTCTCTCTCTCTCTCGTTTCCTCCATATGCACCTGTGCGCGCTGTCGCGTGCACTCTCCACACTCTCTTCTATCATTGCAACACAATTTAATTCATTCTCTCTTGCTTTCCCTCGTGCTTCCTTGGCTGCCCACCATCGCCAAAAGCTAGTATCAGAGCCACTCCCCTTTCACCTGTAGCCTTCTTCACACGAGGAAACATCAAATTAGGGTTACACTTCAGCCCTAAAGTGCTGCTGCAGCAAAATTTTAGCATCCGGAGCAAATTTCAGCAGAGAATTTGCAGCCCTAAAGCTTCGTGCAACCCAATTTTCAGATTTCAAAGCTGAAAACAGGTAATTTCAACGTTATGGCTACATCTTCCAAGCCCAAAACCTATTTGAACTAAAGAAATTCGATGGAAATGGTTTCTACTTGTGGAAGGAGCGCACTCTGGGAATTCTTTTCTTGAAAGAATGCAACCAGCCTCTTTTGGGCGATAAGCCTGAGAATATGTCTAATGAGGATTGGGCCAAACTCAACAAAAAGGCCATTACCTACATATGGCTGTTGCAGATGATATCTTGATAGATCTAAAGGGCCTTGATACAGTTGCTACTATATGACATAAGCTCAAGGCCATCTATGAGAATACTACACCAATTAATCAGGTACATCTCATGAGGAAGCTGGTAAATCTGTAGCTTGATGAGTCAAAGCCAGTCTCACAGCACTTGAGTGCTTTTACATGTATCTAAAGTCAGCTCCATGATACAGGGTACTAGAGAGAACAAAGATAACACCTGACTTACTTACGCAAGCACTGAGAGAGAGAGAGAGAGAGAGAGAGAGAGAGAGAGAGATGAAATAAAATGGAATGTTATATTTATGTCTTCAAAAGGCCCAAATGACCTATGAGACCAAAGTTACAACCAAGTGGAATCCGATACGTATGGTACAAAAAAGAAAGGATAGAATTGTATCTAAAGTGGGTAAAGTGGGTAGATAGTCCTATAGTACAATAATAACCACTAGGGAGGCAAAAAATGGGAGGGGGGATATCTTGTGGTGGGTACGACGTATACAATAAAATTAAAATGAGATCACCCTATGAGCTGATGAGGATAAATGTAAAGAGTAGAATAAAATCACCCTAAGAAGTGTAGCAGATGTCTGCCATAGTAAGCTACCTAGCTGGGCGTGCTCGATATCGTGCAATGATGCTGCAAATCCGTCGATGTAAGCAACACCTATGGTGTGAAGATCCTCGTATTCTTGGGCGTCGAGCTTTGCCCAACCGAACCACTCTCTCACCTAAAATCCCTCGTGGAGAATGCTGCGGAGTCGATTGGAAGCCCTCCTGGAGGAGGCTCCCTGAAGAAGTCTGTAATGCGTCTCTAAGTGGGCTCTCTCTTGGAGTGTGTCTTCTACCTCTAGTGATATCCTCCGTGAGCCTGCGGATCTCTTGAAGATAAAGATCCAAACATCTCTAATCCAAATAATTCATGCCTCTCACTAGTGGCCCAATACCCTCTCTAAAGAGGTAGTGAAAACGTCCCCAGATCTCATAATAACCTGTGCAGCGCAACAGATATAATGCTCCTTTATCTCCAGCTCTGTCTGGCATATCTAGCATATCCTTCCTCCGTATGTATGCTCCGATATCTACCTGTCTCAATCTCCTGGCACACTGCAAACCATGCGAGAAGTGTGTATTCATATATCTAGGCCGAAGTATGAAGCCATCCTTAGTAGTGCCAAGAAGATGGTCTTGATAGAAAGCCATCTTTGTCCTCGACTCCTGTGAGGGCTCTAGCCATGTCCTTGATGCAGAAAATGGGCTGAAGCAGAAGCAAAATGCTGAAATGGATGTGCCCAAGTGAAAGAGCAGGTCCAAATTAGGGGGAAATGGTACACGTAGCTCCAAAAGCAGGTGTAGAGAAGGGGGCACTAGCACTCGAAAGCACACAGAGAGAGGAAGGGAGAGAGCTCGTTGATTTTGCAGGGTTCTCACAATGTGTGAGACAAACCCTTTGTTTTTAGGTTTTATTATGAAATGGCCTTTTCATATTTAAGTTGCCAAAGTTTTTTTAAAAACTTTGGTCCACTATGTGAGAGAGAGTTAGTGCCTATACACATATGCCAACACAGGGGACCCATAAAGGACTTTATCCCCAACAACCTCCCACTTAAAGGTCTTTGTGGGCAGCCTTTTTGGAGGTCACGTTACTCCCACTAGAGCTATGCAATGCTCATGTTGGGATTTACCAAGACTCTTAGTTAGCATGTCAGAGGGATTATCACTGGTATGGACCTTAGTCAATGAGACTAATCCATCCTCAATAGCCTGTCTCATAAAATGATAGCGCACATCAATGTACTTTGTGCGTGCATGAAACATGGCATTCTTAGCCAGATGTATGGTACTCTGGCTATCACAATACACAACTAGAAGCTCACTATGCAAACCCATTTCTGTGCTAAGTCTGCTCAACCATATAGCTTCTTTTGAAGCCTCTGTGGCTGAAATATATTCAGCCTCAGCAGTGGATAATGCAACCACCTTTTGCAACCTTGAGCACCATGATACTGCACCACCAGTCATAGTAAATATGTACCCGCTTGTTGACTTGCGAGTATCAACATCACCTGCCATATCTACATCACAAAATCCCTCTATATGCATAGAGCCTTTTCCAAAACATAGGCAGCTCTCTTTAGTTCCTTTCAAGTAGCAGAGTATACATTTCACCGCTTCCCAATGCTTTTTGCCGGGATTTGCCATGTATCTGCTTACAACTCCCACTGCATATGTAATGTCCGGTCTAGTAGTAACCATGGCATACATAAGTGATCCACAAGCTGATGCATAGGGTACACCTTGCATTTCTTTCACAGCTGAATTATCTGTCAGGCAATCAGCCTTGCTCAATTTTACATAAGACGACAGAGGCACTCCCAAAGGTCTAGCATCTACCATGTAAATCTGTCCAGCACCTTTTCAAGGTACCTTTCTTGTGATAGATAAAGATAAAGAAATTTCTGCTCTCCATCTCTCAAAATGCTTATGCCCAAAATATGTTCAGCCAGCCCCAAATCTTTCATTGCAAATTCAAATTTAAGCTGTGATTTCAATTGAGATAATGCACTCAGATTTTTCCCAGCAAGAAGCATGTCATCAACATATAAAATCAGCAAGATAGGGTTGCCATCTGCTGCACTTTTTGTGTACAAACAGTGGTCAGCTTCACTACGCTTGAAATCTTGTGACAGCATGAAGGAGTCAAACCTTTTATATCATTGCCTGGGAGCTTGCTTAAGGCCATACAAACTTCTTTTCAGCTTGCATACAAGATCCTCTTTCCCAGACTCTATGAAGCCTTCAAGTTGCTTCATGTAAAGCTCTTCTTCAATGTCACCATACAAAAAGGCTGTCTTTCCATTTGATCTAATTCTAAAGTAACATACGAAACTGAAGCACGATATGCATTTTTAACTTGTTTACCAAGTACACAACCATGACAGAAATCAAAAGATGAATTTTTAACATCAACTTTGCCAAGAGAAGAAAGCACATGTAAGCCCTTTTGGCTCATGTGTCTAAGTCTTTTGTGAAGACAAACAGGGTTAGGGTTAGGGTTTACACAGGTTCAAGCAAGCGTGGAAAACAAGGAGAAGGAGTGAACACGACTGCTGTATATCTCAATGATAGAAAAAATCAAGTACAAGCCACATGATAGTGACCCCTAAAGGATAAGTGTTCACATGTCCGGCCATAAATGTGCCGGGTGGACCAAAACACTTATAAACTGCATATAAGTGAAACTGAACTAAACTGGGGGAAAAAACCTCCACTAACTGAAGTAAAAAGTGCCCCAGTAACCTACTGATGATCACTAGCACTCCTCTGGGTGCATACACAGCATAAAACCCAACAAACCCCCCTGGAGTGATATGTGATCACTGTACATCATCCACCAAAAGGAAACAAATTCAAAGCATTGCGGAATGCTTCAAATTTCGGACGTGGTAATGCCTTGGTGAAGATGTCTGCCACATTCTGATCTGTAGGACAGTAGATCAGACTGATATCTCCTGCCTGGAGTCTCTCCCGAACAAAATGATAGTGAATCTCAATGTGTTTCGTGCGAGCATGAAACACAGGATTCCTGGCCACAGCAATGGCACTCTGACTATCAGTATAGATAGGTGTAGGCTCCTCCACTGAAATATCCATATCAGTCATAAGACGACACAGCCAAACACACTCAACAGTAGTAGTGTAGGCTGCTCTGTACTCTGCCTCACAAGACGAAGTGGCCACTGTGGTCTGTTTCTTGCTTAGCCAAGACATGCATGAAGCGCCAAGGAAGAAACAATTCCCACTAGTGGAATGTCTGGTATCAAAATTACCAGCCCAATCTGAATCACTGTAAGCGTGTAACTGCATGTCACCCCCCTCAGGATAAAGCAAACCAAGAGTCGAGGTACCCTGCAAATAACGGAATACACGCTTCACAGCTTGCCAATGTGACAACCGTGGGCTGTGCATGAATCTGCTCAACTGAGAGACTGCATACTGAATATCTGGCCTTGTATTACACAAGTAAATGAGGCACCCAACAGCCTGAGCATATGTAGTGGCATCAAAGGAAACACTGTCATCTTGTAGTGACAGTTTCATCCCAGGCTCCATAGGAGTACTAATAGGCTTGCAATCCTGAAATTTAAACTTCTCCAGAAGTTTAGCAACATAACGTGATTGCAACAACCCAATGCCTCTGTTATCCTGCACAAACTGTATGCCCAAATAGTAATGTACAAGGCCCAAGTCAGACATGTCAAATGTCTGTTGCAGTATCTCTTTAAAAGCTGCAATTTTGTCATCATTTGATCCCATGAGCAAGAGATCATCCACATAAAGACTGATGACCAGCAGATCTGTCTCTTCTTTCTTCATATACAAAGTGGCCTCTGATGGACTGTTCACAAATCCCTGAGTGAGTAGAAAAGCATCTATTTTTGCATACCAAGCTCGTGGAGCTTGTTTCAAACCATACAAGGCCTTTTTCAGCCTGCATACTTTCCCTTCATGACCATGTTCTGCAAATCCCATGGGCTGAAATACATAAACTTCCTCCTCGAGGTCCCCATGTAGGAATGCAGTCTTTATGTCCAACTGGTGAACAACCCAACCACGATGTGCAGCCAATGCAATGACACACCTAAGTGTCGACATACGGGATGTAGGAGCAAATGTCTCCTCATAATCAATGCCCTTCTTCTGTGCATAGCCCTTTGCAACTAGACGGGCTTTGTACCTGTCAATGGATCCATCTGCATGTCTTTTCAACTTATAGACCCATTTAGTACCAATGGCTTTCTTGCCTTTGGGCAGATCAACCAAATCCCATGTTTGATTCTTTTTAATAGAATCAATCTCATCCTGCATGGCTTTGTTCCAATGCACATTATCTCGTGCATCCACAAATGAATCAGGCTCATCATCATCCTGTAAACTGGCTGCCATAACCAGATTCAAATCCATGATGTGTGCATGCTCATTGGTCCTTGTCTCCCTACGAGTACGACCAGCAAGAGGACCCTCTAAATGGCTGTCCTGTAATGTCCTCAAATACCATCTAGGTATATGTCTGACCTGTGGTGCCTGCTGTCCCATATTTGGTTCAGCTTCTGGCTCATTTGGCTGCTGAATTTCTGCACCACCTACATCATTTGCTGGCTGTCCAGTACCCTCTTGAGTTGGATCACCAACTGTGGAATGAAACTCCATCGGTAGTAGACCTTCAAACACATCATTTTCAGCCTGATTTGCCTCATAACCAGCCATGGATATTTCTGATTTGCCTCATAACCAGCCATGGATATTTCTGATTTTTCATCAAAAATCACATCCCGACTGATGAATATCTTCCTGGATAGTGGGTCATATAACCTGTAGCCCTTGCTCTCACGGCTATACCCAACAAAAATGCATTTTGTGGCTTTATCATCAAGCTTCCTCCTCAACTCTTTGGGTATGTGTGCATAAGCAAGACACCCAAAGATACGAAAATGCGATACAGAAGACTTGCGGCCATGCCAAGCCTCAAAAGGAGTAATAGAAACCAATGCCTTTGTGGGACATCAATTTAAAATATGACAAGCACACATTACTGCTTCCACCCAAAAGATATGTGGTAGTTTTTTTGCCTTTAGCATACATCTGGCCATCTCCATGAGTGACCGATTTTTCCTTTCTGCAACCCCATTCTGCTGTGGAGTGTAAGGAGTAGTATACTGATGTTTTATACCTCTACTCCCAAGAAAGGAATTCAGCACATGTGACATATATTCCCCCCCTCGGTCAGAACGGAGAGTCTTCACCTTGCATCCTGACTCTGTCTCAGCAAGTGCTATAAAGGCCAAAAATGCATCATATACCTGTGATTTCTGTGTCAAAGGATAGACCCAGCATATACGAGAGAAGTCATCAATAAATGTTGCAAAATAAAAGCAACCACCTAATGACTTTGTCTGCATGGGACCACAAAGATCACTGTGTATAAGTTGCAACTTTGCAGTTGCTCTTAGAGCCTGATCACGTGGGAAGGAAAACCTGTGCATTTTTCCCAAAATACATCCTTCACAAATGTGATCTGGAGGCTTCTCCATGAGAGGTAGATCTGTAAACATATTATGTCGCTGCATAAGCATAAGACTACCAAAATTTACATGCCCCATGCGAGCATGCCATAACTCCGCATCAACCATAGCTGGAGTAAGAGTGAATGCATGATAAGCAGACTGATCCACTGGCTGAAATGCATCCAACTCATAAAGTCCATGACATAATGTACCAGTAAGCATCAAGGTCAAGGCATTTGCTTTGTCTCTGACCATGCATTTATCATCATCAAAATGGACTTGCATTCCACAATGTGCTAAAGAAGAAATGGACAACAAATTCTTCTTTATCCCTGGTACATATAAGGCATCTGTAAGGCGGAGAATGGAGCCATCAATGGCTGTAAGCTGAATCTCCCCAATGCCACACACTGGATATGAAGCATTGTTGGCACACTGAACAGTTTTGCCAACAGGGGCAGGGCCAACATGACTAAACAAATCCCTGCGAGATGTGATATGCTTTGAGGCACCACTATCAAAATACCAAGTACATGCATGCTCTGTCAAACTGAGTGCCTGTGAAGACCAAGAGGCATCATAGCTGCATGTAAAAAAACAGTAATCCCTATCCTCAACAAAAGAAGCAGTCTCTGGAGGAGCTTTAGGAGCATCATTAACAGACATCCCAGCTTCCTTTGCCTTCTCTTTGGCAATCCTCTTCCTACATTCCGTGATGTAGTGACCTGGCTTCTTACAGTAATGACATTTGCCCTTCTTCTTGGGCTGTCCATCACCTTTCTTGGTATCCTGTGAAGAACCACCATCACCTGAATTTTGATTTGCACTCTTTGGCTGAGATTTCCCTTTCCCCTTTTGACCTGTAGTAAATGCTTGTTCAGCATTTGTGTTCATATTCATATTCTTCCTCATTTGCTCCTCTTATAGTAAGAGAGCAACAAGTTCCTGATACTTGAGGGGTTCAACAGCATTCCTCATGCTGAGGTTCAAAGAGGTATGGAAAGCCAAGTAAGATCTTGGCAAAGAGTGCAAGATGGTGGACACAAGCTGTGTCTCAAGAATAATCTCATCCACATTGATGAGTTGCTCTCTCAAATCCTGCAGCTTGTTTAAGTGGCTAGACATATCATCTCCTTCATTCATTTTCTGATTTTCAAGCTCTCTTTTCAAAAATGAGATCCTAGCCTCATTACGAGCAGCATACATCTGCTCCAAAGTCACCCATGCATTCTGTGAAGAGCCAGCTGAACGAATATGAGGTATAATGGACCTCTGAACTGACAATGCAATGAGTGACAAAGCTTGTGCATCCCTGGCATCCCATGTCTTTTGAGCATTTGTTCTCTGAACAGGCAATGGCTATCCTGGAGCCTGTACCTGTTGTCCTCGTCCACGAGCACCCCCTTGGGGAGGAGTCTCTGGAGCCAATGGACCTGGACGTGGTTCATCACCACTAACAAAATCCCAAAGACCTTTTGCCACAAGCACATTTTTCAGCATAAAACTCCACAAAGAGTAGTTCGTGCCATCCAATTTGTCTTCCTTAGACAAATATGTGAATACATCACTTTGCTGTTGATTTGCCATTATGCTTTAGGCACAATGTTGTACCTGTTTACCAAAAAACCCAATAGCAAAAACCCTGATAACAACTGTACTCCACTGAATACAGTTCACCCAAATCTGCCTGCACTCTCAATCCTCTGAATGTGCAGCTCAATGCACCAATGACTGAGTAGAGCAGCAAATGGCGTACACAATGCCAAAATGCCCCAAAACTGCCCAAATTTGCTGCACCCAAACTGTGCAAAAATCTGTATATTTTCTTGCTAGAAAATCTGCCTGTTGTGCCTGTATATTTTCACAGAGAAAATTAAAGTGCCCAATATTCAAAACTTGCAATGCTTACCAGCTGAGATTTCAACAGGTACAAGTTGAATGTAGTGTGCAGATACGTGGACTGTTGTACTGTGCAGGTATTCGTAGCAAGTACAGTCGACTGTATGCAGGTACAGTACGAGAGCAGTCCTCTGTAAGCAGGCAGGTACAGTACGGGTACTGAGGCGACCACAGTACTGTGCAGGTACAGTCGGCGCTGAAGGCGTATGGCTGCGCAGGTGACAGTCGGCGCTGTCTGGGGCTGCAGGCGGCGTCTTACAGGTGGCGCACAGGTACACGTACAGTCGGCGCTGTCTGGGGCTGCAGGCGGCGTTTTACAGGTGGCGCACAGGTACACGGACTGAAGGCGGCGCTCACAATAGTTGTAGGCGACGACTGACTGAAGCAGTACCCGACTGAAGGCGACCACGTTACTGAAGGCGGCGCACTGCTGCAGGCGGCGTTGGCTAAGCTTACTGTACGGGCAGGTACGTTTGTACGGGCAGCAGCAATACAGAGCTTCAATGCTCTGCTGAAGGCGGCGCAGGCAGTGTACGTATGATGTACGGGCAGATGCAGCAACAAGTGTACGGGTAGTGCTGAGCAGAGCTTCAATAGCTCTGATACCAATTGAAGACAAACAGGGTTAGGGTTAGGGTTTACACAGGTTCAAGCAAGCGTGGAAAACAAGGAGAAGGAGTGAACACGACTGCTGTATATCTCAATGATAGAAAAAATCAAGTACAAGCCACATGATAGTGACCCCTAAAGGATAAGTGTTCACATGTCCGGCCATAAATGTGCCGGGTGGACCAAAACACTTATAAACTGCATATAAGTGAAACTGAACTAAACTCGGGGGAAAAACCTCCACTAACTGAAGTAAAAAGTGCCCCAGTAACCTACTGATGATCACTAGCACTCCTCTGGGTGCATACACAGCATAAAACCCAACATTTTGTGCCACAGCTCCATATGTGAGAATACATCTGCAACAACAAGACACTTTCCTGGCAGCACCTGACTGTGTAAGAAATACAAAGTACCCTTCTTGCTGCCTTTAGTGACCAGCATGGACCCTTTATGCAACTTCCATGTGCCTCCTCCAAACGTCGTGGAGTATTCAAGTTGACCAACAGAGAGTAGACTTTTCTTAATACCTTGGACATAACGTACATCAATGTACATCACGCAGCATCAACTCTTGACCACTAGCAAGCACTAAATGTATTGTCCCCTTGCCCTCAATGTCACATGCATAGTCGTTACCCAAGTAAACTTTGCCACAGTGACCAAGAGAGTAAGAGGCAAACGCACCCATGTTGGGTGTTACATGAAACGATGCTCCAGAATCTACAATCCAGGTGTGAGCCACCTCACCATGGGTGGTCAAAAGCGCATCAATCACTTCTTTCCTAGTAATATGCAAACCTGGATCAGCCATATATGTGCCTGCACCACCAATGTCAGTGATGACTGCCAAAATCTCATCAGAGTCTGACAACTCTGTGATAATAACACTGGAAGCTACATTGACCTTCTCGACCTCACTGGAAGACTTCTCTGACTTGTCCTCCTTCCTGTCATCCTTCTTCTTCTTGTTTTGCAATTTCTTTTTGCGCTCCTGCTCCTTCTTGAAGAACCTACAGTCGGGCTTTTTATGCCCTTTTCTACCGCACTGAAAGCTTACATCACTCTTCTTGTCCTTCCCTTTGCTCTGACTCCTGGATTTGCCACTAGAAGAAGCATCATAGCTTTTGCTCCTTCCACGTGCTGCATAAGCACCACCTGACTCTCCACTGGCTTTCCTTCTGATTTCTTCATTCAAAATAGAGCCCCTGACACCATCGTAACTCAATGTAGGAGAGTTACTTAATGAGACTACAAGTGTCTCCCATGAATCAGGTAATGTCATAAGCAAGAAAATAGCCTTGAGCTTGTCTTCAAAAGGTGGCAACCCGGTATCTTGTAATTGGCTGAGAATTCCTGTGAACATACTCAAGTGTTTCGACGTTGGCTTTGACTCGTCCAGCTGTAAATTCACCAACTTCCTCATTAGGTGAACTTGGTTCACAAGAGTGGTGTTCTCATAGGTTGCCTTAAGTTTCTGCTATATAGCTGAGGCAGTCCCAAGGCCCTTGAGCTCTGTAAGTATGTCATCTGAAACAGCCATCTTGATATATGTCAAAAGGCCTACATGAAAGTGAAGAACTAGAAAGGGCCTCCCATGAGACCAACTTTCTCAAAGTCATATTGATGAATCAGCTTTTGAAGAGTCCTTATTTTCTAAATTCTCAAACACGTGTCGTGTGCAAACTCTAAGCACAACAAACACACGTCATCATGAATGTTATTTACATTGTTTAACTCTTAAAGTCATGTATAACCAATAGTATTCAGTAAACCATATTGACCACTAGAGCCTCGGGGGATTTATGAAATGCATGAACATTAAGGGGTGGGGGGGGGGGTTGTTGTTTGTTATGAATCATTCACATCAATGCACATATAGCTTTATCATTCATACAAGTGAATTGCATAGAGTTAAATAAAGGGTCTTCTTAGTCCTTAGGAATCAACTACCTCATCTAGGCAAGTCTTGTGCCTGGGCTAAGCTAGCTCCCTAAATGTAGTAAAGCATCTACTACGTGTGGAAAGAATTTCAGAAGAAGGTTAGGGAGATTAGGAGTAATTTGCGGAGCCCAAACCGATTGTATTGGCGCACAAATAATAACCTTTTTGCACTAATCCATTGCTCTCTCTTCAATTTGTGCTTAAGTCATTAGTTCGTGGGGTTAATTAAGTCACTAAGCATGGTTGCTTTGATTAGCTTTAATCCACTATAAATTGGGTTAATCATAATCTAACATCAACTCACAAATTTCATGAAGCTTTCTCAACTTATAGAGCCCTAGTTGTCTAGCATGCAAGGGCAGACGAGGTTATCATAAGCATAAAGGTCATTATTCTTGTGTCTTCAGGCCCACATATCTCTCTCTCTCTCTCTCTCATATCTCTCTCTCTCTCTCTCTCTCTCTCTCTCTCTCATACCAACAAAGACCCTCTTGACAGCTCATCTCAAAAGAGATTTTCTTGTTTCTTGAGCGACCCATATAAGAATTCATCCACCGAATTCTTTCAAATGATCAGTCTAGTTTTGCTCCCTACATATTATGATGTACTCAGGTTTACCCTACCATACCCTATCTTGCTTTTTGTACCCATCAATGATTTAACCATCCGTAACATGATTGTAACCTTTTTTGGCCTCATATGTCATTTGACCTTTCAATGATTTATCCATAAGTAACATGGTTGTAACCTTTTTTGGCCTCATGGGTCATTTTGATCTATCAAAGACGATAACTTTATTTCTTTTCTCCTAGCCCGTGGAGGAGGACATCTCTCTCTCTTTTTTTTTCGTGAAATGGTGTTTTATATTATATGTAAAAAAATGTACATTAGCGACATGGCTCACACAGAACCTATGGCCCCAAAAACCCCACAAAAGATCCTCTAAAGGATCATGACCATGCAAACCTGTACACTAATAAGAAAGCCTCCTAGCCAAATAAGCATCCCAGATAAAATCATCAAAGATGAACCAGCCGAGCCGCCATAGACCATAACGAAATAACATCTCCATCCAGTAGCGGAGCTGAGAGAAGAGAAGAAAACTGCCAAAGCAGCAAACCGTGGATACGTAGAATGTGCCCATGTATTCCAGACAAGGAATCAAAGATGAACCCATTCCGTGTAGTCCAAATATGCCAAAGTCCTGTCCATCTAAGGAAATGGAATATCACAAGGTGACTGTCCAAAGTAATGACTTGAGGACAAATCCCAAATATCCACTAATGAGCCGAAACAGTAGACCTCTCTACTGCTTCCCAAACGCGAGAGACAAAAGACCAAATCTGACGGGCCACTGGACAACTCATGAACAGATGCATAACTGTTTCAGTGCATGTCGTGCAGAAGAAGCAAGAGGCCAATGTAATTTTACGACGGCTGAGCTGATCCCGTGTAGGTAACCCTCCCACCAACATCCTCCAAATAAAAACCTTACCTTGGTAAGGGAGTTTAGACTGCCAACCACACATAAGAGTTTTCTGCCACCATGATTTAGACTTGTGCAATCCCCACACCTTATTGGCCTTGGCTGAAACCCAATCTTTCTCTGATACGAGCTTATGATAGACCTAGTTAGCTGAAAGTGATATCAAGTCACCAGATTTACATAGTGCCCAATCAAGCCAAGGCTGATCTGCAGATGGCTGAGGCAATGGAGTAAAAGACTCAACTGCATGCATGATGTCAACCCATAGAGGCTGAAATGTCCGAGGAACCCTAAAGTGCTGCCGAATACGACGAAACGAATATGTCCTGTCACACGACCAGGTATCACAGCATCTCGGATTCTAACTAAGCCTAACCCTGTCTGGCCAAACAATGACACGCGACTCCACAAATGTTTCGAACTGCAAAGAGTTCAAAAGTAGTCTTTCATGACCAGGATCCCACCGAGCCAATAGTAGAACTTCATGCCAAGAAAGGAGAATATGCGATAAAATGTGAGATGAGCGAATACGGACAGGATGTGCTGCATTCACAATGTCCCACCATGAAGCCTGCACACGTGTCCGTCCATGTGACAATCCCTCCAACTCAATTAAGTCACGAGCTATGAATACCCAAGGCTGCTGCTACAAACACATATCCTGAAAAAGCGCCCACCTACGCGCCACCATATGTAAGCGGACATCCAGTAAAGCAGCCCCACCCATTCTTTTGGGCGTCGTAATGTGATTCCAAGCTATCCATGTTTGACCCATAATATTTCCTTGCCTCTTCCACAGCATAAACCAAATGGGAGCAACCAAACGGAGAAGAGATTTGTGCGTCCAAGGTAGCAAAGGCAAAAAATAGGAAATCATGCTAAGCATAATAACCTGAGCTACCTTAACCCTCACGTGCATAGGCCACCCTTGAGCTTTCCAATACACAAATTTATCAGAGATCCGAGTAGAAATCCAAGCAAGAAGCGCTTGGGGGTCCACATCCACACCCACCGGATACCCAAGATGACGAACAATGTCTCCTGTATGCACCACACGGCCTTGCCACCCTAATGCCTCGAGATCAAATTTCGTGCATACAATGAGGGCTGATTTTGTTGAATTTATTTTCAGCCCAGAAGCCCATGCAAAATTATTCCAAGCTTCCATTGCTCGATCTATATTGACTTTTTCGGCCCTGAGAAACATAAAAGTGTCATCCGCAAGGGCTTGAGCAACCAATTGCTTGCCATGAGGGAGATGCAAACCAACCACTTCACCATGCGATACCATAGCATCCAGGCGAGATAACATAGGATAAGTGGCAATGGCAAAGAAAAGAGGACTAAGAGGACAGCCCTGCTGGAGAGAACGGGTGAGAGAAATACCATCCGAAAGTCCTCCATTGAGCATAATCCGCATGATAGAGCCAAAGCCAAGTAAATGCACCAAATTAGCCATTTTGGGACCAAAGCCCATGGCTGTCATTAACTGAGAAAGGAAAGACCAGTTGACATGATCAAAAGCTTTTTCAAGATCCAGCTGCACCATCACAATCTCTTGCTTCTTTGCCTTGGCATAATCCACTCCAATTTAAACATTAAGAATATTATGCAAAATATTCCTCCCATGCACAAATCCATATTGATATGGATGAATAAGAGTAGAAAGCACCTTCTGCAAAGCGATTGGCAAAAATCTTTGTAAAGATTTTATACATAATACCCATAAGTGAGATCGGACGCCATTGAGCCAAAGAAGTAGGCGAAGGGACTTTGGGCAACAAACGAAGTGTGCCCAACTTCCAATCGGCAGGCATATATCCCTCATCCCAAACCCTTTAACAAATAAGCATCAAAGGCTCTACAAGCTGATCAGCATCTTTTCGGAAAAACTCATTTGTCAAACCATCCCAACCAGGGCTCTTTCCCATGGGAAGTTTGGAGAGAACAGCTTCCACTTCTCCTTGAGTAACAGGAGCATCAAGCTGAACCGCCACATCAGGGTCAACTTGATATCGTACTTCAGCAAACAATGACTCCCTTGCAGCCAGGACAGCCGGCGAGACATCCTCTCGAGGGGCAAGAAAATCTTCATAAAACCTGATGCAATGCTGAATAACCTCAGAAGGTTGAGTAACAAGGTTGCCTTGGGCATCCATCAGCCTAACAATATTCTCACGCATATGTTTTTGATTCAACTTATCATAGAAGCGATGAGATTGACAGTTAGCATCCCGCAAAGCATCAAGACGTGCAAGTAGTTTAAAGCGAACATATTGTGCTTCCTGCACCCTAGATAGCTCCTTTTTCAGCCATTCTATGGCATCCACAACTTCAGCATCCATAGAGTTAGTAAACATGAACGCCTGCAAGCCCTTTAAAAGCGACTCAAGAAGAGCCACATGTTGTTTTTGTATAGAGGCATTAGCAAGACCATAATGCCGCGCTAATTTCCGAGTATTGGTAAGAAACACTGACCAAGCATGATAATCAGCCATGGACACTCTTGTGGAGAAATGTCGTATCAACTGACACATATAAACATCAAAAACTTCATGCTCCAAAAAAGTGTGATTTAAGCACAAAGGCAAGCGTCCCAACAAGCCTTTATATGCATCCACAGGATGAAAGACCATTTCAAACACAAGCAGCCAATGATCCCAGAAAACCTATTGCTGATCAACCATCATAGTAAGAACCTCTGGCAAAAAGAGATCTTGATGTAAAATATACATCCTATCGAATCTAGCATAAGTGCCCCGAAACTGTTGTGAGGCATAAGTGTAACCCCTTTCATCTGGATGCAACCAAGACCACATGTCTTATTTTAGCGACCTTGCTGCAAAAGCTTCCCACGCCATTCTCTCCGTGCCATCCATTACAGAATGAGACGACGTGGCTTGCTCCCTGGAGACACACATATTAAAGTCTCCCATCACAAAGCCAGGATGAGAGATTGAAAGAGCACACAAGTCATTCCACAGCAAACGGCGTGCACGAGCATTATTTGGAGCATACACCCCTAACAACCATAAAGGTGTATCATCCCAAACAATCTGAATCATTAGAAATCTTCCATGAACATCTTGAATCGGCGTGCACGAGCATTATTTGGAGCATACACCCCTAACAACCATAAAGGTGTATCATCCCAAACAATCTGAATCACTAGAAATCTTCCATGAACATCTTGAATCACAAGAGAAGGCTGAAACTGCGAACGAACAGCAAACATAACACCTGACTGCGAAGCAGAATGTCCGCTGTAGAAAATATAAAACCCCTTAAATACATAGGCTTTGCCAGCCAACTTATGCTGCTTATGTTCAGCTGCACACAAAACATCCCAACCATGACAAAAAGTTGTACGCCAAAGCCTGAATTGCTTTTGGCGCAAAGAAATACCCTTTACATTTCATTGTACAATTTTCATAAGCCTTCCCAGAAAAGGAATCAACAAGGCCGTGTACTAGGCCCAAGACAATCTGCCAAATCACGAACCTTTTGAAGCATTGCATTTTTAGACATGGTATTTGTGATCTCAGACTGCCCTTGGAGTTCCCGAGCACGTGCCAAAGGGTAATGACCATCCCATGGCGAGATGACCTCACCCTTCGAACCAAACACAAGAGACAATTGTTGTTGTGCTTCTTTTGTTAGGCGACTTCTAATAGGATAGCATTCTACTCTATCCACCCCAAGAGCCCCTGTACCCTGAGAAAGATGGCCTCCCAGCCTCTCAATCCTGGTGTGTAGCTGGGCACCTGAATTCAAAGGGCGACGAGCATATGTATATAAGGGCCTCTGATGAGTACGCAAAGACCCCTGCCAAACAGCATTTGAGAAATCTCCCCGCGGGGCAACAAATCGTGTCTTTTTACCACGTACTTCCACCCATGGCTGCTCAACCTCATTCTGAACATCCACATGTATATCCATGTGCTGGGCATCGTGTAAAGGAGCATCATGCTCATCTTCCACAGGCAACTACCCATCAACGATATCCTTGGTAGCAACAACTTGTTCTTTCTTAGGACATTCGGAGACAAAGTGGCCCATCTCACCACATTTGAAACAATGGCCAGCAAATGTATCCCACCTCAATTCATACATTAAAGGTTGCAGCCCAACCATATTGACACGCAAATGTGTCAGCCTAGATCTCCCAGTATCCCACAACATGCATAGTCGATTTCGGTTTCTAGATGTCATTCGAGGCACCACCAAGACATCACCGATACCTCGCATGAGACCTGGTAAAACACGCCAAAACATTGATGGGAATTGTTTCACTTCAACCCAAATTGGGCAAGCCTGGCGCAACATATCTTGGTACTCTGCCATAGGCTTCCACGGAACCACATGAACCAACTGCCCATCCAAAAAGAGTGGCACCTGCTCCAAGACTGCCATACAGGCTTCCGAAGTGCGAAAAAGTATTTCATAAAAGCCTCTCGGACCATCATAAATCTCCTCAAGTGCCTCAGGCGACACCAAGCGGCCCAACCATGCTCTAAGACGAGGCAACAACGGAATACGCCCAGTAAAGAAGAAGATAGCAACACGATCATGAAAATCTGCTAGCTGTTGTAGCAACAAAGGAGTCTCCATGCATACATCAGCCACACCACCATTATCTACTGCAGCCATTTGCACGCTATTTGCCTTCACATATTCTTGCAGAAGCTCACCAGTGATCTGCAGCAAACGTGCAAACTCCGGAGAAGGTACCTGAGAACTTTCCTCTACATTCTCTCCAACATTCACCGGAGTGTAGCTTACATCCACATCAAGCCTTTGACGTTTTTGTTGCTCCGAGGCATCTGAAGCATAACCCACATCCTTCTCGATCATCTCCTCAATAAGATCCATGTTAAGGCTATTGGCAACCATGCCACCAAGGCAGCCGGGTCATCCAAATCCATGAACAAAAGCAAAGAAAAACCCGTTCTCACAAACCCTAATCCAGCACCTGCAAACCCTAATTCAGCAGCACTTATGAAGCTCTTTCAAATCTCCCTTCTCCGGACCCTCCTCTGCACTCCAAGCTGCTTTTGCGTGGTGTATATACAAAGTTCCCTGACCTGGATCTCCGCAGAACTGCTAGAAGGCCCACTCTCTCTCTCTCTCTCTCACACACACACACTCACACACACGCAGAAGAGAGGGAAAAGGCAAATAGAAACGAAGGGCTGGATACTGCAGCACCTGTGAAGAGAAGCAAGAACAGTAGAGGGAAGAAATTTCCACCTTCATGGGACCCCTTCAGTCTGCGTCTGCAGCAGCAGCAGCAGCAGCAGAGAACCAACACGTAGGCCAACCCTGCTCTGCTCGCTACCAGCTGTAGCTACACTAGAAAGAGCAGCACACCCTGTTGAACGTAGAAGCAATCCATCGTCTTTGGGCTCTCTCTCTCTCTCTCTCTCTCTCTCTCTCTCTCACACACACACACATCATTTGCGTCTAAATGAAGCAATGAAGGCATTCATAGCCCACACCATAAGGACCACAGACACTGTGCAATATGAAGCAAGAGATTTGACATATCCAATCCACCATGGAACTACAAGGCAAGTACCAACGTCCATAACTTAATGCCAATGTGTGTGTGTGTGAGTGAGTGAGAGAGAGAGAGAGAGAGAGCATACCAAGTGGGGTGAGAGGAGAGAACGCTTGGAGAGGGATGGGCCTTTTGTCGCTTGGCCTCTAATTGAGCCTTTCCTTTTTCAATTTGTGTATACGCAATCCTTTCTAGTAGTTCTCTTATTGAATAATAATGCAAAATATGTTCCTACTCTAAGTGCTCTTGCAATGCACATACTTGTTCATGTAGCTCCCCATTTCCATTTTCGTTTTCATCCATTCCCTCTTCCTCTTGGATATCCACACATACACTCTACTACATAGCCCTCAAAAGAGGTTAACCAATTAGAAATATCCTTATCTAAATCATTTCCTATAGAATAGTCCACCTCATACTCTCCCATACCTATGTACTTGGTGAAATGAGACTGGTTATTCGACCTAAGAATAGACTCAATGGAGTCTAGGACTTGCATTTGAAGAAATCTAGTATATTTGCGTTATTCAATGTAAACCATTTCTTCACCTCTTTCTCCTCACTCGCGATGTATGCCCCGTAACAAACTTGATCGACTAGTCCCCAGTATGTAGCCAATTAAATCCTTGCTAGGGTATTAAAATGGGTTTGGCATAACAAGTCTATTTCTATCCTTTCAATTTGGTAAACATCCACCCAAATGGTGGATTTAGATCTATGTTCACTAGCCACTCTATGGGCAAGGGTTTGAAGGCAACATCCAAACTACTTGTCTCATATAACCAACTAATCGACTATTACCCTCTTAGCCACATCTAGGAGTTTTTCACACACCCCTAAGGACATAAACCTCCCTTTTAATTAACTCACTATCTACAAGGATTATCAAATTTTAGATTGTACCTATTGCTAATGACCCTAGGTTAAAGGGGTGTGTGTGTGTGTGTGAGAGAGAGAGAGAGAGAGAGAGAGAGAGAGAGAGAGAGCATACCAAGTGGGGTGAGAGGAGAGAAAGCTTGGAGAGGGATGCCTTTTGTCGCGTTGGTAGAGAGAAACAAAGCCTCCTTCTGGAAGACGCAACGCCCACCTTCTTGCCAGCCTACAAAAGCTTCTTTCCATGCCTTCTATAGACCTTCGGGAAAGACACAGGCAACTAAGAGACTCTTGGGATTCGAACACATGACGAGTGTGAGCCACTGTCGACGCTGGGGGATCCACATTCGAATCCTACCAGCTAAGCTAATGGTCACTATTGTACCCATGCACTTGAATGGTTACCGTTGTACGCTACCGGCTGGATTTCAGAAAACCCGGCTGAATATTGACCATGCCCTTAGATTTAAGGGCTGAAATTCATTAGTTTTAGTGTATATTACCGGTAAAATCACTAAATTTAACACAAAATATCGGCTCTATTTTTCAAAGCCTTTATTTTTAAGGGCTGGGAAAAAGGTTTTTGTCGAGCAGTGGTAACAGCCAATGCTCGCTCAACCAGGGATCAACATTCAAACATCTTGCTAGCTAAGGTAACAATTGTCACACGTGAACAGTCATCATTGTCCTCTCTCTAATATGAAATATGTTGCAACGGAATGCGAGGCTCGTTGGACACAACCTAGGGATCAACATTTGAATATTAGCTAGCGATCACTGTTGTACTTGTGGACCTGAATGATCGCACCATTGTAGATGGGGAGCCTCTAAATGATCAAAGAACCATGAACCTTCCATAAGGCTACCTCCATTAAAGAAAATGAATTTTGAACTATTTTAGGCATTTTTTGTCCTCAATTTTTAAATGTTGCCAATACTTCACAATCTGTAAGGTGTTATAAGACATTCTCTAGAACAAGTAATCTTGCTCTATCCTACATATCATATTAAGGAAAGTATCATGAAAGGAGGGTGATTCATGACACCAAAGAAAAAAGAAGTGTAGAGCAAACTTGAATCCAAGGAGATAACACGTCTGCTAAAATGTTTGAGTTTAAATAAATAATGAATGATACAAGTTTAGCTCTCCATTTCCTATCATACAAAACCACAAGTAGTTATAACAAGGTTGGCATTAATCAAAGCATAGATACTTAGAGTAGCAAAGGGCTTTATAGGAAGTCATTGGAAGATCATATTTACCAAAAAGGAGTTACATGAGGCAAATAGGAATCCTTTGCACATCTTGATTCCTTACACACACATGGCTTCAAGTGTCTTGCACCTTTTGTCTCTTTATTTGCTGAAGGAGAAGCATTTCAATAGCAAAGTTAAAATTTTCAATGTCATGTCATTAGCAATTTGATAGTAGTAAGATCTTTAGCAAGCTTTGATATCAGGCACACTGTGACACAATTCCTTCAACAACATTTGATCTTAGCTTATACTTGATCAAGAAGAGGATTAAGAGAATCAAGAGAATCAACACAAGAATAACAAGCCTCCCTCAATATATGAGCAACAAAGAGATGGGTGGAATCTTTCCCCATGGATGAGTAAGCATGCTTCCTCATGCATGTATTTATGTATTCAATCTTCTTGTACTAAAAATTAGAGGGATACATTCAAATTTAGACTTAATTACTCTTCAAAAGGTACCTTGGCAATAAAGTTGGGCATTTTAGAACTGAATAACTTGCCTAGTATTAGAATTGTCCTCTTTAATAATTAGAATAGTGTATTAGGTAGCCTAGAATTAGCATGAAATTTAATCCAATGATCTCAATAAAATAACTTCATTGTTGTCGACTGCATTGATATAGCAAGCACAATTAAGTGAGTATGTATGAGCAATAAGATGACATGTACAAAAGTTGGGCATGACAAAATGTTTGGGGCATCTTGCAACACATGGAAGATGCAACAACTTGAACAAATTGTCATCCAAGAATTGCATTGCCTGACTAGGTTATGGTGATATCTCACAAGTGAGAGAGCTCATATGTTAGAAGAATAGGAAAAGTGGAATCTCTCACTACACTTCCTCAATCTACTACTCTCTACCACTCAACATGAATGCATGGGTTGCATAAGCAAGCTTCCCTCAACCACACACATACACATATGCACGCGCATGCATACACACACACACACAATCCTCTCAACAAGCACACACACTTGGACTAGATAAGATTAAGCACACACTTCTAACCATAGGCAATCAATGCATATGCAACTCTAACCCTATCAACAACGACAAGCAAGCATACTTGGAATGGAATGGCATACACATGCATAGGAAAGAAACATGCATCCTCAAGCATTTGTCAATGCAAACAATGCACATGCACATACAATTATGGAATAGGTGAAGGGGAGTGTGTGTGAGGATGGAGCTGTGCGTGCAAAGAAGAGAGAGAGAAAGAGATAACACGCAGTGTTTGTGGACTCACACTTCTAATTGTGTGATGAGTCCTTATTATCTTTATGTATAAAAGAATAGTCGACCGCCCAAGTTATGGGGGGGCCCTTTTTACGAGCGTAAAGTGTCGAGCGCGGCGAGCGAAGGAAAAAAAAAGGGCCATCATCATTGCAATATCCAAACTATGAACCTCAAGGAAGCTTGTATTTCCCTATGAATAAAGATAAAAAGTGCACATCAAAGAAAAAATTGAAATTTAAATCCATTACAAACATGACTTTAAAGAAGATCCCAAAAAGAAATACATTATAAGTTTCATTGCAGTATGAATAAAGACAAAGCTCGTTTGTCCAAGTATGCCCATCCAACTTGCTTTCCATGCCAATGGTTCTTGTTGAGGGATTTGCATAGGGCAGCTCGAACATTATATTCCCATCATATCTATTAGGTAGCTCTGACACTTGTTTTATTTCATTGGCTTGCATAAAAGTGTTTCTCAATGAGTTCCTCAATGGAAGATTTCTGAGTAATTGCACTATACTGACTGTAGCATCATCGTCTTCTTGAAATGTGTCACCTGTAATCCTCTTTTTAACTTCAAGATCTGTAAAATCTTCATCTTGAGAAGGGATGCATGGCACCTTATCTCCACGAACAATAAATACCTTTCCAAACTGAAAATCCAGGTGAAACATTACTTCTTGTTCTCTAAGGTAAGATGCAAGATCAAAATACAGGCCATCATCCGGATCACCAGATACTTGGTGAAGGTGGATGGATTCCTCTGTCAGGCCAAAATGTAAAGACAATTCTCTTTTGGACACCTCAACAAATCCAGCCATTGTTACGAACTCCATCTGATTGAGACCATTCTCATCCTGAACAATTGCTTTCTCCATTGTCAAGAACTCGTCGACCTGTTAGAGGCGACACTTCTTTTATAAAGAGTGTCCTTTTTATTTTTTTTTATGAGGCAAGATCTTTAATCAAATAATTATTATAAAAGGTTAAAAATAGCTATTATTTATAATATGTAGCATAAAGAGAATATATAATCGTATAATGCGTTAAACCCAACAAGTGTGTGTGTGTCATTCAAGCCGCCGCCTCCTTTTTAAAGAGAGTTAAAGAGGGATTCTCTAGATCCGCTTACCAGAGGGCGAGTGGTTAAAGTGAATGGGTGGGTGAGTAAAGGACCTAGGTGCAACCTAGGCTGGAGATTGATGGACGCGAGTGTGGGAGACCCTGGAAAGTGAACTCGGATTAGAGAGAGAGAGAGTTAGAGAGAGTTAGAGAGCCTTTTATTCGGGTAGGTGTGTGTGAGTTGGAGCGCCTTTTACTCGGGTGAGACCCTGGAAAGTGAACTCGGATTAGAGAGAGTTAGGGAGAGTTAGAGAGCCTTTAATTTGGGTAGGTGTGTGTGAGTCAGAGAGCCTTTAATTTGGGTGTGTGTGAGTTTGTTGACTCTAATTCGTTGCATCTCCCCCTGAGCAAGTTCGTTCATCTACGCCAGAGCAAGTTCCCTCTCCCGAACATTGCCTTCAGCCTCTGCGCCCGAGCATTGTCTTCCGCCTCTGCGCCCGAGAATTCTCCCGAGCATTGCCTTCAGCCTCTGCGTGGGACGAGGAGATCAGTGATGGGCAGCACATATGAAGCGTGGGACAAGGAGATCAGTGGGCAGCAGCAAGGTATTTCGAGTCCATTTCGCCAGCGAAATAGTGTGTGTGTGTTTGTGAGCAAGGCGAAGAATATTAGTGTGTGTGTGCGTTTGTGTGCTCGCGTCCTTCTATCATGCCGTACCGCTCATCTATGGCGTAGACAACTCATGTATGGTGGATGTAACTTAGGCGTAGAGATATGGTGGGACAACAATGCGTATAGATATGGTGATCAACCAAAAACACACACCCACACTATTTCGCCAGCGAAATAGTGTTTGTGTGTGTTTTTGTGGTAACCAAAACTCACACACACAGTATTTCGCTAGCGAAATAGTGTGTGTGAGTGTGTTTGTGTAGACAACATGCACTTTTGATGCGAGTCTAAACCTTGTGAGCCTAAACTATGGTCACTTTCCTCTCATCCTCTCATCTGATCAAGAATAAGAAAAGAACCAATAGAAACATGCATGAGCATTGGAGGGATAGCTGATAGCTCATGAGGGCAAGTAGGGGCAAGATATGGAACAAGAGCAGTAAATTACGGACACCCACACTATTTCGCCAGCGAAATAGTGTTTGTGTGTGTTTTTGTGGTAACGAAAACTCACACACCCACACTATTTCGCCAGCGAAATAGTGTGTGTGAGTGTGTTTGTGCGCTCGCATTTTCGTCCCGAGGCAATAGAGGTGTGGCAGATCCAAATTACAGACAATCAAAAACACACACCCACACTATTTCGCCAGCGAAATAGTGTTTGTGTGTGTTTTTGTGGTAGCCAAAACTCATACACACTATTTCGCCTTTTCATAGTTGCAGGATTATGTCGTGATGGCCAAGCTCAGAAGATTATCAAAAACACACACACACACTCATTGCAGATTATCAAAAACACACACACACACTATTTTGCCAGCGAAATAGTGTTTGTGTGTGTTTTTGTGGTAACTAAAACACACACATACACTATTTCGCCAGCGAAATAGTGTATGTGTGTGTTCTTGTGAGCATACCTATCTATCCTCCACTCAATGCAATGTGGAAACCTTCCCAACTTGGAGTACACATCCATCCTCCACTCAATGCAATGTGGAAAGTTATTTGTGATGAAGACTTTTTCGATTTGAATTGAAGGGCATGTGTAGAGCGGTGATGATGAAGACGAGAGAGGCAAAATATTTGCCTTAGGTAAACACTATTTCGCCAGCGAAATAGTATGTGTGTGTGTGTGTTTGTGAACAGGGCGAAGACTATTTCGCATGTATGTGTTATGAAATTTTTCTTATGCCTTGAAATTTCCTCGTTTTGGTTAATTGAGGTGCATGAATGCCTTGAAATTTGTGAATTTGTCTTATGCAACTCTGAATGCATGTAATGTCAAGTGTTTTTCCATCCTTATGTATTTCGCTGGCAAAATAGTGTTGCAAAGAACAATGTCTTGTATAATCACTTGCTCTTAATGTCTTTTGTAGTCACCTGCTCTTGGAAAAAGGAAGACATCAACGGCCAAGAATGTGGGAAGAAAGCGAAAATCTCCACCTAGTGATGGTAGTGAAAAGACCATTGAAATGGCAGAGAGTGGTCAAGGGAGTCACATTCAAAAGGAAGTTAGCAAAGAAGCTGGAGACAAAGTTCTAACTGAGCCTTTCATACCGATTCAACAACAGGTTGATGCTTCTAGTGACAAGGATGAGAAAGATGTGGATGATCTTATTCCACAATCCATCATCAAGCCACATGGGTCTGAGTTCATAGACAGCTTGGCACTTAATCAGGGTTCCATGCCTCCATTGATCCCTCTCTGTAGATGCTTGGTCAACGAGAGGGTGCGAGAGCTTCGAAAAGATCTCTCATTGTTAAAGAAGGTTTTTGAAGAGGAAGGATATTTGATGATGAAAGGTATGTTTGTTCTCTCCATAAATCTACCAGATGGCAGCACAAAGAAAGTGGATGAAGATATCATGAAGACATGGGACAAAAACTGGCAGCTTATCAATGAAGAGTTTGAGGAGGAGATTGCATCTAAAGATGAGTGGTCTATGTTAAGTGGAAAGATGTTTTATGTTTGGGAGGGAAATCACAGGACCGCTTCTTGGCTTGAGAGCATCAAGGAGATGTATCGTAATGATAAGAAGAGACATGTTCGAGTTATGGCGCAATTCATTGTGCCTAATCAACAAGATGAGATGAGGCTTATCGCTGCACTTCAAAGAATAAACATGTGAGTATTACACATTTTGTATATTCAACATTGTATTTATGGTTGTTTTGATTAGTTCTTATGGTTGTTTCTATTTATTTCATGAAGAATGAATGAAGAGGCTATTGTGAAGACAAACCTCAAAGATTACTTATTCCATACAAGCACGGTTTGCTCTCTTGATCCATCTAATTTCACTGACTCCTTCACGGAAGAAGATAAGAGGTCAATGGAGAAGGCCAGGTCTAGGGAGGCACAATCTGGAAGGCGAGTTTGGTATCCTCTCACTCAAGCTATTCTTGGACCCATTGTATATGGGGTAAGTACTTAATAAAGGTGGTTAAGAATGTTACTTTGCTATTTTTGTCATTAAGTGTTTTTTTAATGGCTGTTATTTTTTGAAGAATAAATGGAAATCAGATTTAGAATTGGCAATTAAGAAGATTCCCTCAAGCTTGGCAAAGGATGAGCGTATTAAGGCTGAGACACTAGCTAGGAGGAGTGTCGTTAAATCCTATAATAGAAGGATGACACGGGTTTGTATCTTCTGCTTTTGGTTCTTTGGCATCACAAGCAAATAATTTCTTCTTCTAAATCTTTTCTGTTGGTGGCACAGAATCTTTCGGTGGTAAATCCATCTAATTCAGAGGAGTGGTTCAATGTATTATGGAAGCTGCCCTTTGAGGATGAGAAGTTTAAGATCTCAATTGAGAAACTTTATGCCATTTCTAGTGCTGCTTGTTCCCAAAATCTCAAGCTGAAAATGTTAAAGATGTTAGGTGCAGATGAGAACTTTCGGCAGAGCTATGGTATGCCACTTGGAGATCACCACTACATTCCTTGGCTTGCAAAGGAGGTTTGGATGGATCAGGTATTGGAGGATGCCACACGGCTTCTACACCAAGTGGTAGATTCTACTCAGGGGGTGAATAAGGTGGAGCTACCTGCCGATGTGCACATAGAGACTTACTTTGCAGATATTGTAAACCGTTATAGAGGAGTGCTGTTTTATGAACTCCAGAAAGAGATGAGTGTGGCAACTCCGTCGGCCAAGCATGTGGATCTGAAAAACTCCTCAAGACGGTTGGTTTATAGGTAATTCTCTTTTTGCATTGTTTCTTGAAATCTTATGAACCGTGTTTATTTTTTAGTTGATTTATTATATCTCTTTTGTATTGTTTCTTGAAATCTTATGAACCGTGTTTATTTTTTAGTTGATTTATTATATCTCTTTTGTAGGTTTTTAATGCATCTAATAGCCAAGAAAACAATCAATGGTCTGCCTGACATATGCAAGGCTTGGGTTGTGATTTCTCCTCCAACCTATAGTATGTATACCTCTTCCATCTTTCGTGAAGGTAAAGATCCTAATGGAGTCTTTATCTTGACGGATTGGGAGAGAAAGCATTGCCCTTGGTGGATTGACATGAAGAAAGGAGAGTGCCTAGAGGAGGAGAAGGAGAGATACCTTCAACATTTAAAAGGAGAATGCAAATCTGATTCTGGGTCATCAGGCGAGATGTCAGAGGAGCAAAGGAAGAAAATGGAGGCAGAGTTGAAATCTATCAAAGAGAGAGAAGAGCTAGAGATGCATGCTTTGGGAAAAAACAAGGGGCGTCCCTCTCAAAAAAAGGGAGATGTAATAAAAGGTAACATTGGGTTCTTCTGGATTGTATTTAAATATTTGTTTTTAATAGTTTTTTGGATTTTATTAATTTGTTTTTTTGTTGGACATACTATCTATAGACACCCGTAATTTGGAGAGTCCTATAGCACACAAGACAAGTACCAAGGGAGCTATGGTGTATGCTCCACTTTCTAGCTTTTTGTTCGTGGAGAAGCATGGAGTCAAAAATCATTCCAAGGTTTGGATTTACGATTACATAGTGCTTGGAAAAAGAGTTTGCATCCGGAAACTTCAATGAGGGGTTTGCTTTTATGAGGGAGTTTTATGTGCGTTTGGGTGGAGGTCCAAAGATGAGAAATTCCAAGCCAAGTAGTTGGAGTGTTGACCTTACTTTCATTGATCTTCCTACTGGTAAAACTTTTTTAATGTATACTCCTTTTTTGTGATGGTGTTTGTGTAAAAGGAACTTGCTGACATACATGATTAATATGCAGGTTTGCCTATTCATGGGTTTCAAGGTATTCCACAATGGAATGTCCTTACAGATGACCACATGAAGTTCTCTCTATTGGCGGCATCATGTGTTATGGATGATATGGGATGGGTCTTAGTGTTTTGCTTGAGTTCTTCTCTTGTTTCTGTGGAGCGCTTTGCAAAGCGTACAGGCTTGGAGCTAGGTTTCAGATGGATTATGGAGAGCTCTGAGTCATTATCTCTGCTACAAAAGCATGGACATATGCAAAAGGTTTAAGTCTATTCACTTGAATGTTAATTCTTGCTATTTGTCATCTAATATTGTGTTGTTTTTTCTTTGTTGCCTGTATAGGTGAATGTATTTTATGCTTTGGCATTCCACAAGAGGGGAAAGGATCCTCCTTTCAATAGTGAGAGTGCATTAAAGGTTGAATGACACTTTCAGTACTTATTAGGAGTGCATTGAATTTAAATGATTGGAGGTTACTTTTGAATGTGATCACTTAATACTATGTGTATTTCAATTTGTAGGTGGGAAATATTTTGCAGCAGGACCTCTCTTGTGAGATTATTGGTCATTACTTACCTTCAAGCAATAGAGCACGACGTGGTGGAAAAAGTGGTAGTTGGCGAGGGATTCTAGAGAGGAGTCCCTCTCATATGCTTATGTTTACTGAGGCTCTTTGCCCACGAACAGGTACAATATTGGAGTTGGGGGCTGGGACAGGGCCTATATTAAAGGCATCTATGCACACCAGTCGTGGTTGCTTGGTCATTGATAATGATGAGGAGATATGCAAGGATTACCTTTCACCATATATAGAGGAGATCTATGGCACAAAAAAGGTGGCAGACCTTGGAGAAAGTGACACATCCTCTAGTGATTATGAAGTGTATGATGCACCATCCGACTAGTAAGTAAAACATGCATGTCTTTCTATTACACTTTTCTTTTCTCTTTTTCTTTGATGTTGTCATGGAAGTTTAAAGTGAGTTACCATGTTATGCAGAGGCAATGGCAATACACATGACAAGCACCACTGTGGATGATCGATCATTGGGACGGGAGAAACGTAGGAGAAGGTGTATTTTTCTTGATGATGAAGCAAATGAGAAGTAGTCTTTTGCATAGCGCTATTTTTGGATTATGTGGATTCATGCTTTCCTGTCCCCCCACACAGACTCATAGCTTCATTTTTTGAGCTTGATAGATGATGTATTACTTGACTCTTGTATTAGGTGGATTGCAGGTCTATGTCATAAAGGATTCACAAGCCATTCTCTTGTTTTGTTGGTACTTTTTGTAGCTTGATGATTAATGTTTTTCTGTAGCTTCATAAGATACATGAGTATGTTTGAGGCTAGAGATGTTAGAACCCTGAAATCATGCACATCGCATGAATTTGGTTCTCACTTGAACTAAAGAACAATGAACCTTCTTGTTGGCAACTTAGATGATTTAATATCACATTCATGGACCTTTACTAAAATTGCACATAGTCCTAGACATGATGAAATTTGCCCAATATATCTCTTAAATCCATCTATAATACTTTTGTTGATGATGCGTTTTTCAAAATTTTTCTCTGTATTGACTACAAACATGTAACAAGGACCTAATTGTTTGCCTATTTATTTCCTTTGATGCATCTTCCATGTGCACCTTGGTTGAGGGTGTCACACTTTGCACTAGCTCCATCTTTTCATACATTGGATCATGTTGCTCTCTTGGACAATCCTATAGCCCCCTCTTCCCCCTTGGACTAGTCCATCATGTAGACTCACAAATTGGACTACCCTCTTTTTGAAGCTTCTTGTTTGTGCCACCTTACACTTTCTTATTGTCTTAAATAAAAATGACCTTAATTATTGATAGATGATGTCTTCTTCTTAAATTCAAACCCTCCTTATCATTCATAGTAAAACTCAGCTTTTATCTTCTCATGAAGGAGCACTTCTTGAGTTTGGATATATGCAAGCTTTATGCATAAGTCTACCTATATGTGTGAGTAAGGTGTATATGTGAGATCCCATGTATCTAAGAATATCTAAAATGATGCTTTGGACAATCTTTAACAAACTAACCTTGTTGCATTCCAGTTCTATGTCATGACATGCCATTTTGCATTCTTCTTTATTGTTATTAAACAACTCCAAGCAGCCAACCAGTTAAAGCATATTCTTGTGGCTCCTCTTTCAGGAGGTATTGTATTTCATAGGGAAATAAGGTTTTATTATTATCTCGGAATTGTTGCTCATAAAATACCCTTGCTCGCAACGCTCATTGGTTTACGCTCATTGTATTGACGCACCCAGTTATGGGCTGCTGGGCACATTGGGCTTTACCACCCCAACACCCTCCCACTTAAAGGACAATGTGCCTTTAAGTATGGGGTGAACATGTATATATATATATATACACACAAATACAGTGACAGGTAGATAATGACCATCTACCCAACACCCATGAGTGCCCTGCAGTGTGCAAACCGCTTTGAAGGTAAGCCTTTTGTCAGATCAGCAGGATTGTTGTTTGTGTGAACCTTGACAAGCTGCATATGCTTATTATCAAGCACTTCACGCAAGAAGTGATACTTCACATCAATGTGCTTCGACTTTGCATGAAACACTGGATTCTTGGCCAACATGATAGCACTCTGACTATCACAATGCAAAATCGGCATCTCACTAGTTATACCCAAATCTACTACTAGACACGCAAGCCATAACACTTCCTTGCATGCTTTTGAAGTTGCAATATATTTTGCCTCAGTAGTAGACTGTGATGTACAACTCTGTAAACGAGATCGCCATGAAACAGCCCCTCTAGTAAACAAAAAGACATAGCCAGAAGTGGACCTTTGATTGTCCAATTCTCCTGCATAATCTACATCCGTGTAGCCAACTACACATGCTTCCTTCTTTCCAAAACTTATGCACACATTCTTCGTGCCATTCAAATATCTCATCACACCTTTGACCACCTCCCAATGCTTCTTGCCTGGATTTGACATATATCTACTAACCACTCCCACTGTAAATGCAATATCCGGGCGTGTAGCAATCATGGCATACATCAAACTACCAACCACTGATGCATATGGCACCTTTGCCATTTCAGCCTTCTCTTCATCAGAACTAGGAGAATCTCTACTAGACAAGTTCACATATGAAGACAATGGTGTACTCAATGCCTTCCCATGTTCCATGTGGAACCGTGCGAGCACCTTGTTTATGTATTCTACCTGAGACAAACGAAGCAACTGCTGAGATCTATCTCGCTGAATACGCATGCCCAAAATATGACTAGCATCACCCAAGTCTTTCATATCAAAATTCGAATGTAATTTTGATTGCAAGGCTGTCACATCATCTTTGCTTTTACCAGCAAGTAACATGTCATCCACATACAGGATCAAGATGATCAAGCTACCATCCGTAGCTCTCTTGGTATAGAGGCAATGATCAAAGTCGCTTCTCTTGAAGCCTTGAGACAGCATGAATGAATGGAATTTATGGTACCATTCCCTTGGTGCTTGCTTAAGACCATAAAGGCTCTTCTTGAGCTTACACACCAAATGCTCTTTGCCTGTCTCAACAAAACCTTCAGGTTGTTGCATAGTTGCTCCAAATTGACATTTTAGTATACCAATGCCTAGCCTGTAGTCTATGGGTCACTACTACCATAGCCTTGAAGTATTGAAATCATTACTATATCTTAAGATATTCAAGTTTGAATGCCAAAATTGACCAGAAAATAAGGATTTCAGGTGTTTCTCCGCCGAACTATACAACCGATTCACGTTCCCAAAGCATAGTTGTGCTAGTTAAGACCCAAGGAATCCATCTATGACATTAAAACACTAGAAAGCACGAGGAAATTTGGAATGTTGATTTAAGCCTTGAGTGACCACATGCATACATTACACTAGCTAGAAGCATTATGTGAAGTTAGAATGTAAAAAGTTGAATTTTGAGCCTATTTTGAGAAATTTCCATTTTTGAGAGTTTTGCAAGCACACGCGCACAAAAAGGGAAATTAGGGTTGAAAATCTCAAAGGAAACCTAGCCCCAAGGAATGCCTATTTGCTCAGTAAACTCTATGCACCTAAGGTCAGGAGCATTCTATAGATTGGGAAACCCCATTGGAATTGACGTTGGGAGTGGAATATCAACACAAGAGAGCACAGCTAGGTCACAGTCGCATGTGAGTGAACCACTAGAGGACTTAGTGTACGAAACTCAATCAAACTTAAGTATGGACACCACATCATCAAACCCCTCAAGATCCCAAGGAATCGAGTTGGACTACAATACCAAAATCAAGTTTCACATGGGGAATACCTATGGTGCCAAGATCTATAGGAATTTTATGAATCACTAAGCAACCAAGGTTGAGGACCATCACTTAGACTTTGATCCAACACCATGGATAAACTTCCAAAATGATTGCTACATGGGTAGAGATGGAGTAATGTAACTGCTAGTGGAAAATCCTAATGTATTGGATACAATGGGAGGTATAGTGCCATGAGAAGTGCATTATGGAGATGAAGTGCCACCCAAGCCAATCGAGCCAAATCTAAGGTTAATAAAATTCTATGTGAACTCAAAGAGTTCCCATAGATGATATCACAAGAGCCTTGTACAAGAGGCTTGGGGGTCACCCTATAAAACCCTATATAATCATGTTTAAGCAAACATGTATTTAAAATACCTCTATCTCTAAATTTTTATATTCTTCAAGATAATTGTTTATACCCGTATTGCATATATACATATTGTGATATTTAATTTTTGTGCCCCCCTTGTAAATTTTCATACATGATATACATTAGACTACTATTTTAAAAAACCCCCTCTTGCATGTATACACCATGTAAGTCCACCTAATTAAAAACTTCCCCTCTATTAATGAAGGTGCTATGTTATGTGTACACTAACTGACACCCCCCCCTTGAGACAAGAGGGAAGACATGGGTACACAGTTTTTTTATGTACGAGAAGGCCCAATGGAATATAGCCTCTTTGATGAAAAAGTGCTTCACATTTTTGTCCATGAGGCTATAGAACACCTTCGCTTAGTAATCTTCATAGATAAATATGGCTAGGAGTGGAATCTCTTGTTTTAGAAGACGAGGTAAGAGGCTTCACATACCTAGCAATACCTATCTCTAGATTTGAAAAAAATGAAGCCATCACTTGGGACTTCAAAACTTATGTATTTGTACCACGTCCAATACCAAGTACACTACCAATGCTAGCACCAAGTGCTCCTAAAGTGTCTTTTGTAGAAGGACTAGTAACACCCAATGCTCCAATTAAGTCAAGACCAGTTGGATCAGTATACGCATGCTACAAGTGGCATACATAACTAGTATCTATAGGGCTTAGACCTGGTAGATCATCATGGGTGTTAACCTATGACGGACATTGAGACGTACTATGTTTTACGTCATTAATTTACATATTCTGAGTCATGGGCCGGGCTTGTCGGCACCATATGTTAAGGGTAAGGGGATTGGGTGATCGCCGATGAGAGGCGCACCTTGAATATCAGCAGGGTAAGGGTTAAGATCGGCCGGCCATGTATGGGCGCCCATGTGTGAACGGCCAAGTCACCTATAAGAGTCAAATGTAACCCTAAAACCCTCATTCTCATGTGTTGTGAATACAAGAGTGCTCTTGCCTTATCTCCTTGGTTTCCTTCTCCTGCGTGTGTGTGAGAGAGAGAGAGAGAGAGAGTGAGAGAGCGATCGAGCACTGAGTAGCGGCACGGCGGCAGAGAGGCGATAGAGCGGCGACGGCGGCTCCTTCTTCACTGCGACGCGGGAATCCTTCAAGGCGGCGGTTGAGCGGTGAGTGACACACCTTTTGCATTCTGTTTGAGCTTGCTTTCCTGGTTGTATGCTTGCAGCCATTCGTGGCTCGCATACGGTGTTATGCTCTTCCTAAAGTAGAGGTCCCTAGAAGCCAATCCATAAGAAGTGACATTGCGTCCACTTCAAGAGAACCGTTTGGCACACCAAGTCTGGATAGGATATTTCTCAATGAAAATTGGGAATATGATCTACACACAGAGACTCTAACTGACCTATACACGGGTTACACATACCATGTAGGTTAGTTAGAAGTCCTACGATCTACATCTAGCGCCACTAATCTAGAGGAGCAACAACAAATGATATGTGAGGTTATTCATAGAATTATCCAATTTGAGAGGCAAAATAGGGGAGTGAACTTAGTTTCCACTCATTTCTTTTTCAAATCAATATGAATGTTTATATATGAATCTTTAAGTAGATAAAAATCATGACTCTTTAAATTGACAAACACATCTAAAAGAAAGGGTGTTCATATTGACAAGAAAATCTAGGGTATAGGTGGGTGCCATGGATAAAGATATTGCCCTTCAACCATCCATGTGGCCGCCTTTTCAAAATAGATGTGCAAAAAGTAAATCTTGAAAAGACTTGCAAATCCATGCCCACTTTTACAAAGCACAAAAAAAGTAAATTTTAAAAACTCTTTTTTTTCCGCAATGCCACATGCTAACATGGGCGAACAGTTTTTTATTGGTAACGTGGGGAGCTGAGCAGGGTTTGAACCTACACACCCCACTATACACCCACACACTCAAACCGCTACGCCAAACTCCCCCGTTAAATTTTGAAAACTCTTACAAATGACTAAGTTGGGGTCTTGTCTTTTTAACATTCTTGCACTTTCCATGGGTGCAAAAGATTAGCCTTATTAATCTATCACATTTTAAGCTTCTCAACTTGCAAAGCAATTCTAATATAATAACTATTTTATATGTATTTAATATCTAATTAGCTCGAAGCTTACACTACATCAAAAATTTTCTTAATGGAGTGCATTAACTTCTTTTTTTCTTCAAGACTTCTTTTTCATATTATGACATTTTAAGTGAGCATAATAATATCCACTCATTACTAGATGGTGCCATAAAGATATAAAATTATGTAATATGAGTTTGAGTGTATTCATGCATTAACACGTGATGTTCGAGTATGCAACTTTTATACACACACACACACACACACACACACACACACACACACACACACTTTTTTTTTTGGTAATATCCAGTGCAGTATATTTATATGCTCATAAATTTACATGATGGGAGGTCTCCGAAATGGAGAGTATCCCAAAGATCAGAAACATAAAAAGAAAAGCTCTATGCAAGAAGCATCCATATCACCCTCATGGCAGGCATCATATAAGCCGCAATGAGGCTCAGAAAGATTCATATGACTTGTGAATCTGCCGACCCAAGTATGCCAAATTATGCTCACTCCAGATTGTCCAAAGAGCCCAATATCTCACCCAAGAGAGAAATAGTGAGTATTGAGACAAAGACCTCATAAATCTGCCAAAGAGCTAGAAATGTTTCCCAAATCTGTGAGTCGGGAAACGGAGCCGAAGATAATCTGAAATTCTCCTGAGGAGGATCCTAGAACATGGGCAGTGCCAAAGCAAATGAAGAACAGTCTCTGAAGGAGCCTGACATCTTAAACATGTGGATGGTACAATGCGACGTTTAGCAAATGTGACCCCCACTGACACAATGTGCCTATCATACATCTCCAAAGAAAAAGTCTTTGTTTCAATGGCATTTTACACTTCCATAACATCCCGAGATTCTTCCGCCACCATGAGAGGGGCTTCCTTATATGCCACAGAGAATTAGCATGTTGCTGAATCCATGGAGCAGGCTGAAGAAGCCTGTAAGGTTTGATGGAGGTTAAGGCGGGAAGAGGAATAGGATGAGTGCATGTTGCTGAATCCATGGAGCAGGCTGAAGAAGCCTGTAAGGTTTGATGGAGGTTAAGGCGGGAAGAGGAATAGGATGAGTGCATGTAGCAGAGGGTTGCAATTGCTAATCCGTAAGCTTGTCTGTGTCAGCCACCACAGGAGGAACAGGTAGAAAAGGATGTAATAAATCAGCAATTTTCTTCCATATAGACCTATGATGCATTCCCAATGCATAGGAAGCAGTGGCCTGAGGAAAAGATAAGACATAGCCCTGATCATCTACCACATCATGTATGTATCTAATTCCCAATTTCATGAGATTGTATGCCCGAACAGGTTCCTGTAAAGCGAGTGGAATGTCAAAGATGGCACTCCAATGAATACTTTCTTTCCTCATTGAGTTTGTCCCAGAGCAATTATCAGGAGCCCATTGGACCTTAGAAAGTACTTGTTTCTAGTCAAGTATCATAGCAGTAGAGAAAGGACAGCCAGGTATCTTCCCTACAAATCTCCCAATGACAATCTCCCAATGATCAGCAATCCAATGACCATAAGCAGAAGTCCTCATGTTGACACACATGGATGCTAGCATACAAGTCCATGGCTGTTGTTGGCGGAAAAAAGTATGCAGCATAGTCGCCTTCCTTGCAAGTACATGATATCTTATATTGAGGACATTAAGTCCACCATGCATCCTAGGAGAGCACACCATTTCCATCTTCATCAGTCTCAATGCCTTCACAGCAGTTTTTGTCCTCCATAACATCTCCATAGCTTGAGACATAAAGGCTAAAATATCCCTGGAGGACCAATGCAGCAAAGGCAAATAGAACTGGACATAGGACATTACAATGGACTGTACTATTCTGAGCTTGACATGAAGAGGCCAAGTAGAAATCTTCCAGTATTCCAGTTTATGTTGAAGTCTTTGGAAGATCCATTTTAGCTACTGCTTCCTGGTGATATGCCATCCTATGGGATATCCCAAATGCCTGACTACATCTTTGGAATGCACCACCTGACCCGACCAAAGAATAGAATGCCAGTCACATTGCTTCAGGGGAAGTAATTTAGATTTGTCAAAATTGACATGCAATCCCACTGCCAAGCCATACAATGAAAGAGTGGTCATAAGCATTTGAACTTCCAGGGAAGAGTTCTGTGGCATAAAGAAGGAATCATCAGCATATGCTTGTGCCAAAAAAGATGCAGCTCCAGGGATTTTAAGACCAGTCATCTGTGTCCTGTGTTTGTAAGATGATCAAGATACATTAAAAGGGGATGGGTCGCAATGGCATATAAGAGAGCACTAAGAGGACAGCCCTATCTAACTGATCGACCCAATGTCCATGACCGAGATAGATGACCCCCAAGAAAAGTAGAGCCAGAATAAAGCCAGTAAACTGCATTTGCCATCTTATCCCATTGAACAGTGTCAAATGCCTTAGCAATATCCACATGCAATATAAGCACATCTTGATGCGAATACTTAGCATATTCAATTGCAGTCAAGGCATTGGATATATTGTCATGGATTTGTCTTCGCGGCACAAACCCATATTGATGAGGATGAAGTCCCGCATCCAGTATCCTGTGAAGCCTATGCACAATCATTTTGGTAATGAGTTTGTAAACTACAGGCATCAAAGTAATAGGCCTCCAATCTGACATATGTTCACACAGATGTTTTTTGGGCACAAGTTTGACTATGCCATGCTTCCAAGAGTGCGGCAACTGATTTTCTTGCCAGGCAACATTGATCATTTGCAAGAGGAATTCTTTCAAATCATCCCAAAAAGGCCATCCCAGCCAAGGGACTTATCAAGCATCAAATCCCATTGATTTTTCCATGATTCACTCCCAGAATATCTCCACCTTTTGCCTAATTCTCTCCACCTCTTCTCTTTTCTCCATGATTCACTCCCAGAATATTCTCTCCCAGTAGATTCTTCTAACCTTTTCACAGGTTCTTTCACAATTACATCTTCTCTTTTACAGCCTCTAACCAAGGGCTTGTTCCCGCACACACCCTATTCACTTGTATTTTCAACAGTTCACACAGTCAAATCAGGACACACACACGAGAAGCTTACGCAGGCAAGTAGTACGCAATTGAGAAGCGGGCAGGTGAGAAGCGAGCAGGTCGCAGGACAGAAGCGAGTAGGTTGCAGGCCAGAAGCGAACAGGTTGCAAGACAGAAGCGAACAGGTCGCAGGTCTCTCCGCGCGCGCGCACACACACACACACACACACACGAGTCGTTTGGTAGTTAGAGAGAAAGAGAGAGATGAAATTCATAAGAGAAAGTATTTTATTTGATTTTTTCTTCTCCTTTTTCCATTAACTTAAGTTGGTGTGCACATTCTTGGATAAAATTAGGCACACCTTTGCCAACAAACACTGTTTTCTTTTCTAAGAGAGAGAGAGAGAGAGAGAGAGAGAGAGAGAGAGAGAGAGAGAGAGAGAGAGAGAGAGAGAGAGAGAGAGAGAGAGAGAGAGAGAGATGAATATTATTCTTTTTTATAATGCTCAATTGAGCTTTCATTGAATTAATCACTACAAGCTACATAATTCCCTGGCATATCCTTTGTATACAGGAGGGTATTTTGTCAAGTACAAAAATATTGCGAGGCATTAGCCCCTTTCTTCCATCTAGCTCTTCCTCAAAGCCCTCTTCTCTTTTTTATTTTTATGTAGCTGCCACCAGCAAGTATCCAACACTTGATCTGCGTCCACCAACATTCCTTCCTTCTTCTGGAAGAGTTTCTCGTTCTGAGAGAGCCAAATTGCTCTAAGCGTTGTGGCTCTGACAATACAAATAGATGTGACTAGGTCTTCATTTTCCATGTATCTAGAACCCAACGCCAATTCCTGTCTAAAGAAAGGCACCCCTAGGTGTGTCAACACCAATTTGCATATTCTTCCTGTGAACTCTTTAGTTCTTGGACATCCCCAGATCAAGTGGGTGATGGTTACACGTGATATAGCTCCCATCACCTATCCCTCTTGCTTTGATCTTGTCTCCAGTTGGGAGGACCCCAAACAATATTTTCCACAGAAAATATTTGTGCTTGTCCTCACAGTTGGCCCTCCAGATATTCTCAAGTACTTGCTTCCATTTGTTTACATTCCATTCTTTGTACCAAATCTTGTTCAAGTTCATTACCCAATCGTCCCCCCTGCAGAGCTTCTCGTAAACGGTCTTAGTCACGGGATATCCGAATTTTTGTTCCCCTGGCCACTTCCAGGCATTCCATTCCATTGGAGGTGAGCAAGGTGGAGGAGACCAGTTACTAAGTATATTAAGAATTCTCCCAATTAGGACCTCTTCATGCAAGGATAGGTTATGCACTGACTTCAGGGTGGCTCTCCAGTGATAGCCACCCTCCTTGTTGATGATTCCAAAAAGAGCCCAACGTGTCAAATCCCTTATTATTGAGCTTTCTTGCAATTTCAATCGACTGCTTATCCAGACCAACCTCCTCCATAATGGGACCCCAGGGGGACCAATGAAGAGTTGAATTCTTCCAATACCTAGCTTAAGTAAGTGAGCAGAAGATGAATATTATTCTAAAACTAAGAGATAGAGAATGAAGAAATATATAAAAAATATATATCAAAGCCAAAGTCAAGATATATGTCATTCTTGAAGGGCTTTAAAATCATGTAAAAGAGAGGTAGAGGGGTGTAAACATATAGGGAGATAGATTAAGTAAGAGAGAGAGACAAGAAGAGAGGAAAAGGGGGAGAGAGAGAAAAAGAGAGATTGCCTTATCTTTAATTTGTCCCATGTATGATCCATTTTGCAAATGTAGTCATTGAGAGAGGAGACAAGCTAGCAACAAATTAATTTTTTTAAAAAGAGAATTAATTACACAAAGACCATTATAATAAATTGTAAAGTGGTAAGCAACAACAATCACCTATCAAGGGTAAAAATTTGATACTAATATGGACATCATTGTCTACATCCACACGACAAATATAGCATTCCTTCTTTTGCTTTTAAAAAAAAAAGTATAGTTTATTAAAAATAGTTCAAAAGAAGTATATTTCAAAGGAAGAGGGGGAAAGAAACCTTTTGCAACAAAGAGAGAGGGAGAGATCTAACTTTAAAGTAAAGTTCTAAGTTTTTTGCTTTAAAGAAAACTTAGAACTTTAAAGTGTAACTTTTAGATAGGTTGTTTTGATGGAGAAAATCTAAGTTTTTTGCTTTAAAGAAAAAAACATTTAGATACTAAGTATATTAGTATAGTATGAATTATTTAATTTTCAGAGCATTTTAATTTCCGCATCATACTACTCGCTTCGCTTATTTCAAAAATTCATATCTCTTGCTCTAATAACCGGACCCTCAATCGAAAACCACCAATATTTTTTATTTTTTGTTCTCTAAATCACCATGGTTCTCATTTTTTTTTCGCTGCCCCTACCGACCCATGAATTATCACAAACCCTTGCGCCCTCCCTCACCCCCAAAAATCCCCTTCCATTTCAACAAAGTTTAATGGTTTTATATTTGGGCTTTATAATATTGAAAAGAAAACCTTTTACTATTCATATTATAACTTTATATATATATATATACACACACACACACACACACACATATATATATATATAGCTCTACTTTAATATCTTTCTCTCTCTCCTACCATGTAGGAGTCTCTTTCTCTCTCTCTCTCTCTCACTCTCTCTCTACTGTGGAATCTCTCTCTCTCTCTCTCTCTCTAGAAGCTCTGTTTACCTGCAGGAGATGGAGCGATGGATGCTCAGATAATGCTCAGAAAGGAGGCCTCGCCATGGCAGAGGGGAAAAGAGAGAGAGAGCATCCTCTGCGCGCGTGTGTATGTGAGTGGCTCTCCTGCCAGAGCACTGTCACCGCAAGCACCAACAGCAAGAGACATTCCAAGAGCGAGAAAGAAGCCTTTGATGAGTGTACATGTGACATTTGTCGGGCGCTCACCTCAATAATTTTTTGAAGTTAACAATACATTAACATTACCTACCTCTTGCAAACTTACGTGTCATCCTTTAATGAGCATCCCTTTCACCTTAAGAATACCTTAAGAGTTGAGACTTTGCATTTGAAATCTCTAACAGCTTAATACATACCACTCAAATTATTTAATTTCCAGAGTGTTTCGCCTCATGCTTGAAGTGGTTGTACAAAACTACAAAAGGATTGCATGGATAACATTTATCTAGCTACTAAATACTCCAAAACATGTTTTTACCACACCAGCTATATAAGAGATACCAATGTCCACCCACCAAAACCCCTTGGAAAAAGAGGTTACTAGGAGTAGATTTTATTCCTATATGGATTTTTTTATGATTTTAAAGAAAATGTTGCCTCCATATCTTTGGCTTTATGTTTGTTTGCGTCTATATTCTACTAACAAGGCATAAAGCTCTCTTCTCTTTCTTGAAAGTTAGAGGTCTTTGAACAAAACTTTACTAAGAGCAAAGAAAATTATTGAGCTCGTTGAAGCCCACGCTACCTTCCCCTGCCATCGCTCTGCGCGCCCCCCCGCCTGCACCCTCGCCTGCGCGCCTTTACCCCCATTCGGGATCTTCTCCGCCTTCTTGCAGATGTCGGCACAGGAGCCTGGACGTTCGGATTCTTGGCCGCGGCTACTACCAGATAGAGTTCGCAGAAGAGTAGAGCGTGGCCAAGATTCTTGCCATGAGCCTGCTTGACATTCACGGTGCTTGGGCGTTCTTTAGCCCGTGGTACCATGGGTTTGATCCAGCTGCGGAGGCCGAGAGGGGAGAGCGCCTTTTGTTTCCCAAGATTGGCTCCCTGTTTGGGTCGGTTATGAAAGCATACCCTACAGCAGCTTCGGTGGCTTGCCTTCAGTTTGAGTTTTGGTGTGAGATTTGCTGTCCCTACCAAAGGCAGTGCTCCTGCAAGGGAGGGTTTTTTCTCACAGAAGGTCGAGTACTCGGGGCCAAAGCCTGCCCCCGACGGCGGCCTTGTACTTCACCACAACAGTAGGCTCCAGCCTCAGAGCAGCCAGCTCCTACTGGAGCAGCAGCTCAGTCTTCTACCACACCCCCTCTTGCAACCGACACTGAGTGGCAGCCCGCCGCCAGTGGGCGCCGTAGAGGGAGGCAGCCTGCTAGTAAACAGGCCCAACAGCAGCAGACGCAACAGCAGTGGGTTCCTCTCAGGAACCAGTTTGTGACTCTTCATCAAGAGGTTCCTGAGTCTTCAGCAGATCAGGAGATGCCGGCTCCCCCGCTCCCAGCCTCGACTTCCTCCCCACCGTCTCCACCACCCCCCCTCCTCCTCCTGTGCCCTCTTCACTACCTCGCCAGGAGCAGCTAGGTCCTTCCTCGCCGCCCCCCCGCCCCCCCGTCCCCCCTCACCTCCCCTACTGCATCCTCTCCACCCCCTCCACCACCGCTGGAGCCAGCAGTTTCCTGGCACTCACCTGTTGCTCGTCGCGATCGCTGAGCAGTGCCGTAGACAGGGGAGTCCCCCCACGCACCACCATGCCGATTCGGGCCTCACCCTTTTCCTTCTTACACGCGCCTCTTTGGAGTTGAGGACATTCATGCTCCTGCACCGATTTGAGTGCATATTTTGATACTTCCTGCGAGAGGGGAGGATGCCATAGATGCTTCAATGGGCTTCTCCTTCCCCCTCTGTGGGTCGAGCTCTCGGGAGTGGTGTGGACAACAGACTTGGCCTATGAGTGCTTGCGGACTCAGGCGGTCGAGTTCTCTCACCACGTGGGAGACTCAGATGTGACGGAGGTGCTAGCACGCTGTTGTGGGAGCTAGCACGATATCATGTATCTGGGACTGTGGACAGCGCTGGGATCCACCACTTGGTGGTGAGGATCGTGGTCGATCTGGCTAGAGCACGTGGATATGTATGCATTTATGAGGACAGTCTGACAGAGAGTGTCACCTTGGCATTTGATTAGGGGAGCACGAGGTTGGAGGACAGACTCGCAGTCGCTCGGATGGGGACTACTCCCCCTCCGAAAACACTGCGCAAAGCTGAGTCCCCAGCTTCCTACTCTCTGGTCGGCCATGAGGATTATCTCATGGAATGTTTTGGGCCTAGGCGGTACATAGTATGCGAGCTATAGAGGCCGTCTATGGCAGGAGAGCTGCAGAGATGCCTTGTTGGGGGCATTATAGATATTCTAATGCTGCAAGAGCACCATTTGAGTGAGAGCAGGATTCATCGTTTTGGCTCGGTGCTTGCAGATAGATATGAGACATTCTGGTCTGGCCACTTGGGCGGCCAGGGAGGGGTATGTATGAATATTGCGGAGCCATGGCAACATGCTATTGTGGACAGGGGCATTATTGTCCCAGGCCGAGCCTAGTACATCACGATGCGTTTTCAGGGAGAGCACATTGGAGTGCTGAATGTCTATGCCCCTAATCACGCGAGTGCACAATCTGAGTTTTGGATGCGCATTGTAGATGCACTGCCTCTTGTGGATCACTGGTGTGTTGGGGGCGACTTTAACATGCTTTAGGTCCCATCTGACCGGATTGGGGGCAGTCAGCAGACTGCGGTACATGGCAGCGAGTTAGCCGCCTGGGATAGGCTTTGTATGTCTTTGAGGATCTCCGATGTACGGCAGCATGAGGCTTTCACCCGCTCCCCAGGCAGCTTGAGGTTCTTCAGGTGTCGGACTGCCGACAAGGAGATACCAACCTATCTTGGCTTGATCGGTTTTATGTCAGTGAGACTGGCTACTAGGGGAGCGTGGCGGTGTGACAGGGATATTGGGTGGTTCTTCCTTTTCTGATCATGCGTCGGTTGTGTTGGTTATGGAGGATCAATGTCCGCCTGCCGGCCAGCAGTTGAGGATCCCAGAGAGGATACTCATAGACGGCAGCCTAGCAGCTGAGGTTGAGAGGATATGGACTGCCGCTCTAGGCGCAAAGGTGGATACAGCAGAGCACTATGCCAGAGGGCTGCATGAGATCAGTATGTTCTTTCATGAGACAACGAGGCATCGTCTCGAGGAGTTGAGAGAGAGAGAGAGAGAGAGAGAGAGAGCGCAGGCTGTGCAGGGGACTTATGTCTTTACAGCGTTTGCAGGAGCAGCACAGCAGCCAGTCTGTACTTGGATAGAGGCTCAACTGGGCCAGGCGAGACAGGAGATTCGCGAGGTGGAGGAGCGTCGCTATGAGTTCTTCTACCACAGACAGGCCTCTCAGTGGACTCAGCTTGGGGATCGAGCCACTGGAGAGTTCTTTGAGATCACAGGCCCTCGCCATGCTAGGGCAGGGGTGCGACAGCTTAGGAGACCTGATGGTACTCTTGCAGTGGAGCCGACAGAGATTCGGGAGACAGCTACTGCCTTTTATCATCAGGAGTTGTTATCAGCAGATGCTCCTTCTAAGCGGCAGGATGCTTGCCGACACAGCAGGTGTGGAGACACATATAGCACAGGGTCACGGACCGTATGTGCATAGCCTTAGCACAGCCTTTGCTTGAGACAGAGCTTCATGATGCTTTGAGGGCTCTCCCCCGCAATAGTTGCCTTGGGGAGGATGGACTGACCCCAGCCTTCTATATGCAGTATTGGGGCCTTTTGAGATTGGGCCTCTACAGAGGTTTTTAGCATATTCTGGCCACTAGTAGGCAGATGCCACAGAGATTTTCAGAGGGCCTGATATTTCTCATCCCCAAGGGGGAAGGAGTGTCTGCTGACGACTGTTGACGACATACGGCAGTGGAGGCCTATCACGATCCTTACATTATACAAACTCTTGGCGAAGGCTTTGGTTTGAGGATCCAGCCACTTCTTGGGGATTTGATACATGCGATGAAAACTGGTTTCATCAAGGAACGGAGTATCCTTGACAACATCTTTACTTTTTGGGAGGCTATTGCTTTGGCTTGTTTTGCGACGGGAGGATTTGGTGGTGCTGTTATTGGATTTTGAGAAAGCCTATGATCAGGTAGATTGGGGCTTTCTTGAGGGCACGCTCTCTCGTTTTGGCTTAGTAAGTGTCCGGTCGATCAAATGTAGACTAATTTTGCCAAATCTTTACATAAGTGAATGGAGTAGAGATTGGAGGGGCTTTTTGCCATTTGCTCTTGTGAAGCTATAGAGAAGCTCTTGTGCTCTCAAGCTCATCATAGTTCTCAATCTTTCTCTTCTATATGTACTACATGAGGTTCAAGGTCCTATGATTAATGAAGAACTTCCATTTCTTCTCTCTATTCTCTACTCTAAGTCTATGAAGTAAGCTCCTTCTCTTTCTTATTTTATGCAATGCTTGTGGGTTGGGTGCTGAGTGCTCCTTGAAGCTAGCCATTGCCATCTCCATTGGCTTTGGGCTATGTCCTCGCCATCACTCTCGCATGGAGTGACTGCGAATCGTGTCAGTACAGCGGCCTACGTGGCAACGCACATACAATGTCAATACCGTAGGGGACCCATAGCTATGGACAGACGGAGGCCACGCTAGATTGTTAGTCTAGGTGAATCAAATAGGCCAAATGCAATGAGAACATACATATGAGCTCACGCACTAACCTATGGATAGTAATTGCTGATATGCTAATGAGATACAGTCCAAATCAACATCCTATGACAAGTAATGAATACCTAAGCTACCAAGACTCTATCCATGCCTTCGGAATCACTAGATGAGGAGAAATCATAATCTAGATGCACGACGTAGGTAGAGAGCACGAATGCAGATCTACAAGGATTCGGCACACTAAACCATGATCTCTAAGCACACACTAGTGTCCTAAGGTGTAAGGAAGCTATCCCTAAGACTTGGTCCAAATCTGGCAGCGTTTCGGTACCAAAACAAGCACATGACACAATCGCGTATCACACGAAAATGTGTCAAAAAAGTGACGATTTGGTCTATATCCTCATTCTACTAGTCGCAACAAGGATCCCATATGTGGTTTTATGTCGAAAAATGGTATTTTCTATTAGCAGCTAACTACGACCATGGATAGATTGCACACACACACGACTACGATGCACACACGAACTCAAACGACGCACAGAGCACATCAAAATCAAGCAAACACATTAAAGAACACATGCATGAAAGCTCAGTGTAAAATACTCACTCGTTTGCACGTAGTAAGTGTGCTAGAAAATCACCGCAAACTTTGACAAGCTCAACTCTTCACTTCTCTTCAAAACTTGTACAAGAGAATGGTCCTACTTTGAAATTACAAAGTGACGGTATATATACCCAGTAGTATTGGCTTCAGAGTATATAATCCCTACACTATCAGAGTCTCCTAGGATAGCTCATATTTACAAATTGGAAGCCGTATTAGCCCTTGAATTACAAAATTGACGGGATTTTTACATACAAATGATGGTTTTTGCCGACAACATCTGGCTTTATAGAACTTGGCGAAACATCTCCCCCCCACCTAATTCGGTGTCCGTCCTCGGACACTGTAGTAGTGCCCTTGGTCTTCAAAACTGTGGGTAGCGGTCTTCAAAATTGGTTTTCATCCGAAAGGACCACGGGAGAGGGCGTAGCTGGTAGCTTTGCGAACCTCCTCTTGGCGTATAGATTCTTCGTGTTGGCGTATCGCCTGATGAATGGGGTCGCCTTCCTCGGCATCTTTGTATGCCACATATCGGAGTGTTGGATTCTTTACATTTGGCCCAAAAATTGCAAGACCTGACTCTATGAAGCTTGTAATGAACATTTCTTCAAAGGTCTGCATATAATATGATGGCAAAAATTGGCACCTGGCATAGAATCCCATGATTTGCATGCGGTTAGGACCCTTATTTAGATCAAATGATAATGCTTAGTTATCTTCGAGCATATGCTCCCAAGGCCTATTATAGAAGAGTAGTTTTTTAATAAAAGTATCTACACATAGTATAAGTAAATGAGCTATTTTTATTAGCATTCGACAAGATAGATCAGGTACCACTTCGTATATTTTAATTGCATGCTTAAGTGAAGAAGTAAAATATTTATGGGAGCAAAACTTATCCACAGTAGGTAACATAGGGAAATTTAAATAATCTAGATAATGTTTAACTACCCTATCATATTGTTCCCAAGTATATTTCCTCCTTATAGGGCAAAAAGTGGGATATATGCATAGCGAGGCGCGTTGGCGTACTCCAAAATTGCCGCACTATGTTTTTGAATCCAAGATATCCTCCAGATTTGCCATCGGCGCTAATCCATTAATCTCATCTTCAGTGAGGGGTAGGTAGCCACCTATTTCTTCCATTGGGCATTTGGGCATTAGATCTTTCATGTGCATATCATGTTCCAATTTCAAAAGTGTTAGTGGGAGAGCTGAATGTCGGTGAGCAGCATAAAGTTGCTCCACCTTGTCGAATTTTGCACTTGCTGTCTCCACTATTTGAAGCTCCCACTTGATGTCCTCTTTCTTTAGGGGATCCTTTTCTTCCTCCAGGGACTTCTTCAGTTTGGCGATGAGCCCTTGTGTGTAAGTGCGAGGTGGGCTTGGCATGGGTTCATCTTCATGCTCTGCCGAATATGTGTCTCACAGAAAGTCCAAGGGCATCATGAGATGATTCTGTTGTATTGGCATAGGCTCCGAATAGAGCTCCTCTTCCTCTTGTCTGGTGGGCAATGGCGCATGTGATGCTTCTGGTATTTCAAAGCTTTGGACTGGGACTCTCTCTTTATCTTTTAATTGCCTTTTAAGCTCTTCAATCTGCTTCCGTAAGTCTTCCTTTTCAATTTTGAGCACTCTGATTTCTGAAGAGATGGATGTCGAGGCCGGCTGTGGTGACAAAGGGTTGGCTAGAAGCTGTTGAAGTTGACTCTGAGCGAGTGTCATTCCCTCCAACGTGAGTTGGTGTGCTCTTTTCAATGCTTCCTGGTCCTTTTGTAACACCTCTTTTGCTTTGCTTGCCACTTCAGCCTTCTCTTGATCCTCCTTGCATCTTCGTCGCCAGTCATCTGCATCAACTTTGACTTGTTGATATGCCAGTTGTAGTTCTTTTAATGTCCTTTCTTGCTTGGCAGACGTGGCGTGACTGATATCCAATTCAACACGTATATATTGAAGCTCTTTTTCTGCCAAGTTTTGCTCTTTTTGGTGGTTTAGGTACTCATCTTTCATTTGTGCAAGGTGCTCTTGCATTGTGGCATTCCATGCATCTACATGGAACATAACTGCCGTACTTGAAGAAGCAGTGGCCATTGTACTAGTAGGGCGTGGTTGTGGCATTGGCACACTGATTGGCATCGTTAAAGTGGAGGTGACTGGGATTAATTTGATGGAAGTTGATGCTCTGACCTGCTCTGGCGGCAGAGGTCTTTTCATTGGCGTATCCTCTTTGATCGGCTCTATGACCAGTGTGGGATCCGAAGGAACATCCCTTGTGCGTGCAGGTTCTACCATTACTTCTTTAATTTGTACCTCCATTGCTGTAGGTTCATCCACTTCAATTCCCAGCTCGAGATATGTAGGTTCGTCCACTTCAATTCCCAGCTAAGGATATGGGAATTCCCTTGATAATCTTTCATGCTTCGGTAGTACTTCTTCCAAGTGGTCCATGGGAACAGGTAGAGGTGGAGTATCTAGCTGAGAGCAGAAGGCCTGTTAGCTCTATTCTTCGTTTGCAGTTCAGTTCTAGCCTCTTCTTCGGCTTGAAATTCTCCTCTTGCCACCTTTCTTCCCAGGTTGTGGAGCCTAGTGAACTGCAGATAAGCATCCGTGGTTTGCTCCGCTTCACTAGTTCTCACTCTTTTGGTGGGCAGGCCACTCCTGATAGCTTCACACACTCTTTGATTCTCCCATTTTGTTTTCTTCCCCAGAGACAAGATTCCCTGAACCACTAGGCACTTGTCCCATTTTCGGTTTTGTTCGTGTATGGCCCTCTATTGACCCCTATTTGTCCATTTGTTTCCCCAATAGAGCTTGTGTACCCTCGATCATCTTCTGAAAGATTTCTAAACGTTTTGTTTCAAGCACTGAATCTGGGTAAGCTCTGAATCTCTCCTCATTGGTCTGGTTAGGTCTCAGTCTTGCTTCATAGGCATCTAGCATAGCTTTTAAAGGCTCTAGCACTTTCGCTAAGACCGACCCTCCCTCAGGTTGTCCTTTATTTTCTGAGGATTTCTCTTTTTCCTTGACCTCAATGTCAGATTTTGCTTTTTCCTCACGACTTCTTTTTGCAGTGGCTCTTCTTTGTCTACGTGCATTCCCCCATGAGTTTCGCGAAGTCTTTTCGGACTTGCTTTCCTGGCAGACATTTACTGTCAAAGATAGGTTTTTGGTGTGTAGGCATTACTAAGTTGTGCATTTTCACAGTGTATGTATAAGACATTGTGGGTCCGCTTAGTTCGGACAAAACTGCAATAGCAGCTATGATAGAGAGACTTTTATTGTCGATGTATATTGAATGTGGTCGATGTATTTGGTAGTTGCATAGCCTTTTGTTGTGGGTCATTATGAGGTTTTGTGAAGCTATCGTACTCTGAGCATGGTGTAGGAGTATGGTAGATTAGGTATCGGAGCAATCCCTTGACATCCCCACTATTTGCATTGACAATAGGATGTACGTTTATGTGGATAGATCGGTGATTGGATTGCATATTGATTTCTAGATACTGTATCATTATTTCTTCTCCGTATATGTGTATGCCATTTTATGCCATGGTCAGAGTTTGACACATTGGTTGTTGACAGAAAGTGACAGATTTAGCCATTTAGAGTGAGCAATTTTTGTGCTAAGATCAGTTTTTTTGGTTCACATATTGCTCCTATTATAGGGGAGACTTTGCCAAATTTTTGCCAACAGGTAGTCAAGGTTGCTATTTTTTGCAATCTGTGAAGCATGGCATCTTTACCAGAGAGCACATTCAATATCGAAAAGTTAGATGGTGCTAACTTACCTTTTGGAAAAAGATGATCTTTAATGTGCTGGTGTAGAAAAAGCAAATCCGACATATCAAGATAAAAGGGTGTTAAGCCAAACGGTGTGACTGATTTTGAATGGATGGAGATGGATGAGCTCGCCAGGTCTACAATTATGCTCACACTGTCCAAGAGAGTTTACTTCAATGTCAAGGACAAAACCACATCGTATGGGTTATGGCAGAAGTTGTGCAACTTGTATGACAAGGAGAGTGTAGCCTCGTAGGTTTATTGGCTGAAATGGTTGGTGGAGTTTAGGATGAAGGAGGAGACATCTATGTCACATCATCTTAATGACTTCAACACAATATTTAGCCAGCTGTCTACAAAGGGAATCAACTTCAATGATTCTGTCAAGGCTATTTTTATGATGGGGGTGACTCTCCCAGACATCTAGTATACATTCCGTATAGCTATAAGCACTTTTGCACTTGCGATTGGTTTAACTAGTGCTGATGTTTAAGGTCACCTATTAACAGAGGAACTCAACACAATGAACATGGAGGACTCAAAGTCAAATAACGGTCACAAACCAAGGAGAAGAATACTGAAGGGTCACATTCTAGGAGTAAGTCACGTACTCCTAAGAAAGAACTTGAGTGCTACTATTGCCATAAAAAGGGGCATACAAAAAAGGATTGTCACAAATGGAGGCATGAAAAAGGTAAAAAAAAGAAGCAGGATGGAGGCAAAAGTGATTCCCAAGGCAAAACAGATGAGGCCAACACCGTGTGGTGTATGGAAGAAGAAGAAGAAAAGGACAATGATGTTCTTTTCACGTCAGCTATGCATCATGTTGATCTAGTTGCCACAGATGACTATGCCTTGCATGACTGGATTTTAGATTCAGGGGCATCATTTCATGTTACTCCAAATAGGGAGTGGTTCAACACATATGATGCATCTCCCAAGGGCAATGTTCTTGGCTTGGCAACAATGACTATGCATGTGAGATTGTTGGCATTGGTGATGTGTAGCTGAAATCTTAGAATGGCTCATCTTTCACACTTCGCAATGTGAGGCATGTCCCCAAGCTCACCAAGAGTTTGATCAGCATAGGGTAATTGGATGACATAGGCTATCATTCTTCATTTGGTGATCATGCATGGAAAATCACCAAAGGTTCCCTTGTTATAGCCATGGGTCAAAATGTGGCACACTTTACTTGCTACACATTTCCAATGTTAAAAACCACGTAATCTGTGTAATCGAGTAGCCAAGTGTTTCTTTGTGGCATTGCCAGTTAGGACATATGTCTAAAGAAAGGGAATGGAAATATTGTCTCATTATGGTTATGTTCCTAGATTCAATTTTTTTGATTTTGATGTGTGTGAGCATTGTCTTTATGGTAAACAAACTCAATTACGTGCTTTGTACTTTGGCTTGCCACCATCACTAGGCATAATCTTCATCTTGTATACCCATTTGGAAGGTAATGCTTGCTTATTCTTGGGCAACTATACCAAATCCCAAGTAGCATTCTTATGCAGTGAATCCATTTTCGATTGCATAGCTCACTCCCACTTAAGCTTGTCATTTCCAATTGCATATCTCGCTCCCACTTAAGTTTGTCATCTCTCAACATAGCTTCTCTCATAGTAGGATGGCTCCCCGCAATCTATCAACATGACATAATCTAGAGATGGAACATAATGATCAAGAGGTCTAGAAATCCTTGTAGACCTCCTCAAAACTGGCTGAGCCTAAATAGCCGGTAGTTCCACTCCATCGCCATCAACCATGGGCTGATTTTGTTCTTCAACAACAGGTGCTTGTTGTCCATGCTGTGCATTAGCCCCCTCATGCACATGTCCATCCTCTTGAATGATAACCTTTCTTATCTCCACACTAAAAAAAGGGGACTTCATTGAAGTATACATCATTGCTGCTCTGCTGCGAACAATCTTTCTGACTTCAGGATCCCACAGACAATATCCCATCTCCCCCCAGAAGCACCATAGCCAAGAAAAATACATTTCTTTGACTTGGGAGCCAACTTGTCCCTAAACTCCTTTTAGGAACATGGTAGAATGCCTCGCAACCAAGACTTTAAGATGCTTGTATGAAGGTGGCTCTCCAGACCAAAGCACTTGAGGTACCTTCTCTTCTATTACCTTATTTGGAGAACAGTTAATCAAATGGACAGTTGTAGCAACTTCTTTTGCGCAAAATTGATAGGACAAACCAACATTAGACAACATGCTTCGTACTTTCTCTTGAATTGTATAGTTCATCCTCTTAGCACCAACACCATTCTATGGAGGGTTAACCGTATGGAGTAGTCAACTCCCTTTTAATAACTTTAGAATCATAGAATTCTCAAAAGGCTTTTGAGGCATACTCCCCACCATTGTTTGAATGCAAGCTCTTAACCTTCTTGTCAGACTGATTCTCCACTAGTGTCACAAATTTTTGAAACACAGAACGAACATCATCCTTTCTCTTGAGAGGATACACCCACACTTTCCACCCATGAGTAGTCATCTTGAAAGTGATGAAATAGCTAGCACCACCCAAAGATAATGTAGGCATAGGCCCACACACATCATTATGTGACACTGAAAGAGGCTCACTTTTACGAGTACTACCCTTTTTCGGGCATCCCTCCCACTTGAGTCCGAAACCTCCTGGAATCTTCACTTCCAGAGTGATGATTCTAGCCCAAGGGGGTCAATCGAGATCCAGTCTTAACACGTCGTTGACCTTGATCTAGATGGACATACACTATCATAATCGAATATTAATTACTAGGTTACCTCCTAGTTTTCTCTATCCATCCAAAAGGCGGCGGGATGGGGAAAACAAGGGGTTATTGTGCCACTATACGGCCCTTGGCACGACCACACCACCCAACCGAACACTTTGGAAGTGCACTATTGAGAGGTCTAGTACTACCTACTCAAACAGTGTAAAACAAGGAAGACAGAGAACAACACTCTGCAGTTATCTACCCTCGATAGTACACATCCTGGAAGTTCCCCACCTTAATTGTTTTAATTCCTTTTTTCCTTTATAGTATATTATTGTATTCTAGTTTGACAAGCAAACCACATACTTCTCCAGACACGGATTAACCCTCTCTCTGGGTTGGAACCCATCCTGTCTCCTCCACCACATGTTAAGGCGGCGCCTTTATGACAATCCTTACTAAAAGGACCCAAGGGTTTGGGGAAGACTGACTCTTACTTAAAGATTTATTTTATTTCTTAACAGGTACGAGGTTCTCGCGGCGGATTGAATAGCTCTTGAATTCCTAGTCTTCCCAGACATAGTTCCTTTTTCCCAAAGAATAAAACAAGTTCCTTAATTATTACTTCTCCCACCCATTCTCCACCATTCCTTATTTCCTCATCCAACCTTCTCCTTCACTTCACTTCATCTCAACTCCTATAACCATGGGACCTCACGCCATACTCGCATATTGATCCTACTACTCTACCTCATGCGGCGAATCTGTGTAAGGATCCCATTCCAGTCCTCTGTTGCCTCATGCGGCGATCTACAGAGACTTTCCTATGCTGCCTCATGCGGTGAATCTGCATAGTAACCCTAGACTGCCTCATGTGACGAATCTGTCTAGGTTCCCGTACCCCCTCACTTGCCTCATGCGGCGATCTACTAAGACTTCCGTGAAACCAATGATTACTTTAAGCTCCTTTATGGCAAACAACTAGTATTTACTCAAGCTCTTTTAATAATGATTTCCTTTCAATTTCCTCCCTTTTGTAGTGATTGCATGTGATAGGAATAACAAAGTAGCTAATGCATTCATTTAGTTAACCGTATACATAAACATCAACTAGCTTGTGCATTCATTTAGCTACTCACACACGCATCAACTAGCTTATGCATTCATTTAGCTACAACAACTAACTTATGCATTCATTTAGCTACTCACACACACATTCAAGTAGCATATGCAAAGCAAACATAACAAGACAAGAACCTAACACTATCACACAAGATTGAGGGCCGGATTTCTTGAGGCCGACCCCCCCTCAAAAGGCTTTGTATTAATCTTTTGCTCTTGAACTCTTTACATAAAGAGAGAAGCTTGAATTAATACATCTCTTGAACCATGGAGGCTAGGTTCTCCATAACCCATGAGCTTACGGGCTTGCTTGAGCTACGTTGTCCTCTTCTCAAAGCCTCAATGGCTATTTAAGCCAAGAGTTCTTGCAGAGAAAAGGAGAGTCTTGAAGAGGATTTGGGTAGGAGCATGAGCTAGAAGTGCTCCATAGCCTATGTACTTATCTACCAAGGGTAGTACATTAACATAAGCATGTAACTAGCATATGAGTGCTTGAGCTTGAAGAGCTTGTTGAGAGCTCTCACTTGTGCTTTTCCACACTCTAATTAACCTCCTAATGAGCAAGATAATCCACTTTTAAGAACTCGAGTTGATGAGGCGTAAAGTTGATGCCATTTTTAGCATCCATGTGGCTTAGAGAGAGGTATAGCATGGGTGACACATGGGGGAGGTTGGGCACCTATTTCCTCACCTCTCATTGGTGGAAAAGTGTCCTAATTGGACCAAATAAAGCCCTCCTTCCCATTTTCATAATTCTTTGTCCATGCGCCCACTCTGGACACCTCCCGTAAGCCGTATTTTAGCCATTTTAGGTCCGTTTGCGCTCCGTAAAATTCTGATGAGATCCTAGGAAAATCTTCCATGCACTTTTGAAGTTAAATTCACCTTTTGGCACTTCTCTTGCCTTGAATTCACTTCGTACATGCCTCATTGTCCATCCATATGTGCTTTCGTGTGCCTTTTCTCTCTCAGATGGCCACTTTTAGAGAGAGAAAATGCCTTGATAAAGCACAACATTCATCAAACTTCAGTTTTGATGACATTACCTCTCGCTTGAGATCATAATCGTCCTTGACTATGCTTGTATCAAGTGGAAGGAAGCCCATCTATACTATGGATCCTCATTTGAGTATAACTCACTTTCTTGCACTAGATGGCTAGTCTAGTATAGGTGCTTAGGAGACGAAGTCATCGCGCTAAGCTGAGACTTGGTTACTCTTTATCACTCCGCATGCACATTTGAGTGATAATGAAATTCCTGGACTAGATAGTAAGTCTAGCAGGTGTTTAAGAGACAAGTCTCGCTAAACCATTTTCTTGAAAACATTGGTGTATACCAGTCAAACATTTTAATGCACATTTATAAAGAAAAGAATCTTTGCATTAAATCTTTGTACCTTTTTATACATCGATGTCTTGGTTATCTTCCAAAGCGTGAAGGAGCTTGTAGTCTTGCAATAGAGCAAGAGAATCCTTTAGTTGGTGTTCCTACATCCATTAGCATTTTCCAAAGAATTACTCTTAAACTTAATTAAATACTTACGCATTACCTTACCACTTTAAAGAATGTTGTCCTCATGCCTTAGGATGACCTCAGGTTATTATAGGATCTCCTCTTGGTCCTTAATCTCAAGAGGATCCTCTTCTATTAGGTCCATGTGCCTTTAAATGGCTTTAATTGACTCACATGGAAGGCATCATGTATATGCCAATGCTCTTATAGCTTGAGTCTAAAGAATCATTCTTAAACTTAATTAAATACTTACGCGTTACCTTACCACTTTGAAGAATGTTGTCCTCATGCCTTAGGATGACCTCAGGGTATTATATAGGATCTCCTCTTGGTCCTTAATCTCAAGAGGATCCTCTTCTATTAGGTCCATGTGCCTTTAAATGGCTTTAATTGACTCACATGGAAGGCATCATGTATATGCCAATGCTCTTATAGCTTGAGTCTAAAAGATGTTTCATTGATTCTCTTCAAGAATCTAAAATGGACCATAATACCTCTTGGAGAGCTTAGGATAAATCTTTTGATGACCGTGGGTCTTCCTTGCCTGTCTTTTTACATAAACAGGCCTTGGGGAACTTGAGCAAAACCCATTCATCCTCTTTTAGCTCTAAAGGCATTTGATGCTTATTCGCAGCTCGTTTTTGCTTTCGTGTGACACTTGAATAGCTTCTTTTATCCTTTGAAAAGCTATCTTGATGTCATGCACATACTCATCAGCCCGTGAATATTCTTGAATGCATCCTTCAGATTGGTGGAAGCTTTAGACGTCCTTCCACAATCTCAAATGGAGACTTCCCTGAAGAGGAATATTTCTCCCATTGTTCATTTTGATCTCTCTCTCCAATATAACTTTTGATAAGATCAAGAATGATAGAGTTCACAATTTTTGATCGCCCATCCGTTTGAGGGTGATAGGCCGAGGAGAAATTGAGCTTAGTGCCCAAATTTTCAAATAATCTTCTCCAAAAGAGACCTTTCATGCTTGGGTTTCCATCGAAGATTATTGAACTTGGTATTCCATGGTACTTGAAAATTTGGGATATGAATATGGTAGCCATGTGGTGTGACTTATTAGACTTTTTAACAGGTATGAAATATGCTTGTTTACTAAATCAGTCTACCATTGTCCATATGCCCATATTTCCATGTATGGACTTCGGTAATCCAAAGATGACGTCCATTGAAATACTCTCCCATGGAGTTTCTGGAATTGGCAATAATTGCAACAATCCAAGGGCTCTTCCTCTATCATAATCATGGATGTCCTTGCACATGGAGGGCCAATAGAAATAGATTTCTATTACTTGAGTAGTGGCTTGAATGCCACGATGCCCTACATATAAAGGACCATGAGACTCATACTTTACTTTCTCACGAAATTCCTTGGCTACACATAATCATGAACCATGTAAAAGGAATCCTTCCTTTAATGAGAAAGATTCATGGATCTTTTCACTCTCTAATTCTGCCATGGTAGATATATAGTCTTCATCTTGTGCATACTAGTTAATCATGCTTGCAAAATCATGATTATATGCGATGGAGACCGCATTTACTCTAGGCATCGCGAGAGTGCATCCGCAACCACATTTTGCTTTCCAGAAACATGGGCTATGAAATTAAGAGAGAAAATTAGCCCATCTTATTTGCTTTGTCTGAAAGCTTGGTTTGCGCAAAGAAATACTTAATGCTTTGGTGATCTGTCAAATGCACATCTAGGAGGATTCAGCACACTAAACCATGATCCCTATGCACACACTAGTGTCCGAAGGTGTGAGGAAGCTATCCCTAAGTCTTGGTCCAAACTCGGTAGCGTTTTGGCACCAAAACAAGCCTATGATACAATCACGTGTATCACACGAAAATGTGTCAGAAAAGTGATGACTTGGTCTACAGTCTCAATCTACTAGTCGCCGCAAGGATCCCATATATGGTCTTATGTCGGAAAATGGTGTTTTCTACTAGCGGCTACGGCCACGGATAGATCGCACACACACACGATGACTACGACACACACACGAACTCAAACGACGCACAGAGCACATCAAAATCAAACAAACACAATAGAGAACAAATGCATGAAAGCTCACTATACAATACTCACTCGTTTGTGCGTATAGTAAGCACTAGAAAATCACCGCAAACTTTGACAAGCTCAACTCTTCAATTATCTCCAAAACTTGTACATGAGAATGGTCCTTTGAAATTACAAAGTGCCGGTAGATATACCCAGCAGTGTTGGCTCAGAGTATATAATCCCTACACTATCAGAGGCTCCTAGGATAGCTCATATTTACAAATTGGAAGCCGTATTAGCCCTTGAATTACAAAATTGACGGGATTTTTAATATACAAATGGTAGTTTTTGCCGCTGACAACACTTGGCTTTGTAGAACTTGGCAAAACATCTCCCCCCCACCTAATTCGGTGTCCGTCCTTGGACACTATAGTAGTGCCCTTGTCTTCAAAATTGTGGGTAGCGATCTTCAAAAAGGGTTCATCCAAAAGGATAGCGGGAGAGAGTGTAGCTGGTAGCTTTGCGAACCTCCTCTTGGCGTATGAATTCCTCGTGTTGGCGTATCGCCTTATGTAGTATGGGGTCGCCTTCTTTTGGTCGACTGTCGACCTGGAACCACCGTGTGAAGTGGGGTCCATCGTATCAAAGAAAGCATGTAGTTTAACTTATCATTAGCCTTTAAACTTCTCGAGAGCCCTGTTTTGTGGGTTAGCCTTAGTAGATGTGCATGTTAGCGAGTTAGTAGGCTCTAGGTGATGAGCTTTCATTCCCAGATACGCTTAGCTGAGTCCAACTGCGAGTCCGAAGCCTGCTAACACTATTTTTGCTCATAACTTACACATTACTTATCCGTTTGAGATGAAATTTGTACCCTTGGTGGATTGCTGGAAGATGGTACATCACAACCATGAGGTCAAATTTGCACCTGCTTACAATTTTGACACAAACATGTTTGTGTCAAAATTGCACATTTTTGCAATTTTGAGCATAGGAGCTTTGTGAGATCCCTGTTCCCACCGAGCAACGGATTCGGGGTACTAGCAGCGGAAGTAGCACTTCTCGCGCGGGACAGGGGTCCCACATTCGGGGCCTCGCCCACGGATATCCGGACAAGAGACTAATCCGTCGGTTATCCAAAACCGAACCCGAAAAAACTTCCTTTACCCGGAAAGCACGGGCGATTCCACCAGGATAATTTTTACTCTAACGTAGTCAAAACCCTTACTAATCAAACAGATCCGACTGCATCTATAAAGATACTTGGTCAGATCAAGGAAGAAACTTGCACTTGGATCATTGGGATCAACGCTTTTTTCCCCACCAAGGAGGCACAGCCGTTGATTCCTATCCATAGAACAATTACTATCCGGGATTTACTTTATCTATCGTAATAACAGAAATTGAGTCTCGATTTACAGATCCATCAGTCCAGCCTAACCCCATCCAGTCCCATGGGTTAGCCAACCGCCCAATCACTATAGTGATGGGATCCAATTAAAAACTTGGTTAGGTTTTGTCCCGGGTACCAAGGAAAAGAGTTCCAAGGCCCCCTAGCCGGAAGTTCATACAAAAATAAAACTAGTCACACCACTTACACACCCAATATGAAATTGCCTTTTTACAGATTCAACCAAAAACAATCCTTTAATAAATCCATAGTATCACTGATCACAATCTTCCAATTTCTCTGGTTGATTCAATTTCCCATCATTCCTTCATCAGAGTATCTATGGCATCATTGGCAACTAGAACGCTCACCACCTGTCCACACAGGGGCCTATTCAATAGTTCCTAGCCCATAATACTCGGCAATATAATCACTTATAAAAATCAAGATGGACTCTCGTTGAAGATCAGCAAGATCAACCAACAGATCCATATAAAGAGCCATGGACTCATCCATTGAAGACCAGCAAGGTCAATCAACCAGATCCATGCCCGTTTTCACAAAACAACTCTTACTCCTTGTTCCAATATCTTCCTCGACGCACGCGTGGGTATCCTAGGCGACCCAGAGCCCGAGCACCGTATGGTCAGCACCCTCTAGGATCCTTCGCAGGTGACCTAGCGCTTCACTCATAGGCCGCTTCCTTGGTCCCTCATCCACCGTACCGGAAGCTCACCATTTTAATCGAACCGAGGCTGGTCAAGACCTCGGCCGACCTTGCTACGCGAGACGTCCTCCATTGACTCTCCGCCGTCAGCAGTTGCAACTTTATCAGGGTCTCCACGACCTTAATCACAAGACGGTCAAAATGCTTCCCCAGCATTCTTGACATAAAACAGCCATTTACAAACATTTTACAAATACAATTTCTATATTAACTCTCATTTTTCCACATTATCCCTCATTAATCCACATTATCCCTCATTAATCCACATTACTTATTCTGCATTCCATTTATATGTGTACTCATCCAATCACATCATTTTCCATCTCTTCACTTTAGATTCCTTCACATCACATATCATATATTCACATCCATATCTACATCCATACATCCACATCCACATCCACATTCACATCCATACATCCACATCTACATGCTTACCTCCATTTTCACATCCTCATTTATACATCCACATCCCATATCCACATTGATACATACACATCCATATCCACATCCATACATCCACATCCACATGCATACATCCATCCACTATCACGTCCTCGTTCATACATCCACATCCACATACATACATACATCTACATCCACATTCCCATTCACATCTATACATCCACATCTACATCCACATACATACATACATCCACATCCACATTCCACATTCACATCTATACATCCACATCTACATCCATATACATACATACATCCACATCCACATTCCACATTCACATCTATACATCCACATTCACATATATCCACATCCACATTCCCATTCACATCTATACATCCACATCTACATCCACATACACATCCACATCCACATCCACATCTACATCCACATACATACATACATCCACATCCACATTCCCATTCACATCTATACATCCACATCTACATCCACATACATACATACATCCACATCCACATTCCACATTCACATCTATACATCCACATCTACATCCATGTACATACATACATCCACATCCACATTCCCATTCACATCTATACATCCACATCTACATCCACATACACATCCACATCCACATCCACATCTACATCCACATACATACATACATCCACATCCACGTTCCACATTCACATCTATACAACCACATCCACATGCATACATCCACTATCACGTCCTCGTTCATACATCCACATCCACATACATACATCCACATCCGTATCTACATCCATACATCCACATCCACATCCACATTCACATTCATACATATACATCTACATGTATACATCCACATCACATTCATACAACCATATTACATCCATTCTCGTCCTAACATATCCCATATACATCTTAACACATCCTAACTCATCTTAACACATTCTATCACATCTCATACACATCTTATCACATCTTTTCACATCTCATACACCTCTTATCACATCCTATCACTTTTCATACGCATCTTATCAAATCTTATCACATCTCATACACCTATTATCACATCTTATCACATTTCATATCTTTTTTAAGAGAATTCTTATATTTGATATAAGATTTCTCTACACATTTATTTATGCATAAATTCCATTTAAGGAGACTAACACTTTCGAAATTAAAATCAATCTTTTATGCATCTTCTTATGCATAAATTCAATTTGGTAGGAATTACACTTTTAGAATAAAAGAATTTCTCTTATGCATCTAAGTTATGCATAAAATCCATTTATGATGAAAATCACACTTTTAGTATACAAAGAATATCTTTTATGCATACCTCTATGCATGAAATCCAATATGATAAAAGTAACACTCTTACAATAAAATAATCAACTTTTATGCATACCTCTATGCATGAAATTCAATTATGATAAAAGTCACACTTTTATAATAAAATAATCAACCTTTATGCATATCTCTATGCATGAAATTCAATATAATAAAAGACACACTTTTATAATAAAATAATCAACTTTTATGCATACCTTTATGCATGAAATTTAAATATGATAAAAGTAACACTTTTGATATAAAAATTTATCCATTATGCATACTTCTATGCATGAAAATAAAAATGGTAAAAGTAACACTTTTGATATAAAAATTTATCCTTTATGCATACTTCTATGCATGAAAATAAAAATGATAAAAATAACACTTTTGATATAAAAATTTATCCATTATGCATACTTCTATGCATGAAATAAAAATGGTAAAAATAACACTTTTGATATAAAAACTTATCCTTTATGCATGATATTAAAATTCAATTTCTCCATGATTATAATGAAATTCTTTCAATTAATCTAGGATGATAATTCCTAGAATATGGTAGGAAGTCCTCTTTTTATGCTTTGAATGAAATTATTTTATGCATAATTTTTATAAAAATTTTGCCATAGCTCCGCTGCTATGACTGATAAATCTCAATTTTTCTAAGGGATAAAGCTTATCATTAAGGAAATAATTAAAATGATCTCTAATTGGATCATTAATCCATAAAATGGATTGAATCATCAATATACATAAACTAAAAGCATAAAAAAAAGCCATTAATTTGGCCTCAAGCATAGCTTAATCTTGGGTTAAGAAAAAGCTTTATGAAAAGCTTGATTTGGATTGAGAATGGGTCATGAGTATGACCATTTCTTGAGTGAGAGAGAGAAATTACATAAAAACCATTAGAATTTAAACATAAATGGAAATTAACTTCAATAGCATTTATTAAATTATGTAACTCTTCACTACTATTCACCAATTAACTTCAATAGCATTTAAAAAACCATACCAATTAAGCTTCTCAAGCTGGGTTGAGAAGAGAGAAACATTGAGAAATTATAGAAAAGATCAATATTCACTAATTACCTTAAAAATTGCTTGATTCTTTGTTTACGGTAGAGGCCCCCAACCAATCAATTGGTTAAGTATGTTGATGGAGCCACTAATGGGGATTGAAGAAAGAGGGAAGCTCCAAAAACTAGTGAATTATTAAATAAATTTACAGTTCTTGGCTTAGGTGGAGTAGAGTAACGATGCATAAACACTATATATTTTTCAACAAGGGGGAGGCTTCTATTTATAGGAAAAATTAAGCTCCTAACCAAACAAACTGATTCTAGAATTTTTCAAATTAGTTTGGTCAATTTTTGACCATTTTTAGGTCAGTTAAGCTAACTTTTTGGAACTAGACTTGAATGAGGAGAGAGGAGAGATGAAATATCTCAATTTTTATGAGTTTAAAACTCATTCAAGCATGTGAAATATGCACCTCCTTTAAAGAACTCCCCTTCCTTACATATGTGTCATAATGGAATCATTTTAATATTGCTCATAGTTTTTTACTAATAAACCTTGTACATTTTCAACTCTTCATCTTATGTGAAATATGCACCTCCTTTAAAGAACTCCCCTTCCTTACATATGTGTCATAATGGAATCATTTTAATATTGCTCATAGTTTTTTACTAATAAACCTTGTACATTTTCAACTCTTCATCTTATGTGAGCATTTACTCATTTTTGGATACCCAAAATATCTCATATTTTTAATATTGCTCATAGTTTTTTACTAATAAACCTTGTACATTTTCAACTCTTCATCTTATGTGAAATATGCACCTCCTTTAAAGAACTCCCCTTCCTTACATATGTGTCATAATGGAATCATTTTAATATTGCTCATAGTTTTTTACTAATAAACCTTGTACATTTTCAACTCTTCATCTTATGTGAGCATTTACTCATTTTTGGATACCCAAAATATCTCATATTTTTAATATTGCTCATAGTTTTTTACTAATAAACCTTGTACATTTTCAACTCTTCATCTTATGTGAGCATTTACTCATTTTTGGGTATCTTCTTTTACAAATTGGATTTATCTCCTCCCTACACATGGATTGATGCTATTGGCCCATAGGAACCTTAATTGGACCATAATCCAAAAATTTCTGAAAATCTAGACCCTTAGGCTAAGGTCCTTTATACCCATTTCCAATTAATTCCAATTGCACATTGGAAAGTTCTTTTTGAATTTCTGTTTCAGGGGAACTTATTTTAATAAGATGAGATAATTTTCTATCCAAAAATATTAAAAATTTGAATATTCTCTCTCTAGAATATTTTCTCTCTCTAGGTTAAAATAGTTAGAAACAAGTCTTTTATATTTCTGAAGAGGGATTGATTACAGGGAAAGATGCTGGACATTTTGAGAGGCTGGGGAGGAATCTTACAAGCTTGTTCCCCCATTTGTCCTGAGTCCTAAGATGCCTTTCCTTTCTTGTTTGAAGTTTTGCCTTGCTCTGAAAGGCCATTTCTAGCTATGACTCTGACAAATCAAAATCTGGCTTCTCCCCTAGCAATTCTTGTCCAACTTTGAAACAAAACATAGCCTTGAGTTGTCTTATGTATACACAAGCCACCCCTCATGTCAAATTTTACCTATCTGATATTTTTGACACAAACGCATTTGTGTCACTTTGGCATATTTTTGCATTTTTGAGCTTGGCATCTGCTTCTACATTTGTCCCACATGCTATGGTTCGATTTTGGTAGCTTTTGGATATTTGTACCCCCTTCAAACATCGGTTTCTGTGTTTCTAAGCGTTTTTTCCAGTTTTTGGTGATTTTGGTCCTTTCTGAGGTGGCAACTTGGAAATTTTCACATCATTAGTTCCACCTATGCTAGATCTACCCTCCCATGTGGTCGAATATGAGTTTGCATCCCCAGATCACAGTAGATCTGAGAATCTACGCTTTGGAGCCTTCTAAGCAAAACTGGCATTATCTGCTACTCCGCTTGTCACGTCTCACATGCAAACACACCTTGAAGATCCCCAAGATGTGCTAGACCTGGTGGTGATCTCAAATTTCCAAAAATCCACCACTTTGACACAAACGCGTTTGTGTTAAAAGCAGAGAGATTTTGGCATTTTTTCTGCTTGGCTTCCAAACTTGATTGGCTGAGTCTCTACCTTATCTGGGTTCGGCGTTTGAAGACCGTTCTCTTTTCGGGAGCTTGCCTTGATTTTTTATGATTTCTTGAAGAAAAATAGGCGAAAAGTAGTAAAAATTCCAAAAAAAAATATCCACAAATTTACCTACTCATACTGAAAATTATACAAATATATACAGAATGACCACTATGCTTCTTCTCACAGATTTGACTCTATATGTAGTCCTTATCATCACTATTTGGCATATTTCTGTGCATTTTAGTGCATCTGGGCTTGTTTTTCTCACAAAAAACAAAAGAAAAGAAAAGTAAACAAAAAAAACCAAAGTAATTTCTCGGCAACATTGCCCAGTGTGTGTGCATACACATTTAGTACATAACTCTATAGTAACACACTTCTCATCTCATGGTTGACCTATCTCGCACTCATGCTCCCCCCACCTAATCGAAGCACTACATGCGACGATCGGATATGGTCTTAGGAGTGTGCAAGGTTTTCAACAGATAGTGCCTTATGCAAGGTCATGTAATGCGACCCTATGTATGCGTTGAAAAACAATGCAAGAAAAATATGATGTGCAAGAAACAAGGTCATGGTACGATATGTCCCATGGGCGTTTGCTGTGGCGAGGCTAACAAACTACTTGAACTAAACTAAACTATATACAAGAGTGTCTAGTGGTGCTTGTCACCTGATTGACTTTGAAGATTCATTGTGTTTAGGGCATTGTCAAGATGGCTTTGCATATGAAGCTAATTTGGTGTAGCCCCGCTGTCAAGTATGGCATGGTAACAGCATAGACATAAAACCAAATAGCTTTAGTTGTAGGTCCAATGACCTAAAGTTTATCGGCTTGTATGTGGTTGGAGCCTTTAGCTTGTGTGTGCTTGTGGAAGGAACCTGTTTGGGTTGCGAGGTAGACTGTTTGGGTTTCCAAACCTTGAATACTCTTGTAGGGTTTGTCTTGACCTTCACAGGTGGTGTTGGATGAGCATTACTTGGCGAGGTAGTTTTAATTTTCCAGACCTGTTTAGTCTTTATGTTACCTTGCCAAGTTTTTCATGGTTGGGGTTGTGGTTGAAGTTTTGACTAAGGATTGTGACAGTTGATGCACTGTGTGGTGAGTAAGGCTTTTGTTGACTGGTTTTTTAGCAGTTTTTTTGGATGGTTCAGTTACCAAGTGTTTGGGAATCCATGCCATGAAGAGATGTCTTGGGAACCCATACCTGCTTGGTTGACCTTGGGAAACATGGCACTATTTGGTTGGGTTTGGTTTCTCTTCTTTGACTTGCGTGGCAATTTTTGAGATGGCATTGGCAATGGCCTTTGGACCTTTGGAACCCAAATATATTCTGAAGCTTGTTGAGCTTGAATTAACACTTTTGGGATCCATCTTTTCCTTCCGTGAGCCTGATCTTTCTGATAATCGGATGGCCACTTTTGGTTGCTTGTGTTTTAGCTGCATGCTTGGATTTCGGTGGTTGTTGTGCCTTCAAAGGAATGAATCTCTTTGTCGTCGTCGCACTGGCACATTGTCTGTCTTCTTGACCCAAATCCATTTGGTTTGAGCTTGGTTCTTTTTCTTGTTGGCATTGGCTTCCTTGGGCTATTTCAGCTGTGTTGGTGGCGTGGTATTTGCTTTTGATTGGCATTGATTAACAGTGTTTGATGAACAGGCTATCTCTTCAGTAGAGGATACAGGTAATTCTCAGATGGTTATGGCATAAGCTTCATAGGGTTGTCGCAGAGGTACCCACAGTCTATTGTTAGCGCTCTGACAATGCACTAACTTTCGCTCCCAATTGATGAAGCAATTGTGCTTCCTTTGTCACGTCCAAGTCCAAGAATTAGTGGAGTATCCTGCATTTTCACTTGGGTGACAAAGAACTTGTCCCCATAGCTTAGTTCACTTACAAATAAAGCCAATTCACAAATGCCATGAGCCTTAATCATGTCTCTAGTAAATGCTTCAAACATGCACTCGTTTCCTTAAGGTTTGTATTTTGAAGCTGAGAAAACAACTCAAAGGAGATAGTGTTTCCATCCGCTCCAGAGTCAATAAATGCATAAGTTTGTAGGCGTTGGTCTCCCACTTGAATGGCAATGAAGAGTGGAGGTGTTTCATCCTCGGACTCTCCATCCTCAAGACTTTACTTTATGCTAAACTTACAACGTTTAGATAACCCATCAGCTAACAGAATCACTCCTCACATTCTGCATTTGCGCGCTCATTCTTTGGCCTCTTCCTGAGCCATTTCAGCCACTAACTTTTGCTTTTCTTGTCGCCATTTGGCCTTGTGCAATCTATCAAGCTTAGCTTGTGTTAGCGGAATGTTGTACTTCTTAATTCGGCATCCACTTATCCAGTTGAGCATTTCTTCGTCGCCACCATCGAGCGTTGAAAGTTTAACAGCACCACTGGTGGATGACAGTCCTGAAATCACATAAGGACCTCGTCCTCTCTTGGTGAATTTAGTTTGGAATTCCTTGAGGGTGAAAACCAGAACTAAATCGCCCAATTTAAACTCTTTAGTTATAATGCGACTATCATGGAACTGTTTTTGCCTTTTTTTCAGTGCGTACATTCCTGCTACTATAGCCAGTCTACTCTCATCTAACTATTCTAGCTCTTCTAGCCTCTCTGACAGTTCATGTCCTGTCCAATTCAGCTCTTTTGCCACTCTTAAGGTTGAAACTCCATGGGCAATATAGCATCTAGTCCAAACACCATGTTGAACACAGTGTTGTCCCAATAGCTGTTTTATAAGCTACCCCCTGTATGCCCAAACTACTGAATGCAATTTCATTTCGCAATCCGTTCTCGAATCACTCACAATCTTGGTCAATACTGCGCCTAGTATATTGTTCGTGCTCTCAACTTGGCCATTTGCTTATGGATGATAGGGTGCCGACTTCTTATGAATGACCACGAAGACATCCAAAAGGTTTTCAACAATGACTTCATTCAAGAAGTGCTTTCCCCGATCACTTACGATCTCAATCGGTAGGCCGAACCTTGTGAACACAATTTCAAACAAGAACTTTGTTGTTGTGCGAGTGTCGTTCTTCAGTGTGGCTTTCGCATCAACCCATTTGGTTACATAATTTGTGGCAACAATAAAATATTGCGCATGTGTACAAGCAGCTAGTGGATCTATAGGTCCAATAAAATCAATTTCCCACTTAGCAAATGCTCGTGCTCCCATCATTGGTCTTAGTGGCATCTCGTCTCGACGGATCGGATCTTTATACCTTTGACATTCGTCACAACTCTTCACGTACTCCGAAGCATATTTGAACAACATCGGCCACCATAACCCTGCTCTCATTATAGCTTTAGCTGTCACTTCAGCAGAGAAATGACCTCCAGGAATACTAGTGTGAGCATGGGCTAACACTGCTACGTATTCTTTCTCTGTTACACAGATTTTGATTTGTCCATCCTTACCTCTAGATGAAGAACAGCTCATGGCCAGGTTCATTCGGGGAATGAACGAACCCTTGGACACACTGGTCAAAAATGCCAAGCCAGTGTCCATGGCTGAAGCAGTAAAAATGGCAAAGGATTTTTCCAAAGCCTTTGTAATAAAGGTCCCACCAAAGCCTGCACCCTCTAACTTTAAAAGATTCCAAGCCCAGGGAAGTACTTCAAACTTTCCACCCCTAAAGAGGCAGCAAGGGCCGATTCAGAATCAGGATGCAGGAAGATTCCAAAGTGAAGGAAGACCCTTCCCCCAGAATACTTTCTCAGGAGGCCCACCTATTTTAAGGATTCAGAACGATGAGCTCAGAAGTGAGAACCGGTGTTTTGGATGCCAAGGTTTTGGTCATCAGTTAAAAGACTACCCAATGCCTGCCATGTCAAGGGGACAGGGAAGTCTAGGGCCCCGAATTCAGAGACCAACCCCTTCATACCAGTCTAATCAGGAGCCAGGGTAACCTCAGAAGAACTCCAACCCAACCATCTGCCTCTGTCCAGAGTAACCTCAGAAATCCTTTCTAGAACAGGAACAACCAAAGAGAAAGAATTCCACCTCAGACTGCAGCAGCCAAAGCAGTCACAATTTCAGATGAAGTAGAAGAGGAAAAAAGGGCAGATCTATACTGCAATTGAAAACCAGGGGCTTAACCGAAAGTTCTCAAGTCATCCATACTCCAGTAGAATACCAGGGAAAAATCAACCAACCACTTCCAAGGCGTAACGCTGGAAGAAGTGATTGAAGAAGAAGAAGATAATGAAAGAGATCATACTCCACCTGCTGCGACATGAGGACATCTCGTGTTTTTTAAGTGGGGTAGAATGTAAGATTCCTCCCCTAACCCCTTTTTGATGTCTAGTATCTTTCCATGTAATTAAATCCCTCTTCAGGAATATAACAGATCTTGTTTCTAACTGTTTTAACATAGAGAGAGAAAATATTCTAGAGAGAGAATATTCAAATTTTTAATAATTTTGGATAGAAAAATAACTCATCTTATTAAAATAAGTTCTCCTGAAACAGAAATTCAAAAAGAACTTTCCAATGTGCAATTGGAATTTATTGGAAATGGGTATAAAGGACCTTAGCCTAAGAGTCTAGATTTTCAGAAATTTTTGGATTATGGTCCAATTAAGGTTCCTATGGGCCAATAGCATCAATCCATGTGTAGGGAGGAGATAAATCCCAATTTGTAAAAGAAGATACCCAAAAATGAGTAAATGCTCACATAAGATGAAGAGTTGAAAATGTACAAGGTTTATTAGTAAAAAAACTATGAGCAATATTAAAAATATGAGATATTTTGGGTATCCAAAAATGAGTAAATGCTCACATAAGATGAAGAGTTGAAAATGTACAAGGTTTATTAGTAAAAAACTATGAGCAATATTAAAAATATGAGATATTTTGGGTATAATGATTCCATTTTGACACATATGTAAGGAAGGGGAGTTCTTTAAAGGAGGTGCATATTTCACATGCTTGAATGAGTTTTAAACTCAAAAATAATGTGATATTTTTATCTCTCCTTTCTCTTGAACCAAACCAAATCAAAATGGAACCAAACCGAATCAAAAAGTAACCAAACTAGGTCCAAATCTAGTCCAAATTCAACCAAACTGAATTTGGAAAATTCTAGAATTCAGTTAGATTTGGTTAGAGCCTCCCTCTCCTATAAATAGAACATGAGTCCTTTGAAAAAAAAAGGAGAAGAATTTTACTACGCTAGAGTTATGCTGAAATAATACTAGTTTCTACTATTCTCTAAAATTCTCTCCAAATTGAAGAAATTGGAGCTTCCCTCTTTCTTCAATCCCCATTGGTGGCTCCATCAACATACTTAACCAATTGATTGGTTGGGGGTCTCTACCGTGAACAAAGAATCAAGTAATTTGTAAGGTAAATGGTGAATTTTGATCTTTTCTATAATTTCTCAAGGTTTCTCTCTTCTCAACCCCTCTCAAGCTTGAGAAGCTTAATTGGAATGGTTTTTGAATGCTATTGAAGTTAATTGATGAATGGTAGTGAAGAGTTACATAATTTGATATGCAATTGAAGTTAATTGATTAATGATAGTTAAGAGTTACATAAATTTCCATTTATGTTTAATTCAAATGGTTTTTATGTAATTTCTCTCTCTCACTCAAGAAATGGTCATACTCATGAACCTTTCTCAATCCAAATGAAGCTTTTCATAAAGCTTTTTCTTAATCCAAAATTAAACTATGCTTGAGGCCAAATTAATGGCTTTTTTCTATGCTTTTTAGTTTATGTATTTCATGAATATTGATGATTCAATCCATTAGAGATTAATGATCCAATTAGGGATCATTCTAATTATTTTCTTAAAGATAAGCTTTATCCCTAAGAAAAATTGAGATTTATCAGTCATAGCAGCGGAGCTATGGCAAAAATTTTATAAAAATTACGCATAAAATAATTTCATTCAAAGCATGAAAAGAGGATTTCCTACCATATTCTTGGAATTATCATCCTAGATTAATTGAAAGATATTCATTGTAAGCCTAGAGAAATTGATTTTTATATTATGCATAATTGATTTTCATGCATAGAGGTATGCATAAAAGATTATTATTTTAACATAAAAGTGTTACTTTATCATAATTAGATTTCATGCATAGAGGTATGCATAAAAGATTATTATTTTAATATAAAAGTGTTACTTTTATCATATTTGAATTTCATGCAGAGGTATGCATAAAAGATGATTATTTTATTAGAAAAGTGTGACTTTTATCATATTTGAATTTCATGCATAGAGGTATGCATAAGAGATGATTATTTTATTATAAAAGTGTGACTTTTATCATAATTGAATTTCATGCATATAGAGGTATGCATAAGAGATGAATATTTTATTATAAAAGAGTTACTTTTAGCATAATTGAATTTCATGCATAGAGGTATGCATAAGAGATGAATATTTTATTATAAAAGAGTTACTTTTAGCATAATTGAATTTCATGCATAGAGGTATGCATAAGAGATGAATATTTTATTATAAAAGAGTTACTTTTAGCATAATTGAATTTCATGCATAGAGGTATGCATAAGAGATGAATATTTTATTATAAAAGAGTTACTTTTAGCATAATTGAATTTCATGCATAGAGGTATGCATAAGAGATGAATATTTTATTATAAAAGTGTTACTTTTAGCATAATTGAATTTCATGCATAGAGGTATGCATAAAAGATATGGGAAGTGATAAGATGCATATGAGATGAGTTAAGATGTGATAAGATGAGTTAAGAAGTGATAGGATGTGTACGGGATGAGGTAAGAAATGTATGTGATGGGATAAGATGTATATGGGTTGTGATAGGGTGAGATTATGGATGTGAATGTGGAGGTGGATGTATGCATGTAGATGTAGATGTATAGATGTGGATGTGAATGTGGAGGTGGATGTATGCATGTAGATATAGAGGTATGGATGTGAATGTGAATGTGGATGTGGATGTACATGGAGATGTGGATGTATGCATGTAGATGTAGATGTATGAATGTGGATGTGGATGTATGCATGTAGATGTGAATGTACGCATATAGATGTGGATGTATGGATGTGAATGTGCATGTAGATGTGGATGTGAAAATAGATGCATGGATGTAGATGTGGATGTATGGATGTGAATGTGGATGTGGATGTATGGATGTGAATGTGGATGTAGATGTGAATGTGGATGTGGATGTGGATATATGTATGGATGTGAATATATGATATGTGAATGTGCATGTAGATGTGGATGTGAAAATAGATGCATGGATGTAGATGTGGATGTATGGATGTGAATGTGGATGTGGATGTGGATATATGATAGATGTGAATATATGATATGTGAATGTGAATGTGGATGTGGATGTGAAAATAGATGCATGGATGTGGATGTGGATGTGGATATATGTATGGATGTGAATATATGATATGTGATGTGAAGGAATCTGAAGTGATGACATGAAAAATGATGTGATGGGATGAGTACACATATAAATGAAATGTGGAATAAGTAATGTGGATTGATGAGGGATAATGTGGAAAAATGAGAGTTAATATAGAAACTGTATTTGTAAACTGTTTGTAAATGCTGTTTGTAAATGGCTGTTTTATGTCAAGAATGCTGGGGAAGCATTTCGACCATCTTGTGATTAAGGTCGTGGAGACCTAACTGATAAAGTTGCAACTGCTGTACGGAGAGTCAATGGAGGACATCTCGCGTAGCAAAGTCGACCCAGGTCTTGACCAGCAGCCCTCGGTTCGATTAAAATGGTGAGCTTCCGGTACGATGGATGAGGGACCAAGGAAGCGGCCTATGAGTGAAGCGCTAGGTCACCTGCGCGAAGGATCCCAGAGGGTGCTGACCATACGGTGCTCGGCGCCTAGGATACCCACGCGTGCGTCGAGGAAGATATTGAAACAAGGAGTAAGAGTTGTTTTTCTGAAACCGGGCATGGATCTGGTTGATTGACCTTGCTGGTCTTCAATGGATGAGTCCATGGCTCTTTTTATGGATCTGTTGGTTGATCTTGCTGATCTTCAACGAGAGTCCATCTTGATTTTTATAAGTGATTATATTGCCGAGTATTATGGGCTAGGAACTATTGAAAAGGCCCCTGAGTGGACAGGTGGTGAGCGTTCTAGTTGCCAATGATGCCATAGATACTCTGATGAAGGAATGATGGGAAATTTAAGAATCAACCGGATAATTTGGAAGACTGTGATCAGTGGTACTATGGTTTCATTAAAGGATTGTTTTAAAGTTAGTTGATGCTAAGAAAAAGGCAATTTCATATTGGGTGTGTAAGTGGTGTGCCTAATTTTATGTTTGCGTGAACTTCCGGCTAGGGGGCCTTGGAACTCTTTTCCTTGGTACCCGGGACAAAACCTAACCAAATTCCAAATTGGATCCCATCACTACAGTGGTTGGGCGGTTGGCTAACCCATGGGATCGGATGGGGTTAGGCTGGACTGATGGATCCGTAAATCGAGACTCAATTTTTGTTATTACGATAGATAAAGTAAATCCCGGATAGTAATTGTTCTATGGATAGGAATCAACGGCTGTGCCTCTTGATGGGGAAAAAAGCGTTGATTCCAATGATCCAAGTGCAAGTTTCTTCGTTGATCCGAACGAGTACCTTTATAGGTGCAATCGGATCAGCTTAATCAGTAATGGTCTTGACTACGTTAGAGTAAAAAGTTATCCTGGTGGAATCGCCCGTGCTTTCCGAGTAAGGGAAGTTTTTCCGAGTCCGGTTTTGGAAAAATCGATGGATTAGTCTCTTGTCCGGATATCCGTGTGGACGAGGCCCCGAATGTGGGACCCCTGTCCTGCGCGAGAAGTGCTACTTCCGCTGCTAGTACCCCGAATCTGTTGCTCGGTGGGAAAAGGGATCTCACAATGTATAACAACATTTGGTGCTAACTCTGTATAGGTAATCCATGCCATGTCATTCCTTGTGCAGTGCATTGATCCATAAATTCAAAGATAACTCTAAATTTGTCCACGATGATTGGCAATAAGCGCATGGTCTGCACTCGTTGTAAAAGCACATATAAGACTTTGTCTTCTTGGATTGTGCTTGGATCTGGATTTCTCGTGAAATAGCAAGTCTTTGCATCATCCGTCTACTTTTGGCGTACAAGGCGATGCTTGGATCGTCCACTAGCACTCTTCGTGTCCTTATAATGTTTAAGAGTTTCAATTCATTGGAATCCCCATATGGTGGTTCTTCCTCCTTGATTCCCTTTACCGTTTGTCCCCACTTGTTGACACTCTCTGGATCCTTCACCACTACGTAGCACACACCTTCCTGACCCATATACAAGTCTCCCTGGTAATTGACCCACGAAGCTGTATCGAAAGCAGCCGGATGGTCTTCAATCTTTACTACCCATCGGTTCATCGGATCTCTTTAAAGCGGTGCTTCATGAGCATTCGTTTTAGCATACACTAGTTACGTTGAATGCCATGGAAAAGTCCTCCATGTCGGCGGAGCGAGTCTCTGAAGCCATACTAGAGGTGGACTCTGACATCGACCTCGACTATAGGCTGTAAGATACGGTGAGCGTTGGTAACACTCTCCTCACTAGACTTAAGACTCGTGCACAACGCTTGATCTTTTCCCCTTGATTTATACTAATTTCCTGATCTCAAACACATTCAAGAAAAGAGTACAGCCACTTACTAGGATAGTTCGCAACTCCCTCTGCTCAGGTTGCTCTTTATTTGCAAATGGTTACCTGAGACCAACGAATTGGATCAATCTCTAGCTGTGCTTCTAGGCTACGTGTTCTAGACTTTCTAGTCCTAATAACGAAGCAACAAAACTTGACCAGTTCTATACACTTGTATACTAGCTATGGAGTGCTACTAGACTACTCTAGTCTAATACTAGCTTCTATACACACAGGCACTCTAAATGCTCAGCAAAAACACTCAAAACTGTGCAGTTCAGCTAGGTTATTAGCCGTTTTCTAGCAATTTGGATGCCCAAAACTAGTCCAACTGAGATGAAATTTCACCCCTAGGCTAATTAAAGCATGCCCAACACAATGGTAGGGTCAAAATCAGCTGTTTCCACACTTTTGACACAAATGTGTTTGTGTCAAAAAGTGCTCAAATGCAACTTGTGATCACACAAGTTGATTCCCTATGTCTTGTAGATTCCCAATATGGTTTTCTTTTCCAAAATTGATCAATTTTGTTAGGTCAAATGCCAGATACTGGTTCCACTCTCTGCAAATCAAATCTGGCTATCTAGCAAGGCAAATGATGTGCAAACTTAATGAAAATTGCATATTTGTGTTGTACTAAGGAAGCACAACAAGATGGTATGCTCAAATATCACCAGATATACAAAAATAACACAAACGCGTTTGTGTCAAAAGTGAAGATTTTGCACTTTTGATCATGTTACTAGCTTCTACTATACTTGGGCTATCAGGTCCGCTCTAAACAGCTGGAATCTAACAGTTTAACAATGAAAAGTGTACTCAAATCCAAAACAAATTGCACATTAGAGATGTACTAAGCATGGGGAACATGTGTATGAGGTCAAATCCAGCAGATCTGAGAGAAATGACACAAACACGTTTGTGTCAAATCTCTGCATTTTGGCACTTTCACAGCTCAGGTTGGTTCTCTATGCAAAGTAGATCCTAAATCTCTTTCCTCATGAAATTTGGACTTGATTTGCCTATTCAAACACTCAATTTTCTCTTCTCGCTCTCTGATAGCGTTTTCTGCACTTTGATGTTGAAACTGATGTCAAATGAGGTGGTCTTGGGACTAGCATCTACTATGTGTCAACAACCTATTCTATCAATCGGCTCGTGAATTGAGTGTCTAAAACTCGCTTTAGGCTCAGTTGTGTGTTTTGGTCAAATTATGGTGAACTAGCCAAATGCAAAGTTTTTCGCACACATTCAACCTTCAATATCTACTTACTCCTACTCCTAAACACTAATCTAATAACGCAAAAAGATTTTAAGCTACTAAATGTACATGGAAACCAAAAATCAACACGTTCGGACGACTTTCGGACTTCAAAATGGCTATAACGAACTTCGCTCAAAACCTTAAGCAAAGTTGCATCAAAACCCTTCACTCTTCAACTCTACTAACACCCGACGACTCCTTAACAAGTCTACGACCTCAAAGTCACCTACTCTAAGTCCTGCTAGCTAAAGAAGAATGCGACGCACTCTCCAAGTCAGTGAGAGCAAAGGACGAGCGAGTCAACTGTTTGATTCTCAAGCTAAGGTCACATCCCCGGCAACGGCGCCAGATGTCCTCCCCTTCACTCTCGCATGGAGCGACTGCGAATCGTGTCAGTACAACGGCCTACGCAGCAACGCACATACAATGTCAATACCGTAGGAGACCCATAGCTACGGGGAGTCGGAGGCCACGCTAGATTGTCAATCTAGGTGAATCAAACAAGCCAAACGCAATGAGAATAAACACATGAGCTCACGCACTAACCTACGGACAGTAACTAATGATATGCTAATGAGATGTGGTTCAAATCAACATCCTATGACCAGTCATGAATACCTAAGCTACCAGGACTCTATCCATGCCTTCAGAATCACCAAATGCGGAGAAATCATAATCCAGATGCACGACGCAGGTAGAGAGCACGAATGCAGATCTACGAGGATTCGGCACACTAAACCATGATCCCTATGCACACACTAGTGTCCTAAGGTGTAAGGAAGCTATTCCTAAGACTTGGTCCAAATCCGGCAGTGTTTCCTCGACAGCGTTTCGGCACCAAAACAAGCCCGTGACACAATCGCGTATCACACGAAAATGTGTCAAAAAAGTGATGCCTTGGTCTACAGTCTCAATCTACTAGTCGCAAGGATCCCATATATGATCTTATGTCGGAAAATGGTGTTTTCTACTAGCGGCTACGGCCACGGATAGATCGCACACACACACGATGACTACGACACACACAAACTCAAACGACACACGGAGCACATCAAAATCAAGCAAACACAATAGAGAACAAATGCATGAAAGCTCACTGTAAAATACTCACTCGTTTGTAAAATACTCACTCGTTTGCACGTAGTAAGCACTAGAAAATCACCGCAAACTTTGACAAGCTCGACTCTTCAATTATCTCCAAAACTTGTACATGAGAATGGTCCTTTGAAATTACAAAGTGCCGGTAGATATACCCAAAAATGTTGGCTCAGAGTATATAATCCCTACACTATCAGAGGCTCCTAGGATAGCTCATATTTACAAATTGGAAGCCGTATTAGTCCCTGAATTACAAAATTGACGAGATTTTTAATATACAAATGGCAGTTTATGGCAGTTTTCGCCGAAAACATTTGGCTTTGTAGAACTTGGCAAAACAAGGGAATATCCATCCTCCAAAAACATACACACACCCATCACACTAAGCTACAAGATCCGGAGGTGCTGGAGGAGGAAAAAGCCATACTGGCGGTCGGTACTACCAATGTAGGATACTCTGATGTAGCAGTACAAAAGGTGAAGATCCCCATAGCCGAAGGAAGGTAGCCCTATGCCGCCACAACAGGGGTTGTCCTCCTGCCGTCTATGGATAGAGTGCAACGAGCTCTCCAAATCTGCCACACAATGAGTCAGCTGATAACCTCCCATTGGCTATAGCGTTTTGCCCTGCCCTCCCATCTACGGCCGATTGGTGTCTGGGAGGCGGAAATAAGGGTCCGTTGGTCCCGCGTCCGAATCTGGATGTGTCTCCCCTCCATCTTGTAGTCAATGGCAGGGCCAGAAAGTGTGCTCCAGGTTACTACTCCCCAAGTATATATACCATAGTGGGCATCAGCCTGAGAACCCTTTGCCACACTTGCTTTGCAGCCTCGCAGTCCCAGAGGCAATGGCACTGTCACTCGCGGAGGAAGCCACAAGCAACACAGGCTGGGACTCCACCACTGTATACTAGCCAGGTCCCTACTGGTAGGCTCCGGTGTGCTAGCAGCCAACCAAAAGTAGTAACCCTGCGTGGAACTCTGCTGCCCCACAGCCTAGCCCAGACGTCTTGAAGAAAGTCTGCTGCAATTCCCTAACGATGCCAATGCTCAGCAGCCGCTAGAGCTACCTGGCACTGAGATATTTGAATGCACTTGCCAACCCATGCTAAATACTGGAAAAAAGGAATGGGGCCCTTGCGCGGAGGGGCAAAGGGGTCGTGCCACTCCCACTCCACTAGATCCCACTCAAGCTTAGCCAGTGGTCTCCTCTCCCACACCCAAAAATCCAATCAGTCTGATAGAGTGGGATTGGGTCCATGATCCATTTCCAGCCACACCTACCAATCACTCTGATGTCTCGTGTAGTAAGCCCTAGCCACTCCATCAGTGGTGGGGAGATGCGCTATAGACGACCATCCTCCTGAGGCTCGAAAAAGATCAGCTCCTCCTCTGTGGAGCACCACATCACACCTATGAGAAATCCGAGTTGCGAGAAGTGGCCTCTCTAGGCACCTATGGTCTCCATAGGCAGGGGGTAACAGCCCTCTCCTGTGACCATCGAAATGTCCTCTATCATGCTGCGAGCTCCGCGGATGTCCTGCATTAAATGTCTCTGAGGAATCTCATCCATTGCGCCTGAAACTGAAGCCAGGATTCAAGTGTCCTAGCAGGTCCCGAGTCCATGGCCCCCCAGGCCACGTGGGGGTGCACTCCAAGCATGTGGCCAACCTTAGTCCGGAATCTAGGGTTCCATATCAAAGGCTACCATAACCACTCATCAAGAGACTGGGGCTCCCGCTGATGCAATCCGGGTAAGATACGCGCCCATGCTCTCCAAATACTACAGATGAAACGATCCCCTAGCCTCTCGGGAGGCCTTTCGGCCTCATGTCAGTAAATAGTCATCGCGTATGAAGCTGCCAGAGTCCGCTGCCCAGCCTAGGCTATAACATGCTGACGTGCTGTACATAGTAGCGACACGTTTCAAAAAACGCGTTTGAAATGTTTTGGAAACGTTTCAAACCTTTCCCAGAAGTTTGAAACGCGTTTCAAACTTTTCCATCTTGGCATGTGAAAAATCAATACCATATATGATATTTATATGCCAGAATATATGGGATCATTGATAGCATTGATAAAATGATAATATGTTGAATATATGCATGCTTGTATGATGTATCAAGATTTAGTGATAAGTATGTACTATCATCTATGCATAATGGGCCCATGGCCCATGGGATAGCAAATGCCAAATATGCCAAGGCAGTCATCCATGTTCAAACTTCAAACTCAAAGTTTCAAACTTCAATCCTAGATAAAAACAATGCAAGAAAGAAATGAGCCATGGTGTATGCTGAATATGTACAAACTACAAAGTTCAAATGCCAAACTTTAACTTCAAAGGTTGCCTGCAGGTTTCAATCATGATTCATGAATCAACAATCATAGATAATACTAAATAGACAAATCACATGACACAGAGTCTCAATGGTAAATGCTCATCATAAGTAAGCTCAAGAGTCAATAGTAAATAGTCAAACACAATCCGTGTCACATGTGACACACAGTACATAGTACAAAATAAAGTAGAAAATAGAATCAAGAGTCAGGACTCAGGAGTCATCTTCCTCAGACGGCTCCTCCTCATGGTCATCTCCATCCTCTAATGTCTCTGACTCTGTGCCGGAAGAAGACTCTGCCTCAGCTCCATAAATCTCAGGTTCTGTAGCCGTAGCACTCGTAGAAGCTCCATCTCTAGATGCATGCACTCGTGTGATACGAGCTGGTGCCATCAACTCCTCGTAAAGCATAGCATAGATGTCACGCTCCTCCTGAGGAATATCCGGTACATCCTTCACCAACTCTATGTCAATCTTGTCGACATTCACTTGGCGCGGCTCGATTGGATTGCCTTGTTGCTCAATTAGACGGAGGTTGCAATGACAATAAACCAACCGTTCTAATTGAGCACTGCTCAATTTGTTCCTCTTCTTTGTGTGGAAGAGAGCCCATGTGCTCCAGTTCCTCTCACAAGGCCCAGAGCTGCAATCTTGTGAGAGGACTCGCAATGCAAGGCGTTTCTGTCATAGAAAGGACATAAAACTTTGTAAGTAGTTATGATAAAGCACTAACCTCCCATTGCATCATGATTCATGGCTATTATTGATGTAACATTTGAATACTAAACACTTACCAGTAATGGAGTACCAATCCCATATTTCTCCCACCATGAGACTGGCTGTAGCTGTGTCTCTCTTAGTAGTGCGGTGGGTCTTCCAAACGCACGGCTCCCATTGCGATATACCAAGAGCTCATCCTCCAATTTTCTCAAGAGATTAATATCACCTCCTGTCCACCTCTGGATATACTGTTGCCACCCTTCTTCCAACTCCTCGTTGTTGAACTGCTCCTCATTACGCCATAGAGGATGCAGTATATGGGCAACCGAATGGATTGGTCTATGAAACCAATTCCATCTACGGTTCCAAACCTCCCTGATGTCCTGGACCCTATTCATAGACCAAGTCACGAATAATGATTCACCAACAACCAAAGCCAAATAAACCCGACAAGTACAAAACTGGAAAGACATGCATATTGCATATTACATACCTCTCTGTGCTGATAGAACGGTGCACCGATTCAGGGCTTCTCCAATACGGTCCATGAACTCGTAAAGGAGACCAAGAGTGCTACCCTCCATATCTGTGATGCGAAGGACACTGTAAAGAGGCTGAGTGGCCTTCACAAGTGCTTTGACATCATCCCACCAACTCTCTCGCATCACAGCACGCACAAATGCCACTGCCTTGGGCTGCTCTCGATCCTCCCATGCCATCCACTCTCGTGACACAACTGTGCGGAGAAGCCCTTGCTGGACTCTCACTAGCCTCTCAATCACAATGAACATGTACGCAAACCTGGTCTTTGAGGGCTTGAGCAACTCTAGATCACTATGGGCACGGTACATGTAGAGGACTTTTAGCCTCTTGGTAACAAACCTCACCATGCTCCGAGCTATAGCAAAGATCTCAGAAATCCAAGGGATTTTAGCAACATCCTCTATCATGAGGTCAAGACTATGTGCTGCACAAGGAGTCCACACTATCTCTGGGAACTCATCCTCTAACATTCTGCCCATGGACACACAATTAGAGCCATTGTCAGTAATCACCTGCACCACATGCTGAGCACCAATCTCTAACATTGTCTGGCGTATGTGTTGCCATATAAAGGCTCCTGTCACCACCGTCCCTGGAACTGAAGCATCAATGGCACGCATAAACATTACGCCCTTGCAGGAGGACACCAAAATGTTATAAACATTCCTTTTCCGCATATCTGTCCAACCATCACATAATATGGTGCATCCATATTTATGCCATGTTGCCTTCAAAGGCTCCATCTCAAGCTGTACAAGATCTTTCTCATCTCTCAAGTGCTTCTTGCGTAAGGAGTCATATTTGGGACCCTCCCACTCATACCCAATGCGGCTAATGGCTCTCATGGTCTTCTTCCATCTTGGAGTGCGCACAATGTGAAATGACAAAGCACACTGAATAAACAACCTTGTCAATTCACGGGTGGCCTCAGCAACTGCTGCTTTCTGAAAACGAGCTTTAATGCTTGCACTCTTCAAAGAAGGCCTAATGGGCAAGGAAGACCTGTGGGCATAAGGAGCAGAGGTAGAACCTACAGCCGTTTGACTCTGCATCTCTTATTCATCACCCACTCTAGCTCTTTTGGTGACATCCTCCTCCTCTTCCTGCATGTCATCATGGCTGCTTCCAAATCCTTTCATGGCTGCTTCTTGCTCCCTCCTCCATTGTAGAAGAGAGGCTTTGATATCCTGGGGCACTTTATCACAAGCACCAATGCCTTTGCCTTTTAGACCTGAAAAATGAGCCTTAACCTGTCTGCAGATCCCCCTGAGACCTTATCACAATACTTGCACTTCCATTTTTCAGTGCCTGAACCCCCATACTTCCCCATGGGAATGACATGAGTCACATTGAATCTCTAGCACGAGGCATTTTGGAAGCCTGGAAGGATGTTGCCCAAATTTCAAGTTTTGAAATTGGTGCAAAAATCAAGCAAAAATATGAAAACAGACAAGTACCAACCTTGCTAGCACGGTGCACAGGTCCTGAGGGAGCGGGTGGCGGAGAAATCACACGAACGAAGGCAAGCGTGGGGAAGGACAGTCAACTTTCTAAAAAGCCAAGTTTGAAACGCGTTTCAAACTCCCAGACGTTTGAAACGTTTCAAACGGGTCTGCTAAAGTTTGAAACGCGTTTCATAGCAACTATGGTGCTGTATCAGCAGCTCCTTCCAGGGCTCGCTCCCTGGGAGAAGACCTCTGACCACAAACTTGCCCAACAGTGCTATGCTCTAAGCAACCGGATCAATCAACTCAAGGCCACCCTGTGCTGGCAGTAGCATCAAAACATCCCAAGCAAACTTCACCCGCGCAGGGCTCCCATCCCTCCCTGACCAAAGATAGTTCCTGATGAGCCGCTGAATCAGGCTGATGTAAGAATGCAAAAATGCCCAACAGGAGGTAATGTACCACATCGTGGTCCACTACTCTGCCATGCAAGAGAGAGACGGGCAGAGCTCCAGTACTGAAGCTTCCTCCGAATGCCAAGCAGGAGAGGACCAAGCTGTTGCTCTGAAATAAGGCCAATGACCACATAGCATCCTAGATAATGCATTGGCACACCCTTCGGAATCCATCTGAAGTCTGTGCTGGGTAGCCAAGGTGGGTGAGCGCTCTGTCCCACCCAAAAATTGCAAGACTTGTGACAGTTGATTAGGGCACCAGAAGCATCACAAAATATCTCAATCATCTCTTGGAACCACTGCAAGTTCGCAAGAGAGCCATCTAAGTAAGCACTAGTATCATCTGCAAACTCCGCATCAATCAAGTCCTCTCTCACTGGCATATACAATCCACGAATGTCCACGTCTCTGGCTCTCAACAAGAAGGAGCTCAGAGCCTCAGCGAAGAAAAGAAACAAGACGGAAGCCAAAGGACATCCCTGCCGGACAGAGCGGGATAGGGAGATCTGCTCTCCAAAGCTGCCACCACACATAACCCGACTGTGTGCTCCCCGATATATCGTGGCCACCCCTGTGATCCATTGCAAAGGGAAACCCATCCTCTCAAGAGTGCCCTCCTCTAAGAAAGCCCAATCCACCCTGTCATAGGCTTTCTCAAAGTCTAGGAGTACCACAGCTAACTGATCTCCTCGGCTTCTCGCTAGAACTGTAGCCTCCCAGAATGTGAAGATGTTGTCGAGGATGCTACGACCCTTGACAAAACCGATTTGAGTGTCATGTATTAGATCTGGCAAAAACAGCTGTAGACGGCGTCCAAGTGCTTTCGCCAAGATCTTATAAGCTCTCCCAAGTAGAGTGATAGGGCACCAATGCCGTAGCTACTCTCTGTTCTGTCCCCCCCCACTTTGGGGATCAAATGAATCAGCCCTGCTCCTAAGCTGGTAGGCATGCTGCCAGACTCCAGGATCTCCTGGAAAGCCTCAGTCAAGTGGGTCTCCAACAAAGACCAAAAATGCATAAAAAAGGTCACAGTGAGTCCATCCTTGCCTGGGCAGTGCCCGCTGGGCAAGTCGCATAGGGCCTCATACAGCTCTTTCCACTGCAGGGGAGCACATAGACTATAGCACATCTGCTCTGTGACTCGGCGTCTGACATGAGCCCAAACTCTCTCTCTACCCTACACGGTCCGGTCTGATATCATCTCAGCTGTAAGGAGATGGCAATAGAAGTCAGTCGCCATGCCACTGATCTCAGAGGAATCACTGGTGAGGGTCCCATCCTCTCTCCTCAAGGCCCTAATATTGCCCTATGAGTGACGAGGGCCAGTCACCTCAAAGAACTCTTGCGTGGCTCTGTCCCCAGCCTATGTCTAGAGGGCAGCTCTCCTATGGTATTGAAACTCCTGTCTCCTATCCTCGGTCTCCTGTAACTCTGCTCTAGCCACAACTAACTGGCTAGCAATGTCCGGGCACTCTGGGTGATGCTCCTGCAAACGCTGTAGGGAGGCGAGCCCAGCTCTGAGACATCTCTCAGTCTCTTTGATCAAATCAAGGCGACACTGCTGCGCAGCCTCATGCAAGAAGCTGTTGACCCACTGAAGGCCCCCTGCAACAGTCCTCGCCGCCTGTCCAGGGGTCCACTGCAAATCTCTCCATATCTCCTCAACACAGGTGGACACGCTGTCCTCCGCGAAGAGGCCATCTGGGATCCTGACTCTCCTAGCATCACCCCATCTGCGGCCCTCCTCAATATGCAAAATCACCGTAGCGTGATCCGAGAAGGAAGTGCCTGCAAGAATGCCGACCAAGCCACCAAACCTCTCAATCGCTGGGTCAACATAAAATCGATCGATCCTGGAGAGGTTGGCTCCGCCAATCCTCCTATCTGATCTCGAGAAAAGCAAGGAGCCCTCAAGTTGAGAAAAGGCCTCACTGTGCCATGCATCTGTCAAACCTCTAGCCAACCATAGACGCTCCCATGAGCCCAGCTCCGAGCTCTAAATGGTGGTCATGCTGCCCCTTATACGGTCAGTTGCATCCTCAATCATGTTGAAGTCCCCCCCCAAGCACCACATGTCGGCCTCTGGGAGGGAGGACTCCAGCTGTTTCCAAAATTGCACTCTACCTCCTACCTGATTCGGGGCATAAACATTGAGAATACCAAGCAATGAGGCATTCCAATGCATACGCACCCACTGTGCTCTACCAGGCACTACAATCCCATATCCACAATGTGCATACATGACTGAACCACAATAGCAATACATACACCTCCCTGGATACCACCAGAGCCAAAAGCAGTTGACCACAGAGTCTCTGGCTCCTACCAGGGAGTAACTGTCCACAACGCCGAATATGGCTATCACATAGATGATGCTCCTGAACAAGCAATACATCTAGCTATCCTTGTATAAGACATCTCTGCAACTCCTGTTGCATGCTCCCACGATACCACAGAAAGCACGGACCACCCATGCCCTGCACATTCCATGAGATAATCCTCATGGTGGGGAACAGCGTGGAGCTGGGCTCCTCGCAAGTACACAGGAGATCTTTGCTGGTGGTTTGGAGGGGGAGTAGTCCCTGTCCAACCTCCTGTGGTATCCTGATATGCTGGACATTAGCTGCATGCATACACGGTCCCATGTAGTGCGAGCAACCTCAAGTGCACTGTGCATTGCATTCTCATGTATATACGTGTACTGTGGCTGCATCCCCACATCCGAGTGCAAATACAAAATCAAATGTTGCACTATCATCAATAAAAGAACCGCCAAATCGTACCAGTGACCACAATAGGCTTAACCAACTCCAGGTGCCCCAGATGGTGGGCAAACTCATAGGCATGGAGAAGGAGAACTCTCCTCAGCTGCTCTGAAGTCCACCCCATCTGTGTCGGGTAAGAGAATGGGAAGGAGAAGGCTATCGCCGAGTCAGCCGATCCCTGCTCCTGAATCATGATAATATGTACCCTAGTCCAAGCCGGGGGGGGCTTCCTCAGCCCCGAAAAGTCAAAGCAACTCATATCCATGGGTCTCAGCAGCCAGGTTGAGATCAATCTCATGAAGCACCTCCCCGATCACTGAATAGGGGGAGGTCTGAATCTGAAGCGAGGGTTTAGTGCCCTGGTCCCCTGAGCCCTGGAGAAGCTGACGGGCAATCCTGCTCAGGGAGAAGGGCATCTCATCTCCAAAGAAGCAGAGGTATGCAAGGAGGGAGCACCAGGAGGAGCGACTGGCGAGGAGGGGGGAGAGTGGTGAGAGGGTGAGGCGGAAGGAAGGGTGGGCGAAGGAGAGGGAGGGGGTGAGGTGGGCTACTGATTGCGGGGGAGCTGCCTCTGGGAGGTACTTGGTGCCGGAGGGGGGCGCTAGGGAGGGTCAACTGCCATATCACTGGGCCCCTCCGGCACTGCATCGGAGCCGGGGCCCGCCGACTGCTCGCGCAATGTCTCGAAATGATTCCCAATGGGCTGGTGCGAGCAAACCCTTTCAATGGGGGGACAAGCAACAAGGTAGCTTCGATAAGCTAAAGGCTACTTTAGCTACAGCTCCAATTTTAGCAATTGTGGATCCACACAAACCTTCTATGTTGGAAACAGATGCAAGTGATAAAGCTTTGGATGCAGTTCTTCTTCAAGATGGCTGACCTGTTGCTTTTGAAAGTAAGAAGTTTAATCAAGCTAGTAGAACTACTCTACTTATGAAAGGGAGCTTTTTGCCATCATATATGCGTTTTACAATTGGCAACGTTATCTATATGGTGCACACTTGGAAATTGTTTTCGATCATGAAAGCATCCAATGGTTCACAAATTAAATAGATTTGAAGGGTCGAAAGGCTAGGTGGGCTGAGATTCTTCAAGAGTGTGATTGCAAGTTACGATATTACAAAGGTTGTTACAATGTTGTAGCAGATGCTTTGGGTCACATGCGAGAGATTAACTCTCTTCTTTTCACAGAGATTAAAGAGTGAGCTTCTTGAATCTCTATGTGGCAAGTGCGAATACAATCCATCATACCTCAAGGTGTGGAGCCATGTTCATACAAGGGGTCCCTCTCACTCCTTGAGTAGTGCTTATGATGATGCCTCCACACGTAGTTCTTCTCTTTCTAAGGATGAACTAAATCGATGGAATAATTTCACCATCGATAATGGGTACTTACTCCATATCAAACTTAGACACACAATGCCAAATTCTTTATGAGAGTGTCATGATAGTCCAAGTGCACGATCACCTTGATATACACAAGACCTATGTCGCCCTTGTCCACCACAGACAATTATATTGGCCCAATCTTCATGTGACGATGTTGACGATTATGTTCTAGGATGTCAAAAGTGTCAAGATTAGTGCCTCAAAGTTGGAGGACTCTTGCATCCATTAGAGATCCCAAATGGTAAGTGGGAAAGCACCTCTATGGATTTCATCATAGGACTACCCACATGGAATCATGGGCATGATGCCATATGGGTTATCATTGATTGATTAACCAAGGTGTGTAGATTTATTCTTGCTAAGACATCGGTGACTACTCCCAAACTTGCAAGGTTGTTTGTGGAGAATATTTATGAGCTTTAGTAAGTGATCGTGATTGTAAGTTCAATAGCCATTTTTGGTGAGTAGTATTTAGTAAGTTGGGTACTATGATAAGTTTGAGTACAACCGATCAACCCCAAAGTGATGGTCAAACTGAAAGAGTAAATCAAGTGTTGGAAGATATGCTATGCGCATATGTTGGTAAGAAGCAATCCAATTGGGAGAATCACTTACCCATTTTGGAATTTGCTTACAATAGTGTGAAGCATATCATGATAAGCTTCACCCCCTTTATACTTATGTATGGCTTTCAACCTAGGTCATCAGTCTCACGGTGGGGTTAGCCAATGAGAGAATTCACCAAGTAAAGGATTTTCTCCAAGATCATATGGACATATTACGGCGGGTAGCTCATCAAAATATTCAACAAGCTCAAGATCATTACAAGAAGTTTGCAAATGGAAAGCGTAGACCGATTTATTTTCAAGAAGGTGATCAGATTTTCTTACGTATTCTTGAAAATTCTGCACGTCTAACGACGAGTCCTATACCAAAACTATCGCCCAGGATTTGTGGTCCCTTTAAGATTCTTAAGAAGATCGGTTCTATCGCCTACAAGTTAGATCTTCCTGCGCATTCTCATGTACATCTAGTTTTCCATGTGATTCATTTGAAGAAACGTCTTCTTCCCCAGGGGAAAACCGACAGGGGAAAATCGAGTTGATGATACTATGTTGGTAGAATGCATGAAACCTCCAGTACAACCTCATGAACCGAAAAAAGCATTGAACTATCATACATTACATACCCGACATCATGTTCATCTTAGTAAGCTTTAATCAAGTGGAACAACAGGCCTAGGGAAGGTTCCACTTGGGAAAACATTAGCGTGCTCAAAAAGAGATTTCCAACTTTTGTTTTCGAGGACAAAAACTCTTCCAAAAGGGGGGAGTAATATTAAGACAACGATCCTATGTCGATCGTTAATGCTGGATGTGGGTTGAGGCATAACTAAGGCACTTTGGCATTAACGAGGTTAAGAGGACAAGAGCTAGCCGAGTGCATGGCTACGGGTGCCTTGGATGTCTCACTAGTGTTCTAGGACCAACGAGTCATGGGCGATTGGGCAATGTGAACAAATGCGGGCATGGTTTTAGTACAAAGCCCACTTAGCACATGGTTAGGGTTATTCTTGTACAGTTCGGTGGAAAATAAGAGCCCTCACCCTCACGCAACTTGAGGCTATAGCAAAGCATGCACAAGATTGCAAAGATCTTACATCTCGTGATGCTTCTTAAGTTTATGCTTGAAGGATATTTGTGTCCATGCTTCTTAGTGTGCATAAGTCATGTGGTAAGATGCTGCATCATTTTATTGAAGTGCTTATGTGCATAGAGATGTGAGGTCTTGTTTGCCTTTTACATGGCATATTTGCATTGGCTTAGAGGGGAGTTTGATTAGGCATCCATGAAAGCATCACCCCTCTTGTCTTTTGTTTGTGCTTAGTCGTCTTTGTTTTCATAATCATTGCATCCTTCCACAACCCTCTCATGAGCTTTCTTGTCGCACAAGTGCTAGGTGCGAAGTATGCCTTGTGTGGGTTCTATTTTGCATGTGTAGTATGCGATCCTAGCTCGCTCATGCTGGGTGGTGCCCCCCCACCCCCTTTCTTTTTCCTTAGTGAGGTGTGAGAGTGCTTGGGCATAAAGACTGCCCGTGCTTCTTTTTTTCCACCTTATTATATGGTGCCCTGCCCCACTGAGGATTTCTCATAGCCTCCTTCCAGTTTATAAAATTGATTATGGAATTTCCTAAGTTCAATGGGAAGGAGGATGAAAGTGGTGATGATTTTGTGGATAGTTTTGAGCTGTCATGCATAATGGTGGGAAAGATTATGAAACTTTGATGTTGAAGCCCTTCCCACTTGCCTTGCAAGAGGCAAGTCAAAAATTTGGTATAGTGACATTCACAAGTGCATCAAAGAAGATTGGAGTTCCCTCAAAGAAGCATTCTCAGAGTTTGCGAAAGATGTTTGGAGGAAGCTACAATGGCTTCAATAAGAAGCGGATACAGTGTACCGAAATTTCTAGAAATCCTAGCATAATTAGGTGCACTATGTGGTGGTGGTCATGGCATGCCCAACATGCTAGTCAAAGAAGCATTCCTTAATGGCCTCTTTTA